>NC_140997.1:17221688-17554188 GCF_052327205.1 Somniosus microcephalus | reverse complement strand
GTTAACAGGCAGTTTTTAGCCTAATCCCTATTTTGAGGGTGTGATGAAATAACTGTGTTCTGATATTTGTACTTGTACTTGTAATGTCTGGAATGTTCCACCGGGGGGAACCACTAATGCTCCTCCCTGGCCCCGCCCCTCTTCTGGTATGTTCTACCAAGGGCTCGGTCGATGATGAACTCTGTTAACTCTGCCATGATTCTTACTTAATAAAAGCCTTCAGTCTTAAACTTTAACTTCACGGATTCGGGCAGTTATTTGGCACATCAATTTTATTAAGTAACAACTTTTGGAAGATGGATCAATTTTTGAAACCAGAGCGTCTGGATATCGATCTGCATTCGGCAGACGCGTCGAAGAAATTTACGCATTGGCTGCGATGTTTTGAACACTTCATCGCATCGTTCGATTCGCCGGTTAACAAGTTGGGTCTTCTAACCAACTTGGTAAGTCATCAAACTTACTCTCTACTAAAGATCTTGCACCTGCTGGAGCTCGAAAAGAGTTCGACTCTGAGAGTAGAGTTTTCAATCGTGGTATTGGGCCTTCAGAGACACAAACCCTCAGTGTGGAAAATACTGATGATTCTGGGAATTCGAATGAACCGGAGTTAGTACTCCGGGAGGAGCCTCAGCAAGAGTTACGTCGTTCCCAGAGGATTATCAGACCTCCTGACAGACTGAACCTATAGCAGGGGGTGAATGTGATGAAATAACTGTGTTCTGATATTTGTACTTGTACTTGTAATGTCTGGAATGTTCCACCGGGGGGAACCACTAATGCTCCTCCCTGGCCCCGCCCCTCTTCTGGTATGTTCTACCAAGGGCTTGGTCGATGATGAACTCTGTTAACTCTGCCATGATTCTTACTTAATAAAAGCCTTCAGTCTTAAACTTTAACTTCACGGATTCGGGCAGTTATTTGGCACATCAGAGGGGTGTCGTGTGGGTTTCCCGATGGCTCCTAACCACGCCAGGTTAGAGCAGGCAGGCCGTGGGGTTGAAGGAGTTGGAGGGGTCGCGATGTCGGTGCTCAGGTGAGTGATGGGTGCAGGAGTGCAAAGGTAAGTGTGTTTGGTGTGTCTAAAGTGTGTAAAGAACTTTTACTTACCTGTACTTACCTTCACAGCCTTTCTTCCTGTAGCCGTCGGGAGTCCATCACTCAGCCGGGACTTAAAGCTGAATGGCTGCGATCTGTCAAAAGTGACAGCCTTCAGCTTTGAGTGCCAGTGTGAGCTCTAACTGAGTCTGCGCAGAAGGACTCGTGTTAGAACTCAGACTGTCAGTGTTTGGCAGCTTGAAACAGCTGTGAAACACTGATATTTCATCTGTCAAGAACGCTTGACAGATGAAATTGCAGTCTGTGACGTCACCTGTTGCCGAGTGGCCCTTAATTGGCCTGCTGAGCCCGCTGGGCGGGCTCAACAAGGTCAATCAAGGGAAAATCGCGCGGATTGGCCGGACGTCAAAGTAGGCGGGTCAAAAACCCGAAAGAGGAAGTCCCGCCTTCTTCCCGACAGGTTCGGGAAAATCGACCCCAAAGTCTCAATGACACAAGCTGTGCAAACAGGCTTCTGAGATGGGATGGTTTGATAACACAAAAGGTGTAAACACCACAAGCTTTTGAAATGAGAATTGGTTGTAAACACTGAGACAATGGCCCTATTGAAGCAAACCATTGGTGTTTCCAGAATGTCTGCAGTTCGGAACCAACACAATAGCAATGCCCAGTTTAAAGTGTTAAAAACTAACACTCTGGGAAACAGAAACGTTGCCTTCATAATATCACATCAAATGAAACAAGCAGACACGACGTCTGTGGCATAACCATTGAGATAGCTAGAAAACAAGTAAATATTCAGTTGAAGTGTTTTCAATTTACATGTTGTAAAATATACAAACAGAAGACTTTGAAAATATGACATCAATAGGTGCACCAAGCAATCATATGGTTTTTGTATTGAACTTGGAACACCACGGAGACAGGAGTCTGTGGTTGTAACCAGTTAAAGTGGTTTTAGAATTGAATAGAAAACCTTCGATAAGAATGACATCAAAGAGATAAATCTGTTATAGCCATTTTATGATAAGTTTTTGGAACACCTAAAGGTAGAGACATAATTATCCATGCAGCAGCTAAATTGACAGTAAGAATGGAAAATAGTCAACAGGAAGATGACTAGAAATAATTAGCTTACATCAGCAGAAAACTTCAAAGAATATACCACTAAAAAAAGGTATAAAACTAGAGCATTTCAGATAGACAGTCAGATGTCGCTGGAAAGGGGCAAAGCAATTTTCTCACTCTTCAGAGGCATCTCTGTAAGTTTTTAACCCTTTGAGTCTTGGGGGCAAAAGGTACTTTTAATTTGATTTTGGTGGATATTCTGGATTAGAAATAATAAGAAATGTATAAATGTAATTGTGTTAAGATTTGAGAATAAGGATCTCTGAGAATAAGATTGTGTAAGCTAATTGTATTTTGAACTGTTAAAGTGGCGATTGACTCACAAGCTGTTAACTGTATGTCAGCTCTTAAATAAATCTATATTTTAGAATTGTCTCACAGAGTATTTCTGTATCAAACTCGCGAACTCAATTTCTGTACACTCTTTCGTGAGGAGCTGCAGAATTCTGGGGGGTTTTCCAGACCCTCATATCCGGAAGGTTACAGTCTAGTTAAACTTATTAAAAGTGCTATCTGGAGGACGGTAACATCTTCAGTCATTCCTTTCCTTTAGGGAGAGATAGCCTGGACCTTTAGACCCAATAAAGCGTCTTATAGAACTCGGCTATCTCTAACTTTAGTTAAAGGTGAACGTCTGGGGAATACGCCTGATCCGGGGTAGCCCGAAAGGGCTAGGACTAGTAATTATCCCTTCAGTGGTGGAGCCCCACGCTGGAGTTCCAGCACCGCTCTATTTCTGGATGGACCCAGAGGCACAGGGTCCACATGCAGCGGAGCTGAGCTAGGAGAGTCCTGCGCCCTCCACCGAGGACTCTCCACTGCTGTCCCTGTCTCCACCCCCTGCTGATGCTCACCTGTGAGATGTGATCCAAATGGTGACACCACAAATCTATGTCCTGAAGGCCCCACCGAGGTGTATGTATCTGCGCTGGTGCTGGGTGTGCTTAATTCTGCTGACGCTGTGTCCTCAGAGGTTGCAGGTTCCCCTGAGGAGTCTTGCTGCTCAGCCTCTTCCTCCTGGACAGTGGGGGGTGGGGGGGATCTGTGGATGGTCCTGTGGGGGAGTAAAGGCATGGGTTAGACATTTGATGGAAGTGTGGCATGTAGATGCAATAGTGCTGATGCTCAAGTGGCATTATAAGCATGTACACCAGTAGCCATTTCAGTCACTCAAGCAGTGTAAATGAGAGAGAGGTAAAACTATTCTGTCACCAGCTTGCTCTGCCTCGCCTGTCTGTCCGTCCCCCACTTCCACCTGCACCTCTGCGCCGGTGATGCCCAGGGCCGCCTCTTCAGCCTGGGTGAGATGGGCTAGGGAAGGTGGACCTCCTCCTGCCTTTGCGCTTTCCCGTCTATTGTGGGCTCGCTTTCCCTGCAGTGAGGGAGACAAGTGGAGTTGGAGTGAAAATGATGGAGTGAGTGCAGAGAGCCCAGAGCATAGATGCTTAGAAGGAGACAAAGATGGAGTGAGGATCCATGTCCAAGGGCCCTCCCTGTGCGTTGTTAGTCATTGTCATTGCATAACATAGAAAGTGAGTGTGAGGGCAGCATAGTCGAATTGTCAAGTGATGGGGTTCATAGAGTGAGAGGGATGGTGAAGGGTGCAAGGGTTGTAAGGGTAAAGTGGGATGTGTAGGAGGAGGTTGACACTGCAGAGTGCTGGTGATGAGAGGAGAAGGGGAGCAGAAGGAGGGTCAAGCTGAAGGTACACTCACTTTGCCTGACCTACAAGGTCATTGAACCTTTTATGGCACTGCATCCAGGTCCTGCTGCACACCGATCTGGAGGTGATCTCTCTTGCCAGCTGCACCCAGACAGCCTTGGTTTCTTTGGGAGGCCTCTTCCTCCCAGATGAGGGGAAGAGCACCTCCCTGCTGGCTCTCACCCCCTCAACCAACATTCCCAGCGCCTCATCTGAGAACCTCGGGGAGGTCCTTGTCTTGGAATTGGCCATTGTAGAATCTGAAAAAATGTTGGAGGTGGTGCAGCATCGACAAAAATCCAGTGGAATGAGCCAAGGCAGCAAACAGCCCTTAAATGAGGCTGGATAAGTGATGTCAGCAGAGGCGAGTTTCAGTCCCAAAACACTAATTGGCCCAGGGGAACCCACACCTCTGAAGTCAACTGGCCAATTAGGAAAAATCGCAATTTTTTCCCACCTCTCAGTGGAGGCGAGTTTGGAACCCATTCAAACTGAAAACCGCCTCCAACCCACCTCCATTGGGAAAATCGCCCCCTTTGTGTCCTCCTCACAGCTTACTGTCCCACCTAACTTTGTATCATCAGCAAACTTGGATACATTAAACTCGGTCCCTTCATCTAGGTCATTAATATAGATTGTAAATAGCTGAGGCCGCAACACTGATCCTTGCAGCACCCCACTAGTTACAGCCTGCCAACCTGAAAAAGACCCGTTTATCCCGACTCTCTGTTTGCTGTCCATTAACCAATCCTCTATCCATGCTGCTATATTACCCCCAACCCCGTGAGCCCTAATCTTGTGTAATAATCTTTTATGGGGCACCTTATCGAATGCCCTGTTAACACCAGCAATAGTCGGCTCCATTTTGAAAGGGGCCTGCTGCCGGGTGTCCAAAATGCCTGCCAATTTCAGACACTTCAGCTGTGTGGCCGCGCAGCGCTCTGAAGGTCCCGCGCAATCGGCTTTTAAATAGAAAAACAGCCGCATGTGCGGTATTTTGTGTGGATCGTGCAGCCCCTTAAAGGGTTGGGGGTTGTCCGATCGGGGGGTGGGTTGGCGAGGCAGGGGCACTGGATCCAGTAGGTAAGTGGAAAGGCACTTACCTCCTGGATCCAACGGTCCTCGCCTCTCTTTAGCTGCTGGGTTTCCTGAGGCCAGGGAGAGATAAATTTAAAATGGAGTTTCAAAATGAGGCACACAGCCTCATTATAATATTTAAAGTGCCAACCCGCCTCCTGGGAGCAGGTTGGCCACCCGTCCCGCCTCCGTTTAAACCGGAAGTGGGTGGATTGGAAGCGGGTTAGGGTTGGGATTCAGATTTCTACCACTTTAACCTCCCACCTGACCCAAACCTGCCCATTTTTTGGGGGTTAAAATGTAGGTCAGTGAACGCAGGGATAATGGGTTTCCGGGACTTGGTGCTAGTTAGGATTCAGACAGCAGAGTTTTGGATGCACTCAAGTTTACGGAGGGTGCAAGGTCCCTTTTAATATGGTAATCGGGGTGCTATGATGTTATTTAGACTCCGATTGCCATTTTTTATCGGAACTGGCCAGTATTTGTATGACAGTCCAAAGTCCATTACTTTTACCAGGGATGCTACCCTTAAATGGGGTAACAGACACAGGGCAGTCATAAAACGTGTTAAACATCTGTCCGCTAAAAGGGCATCTTATATTATTTCGTCTATTTTCTGTCTGGGTCTGTATTAAGCACTCTGAATGCCACAGATCGGGTGGATGCTGACATACTAATGGAATATTGACCAAATGAAAGCATAATGTTTATCGACTCTGCAATCAGGGAATCTCTTATTATATTGAGCGGATTGGCGGAGAGAGGGTTTATGTTTCCACTGCAAAGTGAATTAATTCCCAAAAGTAAAATTTATATGACAGCAACATCAATAGTTAAGGGGCCTCGGAAAAAGGAAGCTGAGTGATCTGTTTGTTCACTGTAATTACAACATTTTAGTTACTGTCATACTCAAACATCATACGGCACGCCAGATTAAACAGAGCTGACGCTCCATGCAGGGCACACATTTTATTTACAGTACACCGTGCAAATACACTTTCTGCCTGCTTATTCAATGCAAGGAGATTACATACACACGAGAAACACAATCGCAATGGACTTCCCAGCGCCAGGTATGGATTATCAATTATTTCAAGTTCCTGTCGGAGCAGTGATCTGTCATAATGTAATTTATATTCGAAGCACACTAAATTTTCTGCAAATGATGTGTCAGCTGTGGCTCAGTGGGTTGTGGGTTCAAGTCCCCACTCCAGGGACTTGAGCACCTAAAGCTAGGCCGACACTCCCCAGGGCAGTGCTGAGGGAGTGCTGCGCTGTCGGAGGTGCCGTCTTTCGGATGAGACGTTAAACCGAGGCCCCCGTCTGCCCTCTCAGGTGGACGTAAAAGATCCCGCAGCCACTATTTCGAAAAAGAGCAGGGGAGTTCTCCCCGGTGTCCTGGCCAATATTTCTCCCTCAACCAACTTAACAAAAAAAAAAAAAATCTGGTTATTTTCACATTGCTGTTTGTGGGAGCTTGCTGTGAGCAAATTGGCTGCTGCGTTTCCCACATTACAACAGTGACTCCACTTCAAAAAGTACTTCATTGGATGTAAAGTGCTTTGGGACTTTTTTTTAACCGTAGCAGTTTTGAAAGAATTTATCGACCCATACTTTTTAAAAAATTCCTTGGGATATGGGTGTCGCTGGCAAGGCCGGCATTTATTGGCAAACCCCTAGTTGCCCTGAGAAGGTGGTGGTGGGCCTTCTTCTTGAACCACTGCAGTCCAAGAGATTTGATACAACGCTAGGCCGTTTCAGAGGGCAAGTTAAGAGCCACCCACATTGGTGTGGGACTGGAGTCACATATAGGCCAGACCGGGTAAGGACGGCAGATTTCCTTTCCTAAAGGACATTAGTGAACCATTTGGGGTCACGGTCACTTTTACTGGTACCAGTTTTGTTTTCCAAACCGCATTCAACTTCTCAACTTGCCGTGGTGGGATTTGAACTCACGTTCTCTGGATTACTAGTCCGGTGACATAATCACGGCGATACTGTACCCCATAACTTAATGAGCATCATAGTCGCTGTACCCACCCCCCACCAAAAAAGTTACTTAATTTGTCCTGTACACAGTAAGGCTTTGTACCTTACAAACTGTACATTTTTTTTACATTAAGAATCCTAACTGAAGGACTAAGACCCGTGGTATAGGAAGAAAGACTCGCATTTATATAGCACGGCCTCAGGACGTCCCAAAGCGCTTTTTGAAGTGTAGTCCCTGTTGTAATGTAGGAAACGTGGCAGCCAATTTGCGCACAACAAGCTCCCACAAACAGCAATGTGATAAGGACCAGATAATCTGTTTTCGTTTTTTTTATTCATTCCTGGGATGTGGGCGTCGCTGGTAAGGCCGGCATTTATTGCCCATCCCTAGTTGCCCTTGAGAAGGTGGTGGTGAGCTGCCTTCTTGAACCGCTGCAGTCCGTGTGGTGAAGGTACTCCCACAGTGCTGTTAGGGAGGGAGTTCCAGGATTTTGACCCAGCGACGATGAAGGAATGGCCGATATACTTCCAAGTCAGGATGGTGTGTGACTTGGAGGGGAACCTGGATGTGGTGGTGTTCCCATGCGCCTGCTGCCCTTGTCCTTCTAGGCGGTAGAGGTCGCGGGTTATTGATGCTGATTGAGGGATAAATATTGTCCAGGCAGTGGGGTGACATCACCGAACCAGAGGCTTCTTTGCTGCAACAGCTGATAACATCACCAAGCTGGGGAGCCCCTGCTGCGGCAAGGTTCTCCCGGGCTGCTAGCAGCGGTACTCGGGATGCTCACACCTCATTCCGAAGACGCCCAGGCAATTCCTGGGGGGAAACTCCTTTTTCAAACTAGTGCTTTTACATCCACCTGAGAGAGCAGACGGGGCATCGGTTTGACGTCTCATCCAAAAGAGGGCACCTCTGACAGAGCCGCACTCCCTCAGTACTGCACTGGGAGTGTCGGCCTGGATTATGTGCTCAGGTCTCTGGAGTGGGACTTGAACCCACAACCTTCTGACTCTGAGGCAAGAGTGCGACCACCTGAGCCACGGCTGACAGTATAGGATACCAGCAAGCTTAGAAAGATTACAGGAGAAGATGAGGAAAATCAGGAAGCCATGATTGCCTGGCACCAAGCTTCAGCTTAAATTAAAAAATGAAGGGAAGATGGAGGGATGTAAAAAAGTTCCAGAGGACTGTGTCCTGGAAAGTGTCATGAATTTCACTGAATAAAAAGCTATATCGATCAGGAGAACACTTTAAATGCGCATTTGATTTGTTTAAGCGTAAACTTTCAATGCTCAACACTTTAAAGTGAAAATGGCTCAAAGTATAACACTTGCAAGATTTATCTTTTAAGAATATTTCACTTAGTCTGGACCTGAAAATGTTTAAGAACGAGTGTTTCAGATTGTCCTGCTTGAACCTGATCCCTTGCAGTAGCTTCGAATTCCCTCCCTAAACCGCTCCGTCTCTCTACCTCGTTCTCTCCTCCTTTGACACGCTGTTTAAATCCTATGATCAAGCTTTTGCTCACCTGTCCTAATATCTCCTTATATGGCTCGGTGTCAAACTTTGTCTGATAGTCGCTCCTGTTGAAGCACTGTGGGAAGTTTCACTGTATTAAAGGCGCTATATAAATACAAGTTGACATGAATCAGTCATTCATGAAAGAAAGACTTATGAAATAATACTGAGCGACCTGCGGGTGGCGCTGTCCAGGAAGAGTATAAATACTCGGGCACGGGTCCAGCTTGCGCAGGACATTCTTAACAAGAACTAGTGAAGGACACAACTAGACCTCCATGTTGTAAAACAGTTGATTAAAGCTTTGTTTAATGCTTAGACCAAGTACCTAGTAGTTCTCTTACGTCACAAGTTGTTGTTGTCATTGTTAGAAAGTGCCCGTTATATCATCACACTCGTGGATAGAGACATTAAACTAGTTTCAGACCAGCACATCAACAATACAAGTTTATTTTGAATTCACTTGGGTCTCTTTTAATAGATACTAAGGAGAATTGTTCATAGAATAATTCACAACTCCACACTGCCAGTGTTAATTTGAATGTTTTCATTGCTCAGTATAACAAATCTAACTCTGTGTGGTCAACATCTTGTAGGGAAGGAATGGACCACCCAGAAGCCCACATCTGGAGGGGGCCCCCCTTCATTAATGTCTGCAAGGGACCTAGCGCCTGTTTTAGGTGGCCGTCAGGGGCGCCTGAAAAATCGCCTGACCCAATATGGGGTTCAGACGTAGTCCAGGCATCTTTGAGGCCTGCCCCTCAATATAGGGGCCTAACAATTTATCTTGGGCAGTGGTGCAATGCGGGCGGTGCCGCATTGGCTGCCCGTTATACGCAGCGCCGGATGTTCAGCTCCCTATCAGGCGATCCCACACCGCCCGTTTTGGCGCCACCGCCTGAGATGAATTTCTAGGCCAGGTTCTTTTCGGCCCCGCTTTGCTCTGGTGAAATGGGCACAGTGGGGACCAATTTCTACCCCAGCGAATTGACCAGCTGAGCCATTGAGAAAACCTCTTGGGTAAAACCTGACGCGCCATGATTTTTTTGGTAGCAAAATTGAAGACCGTGGGGGATTAAAAGGGCAGTAGCATCAGCTAAGGGACAGAAAGCAGAAAGTAGAGGTGAACGGTTGTGACGTAAGAAAACTACTAGGCACTTGATCTAAGCGTTAAACAAAGCTTTAATCAACTGTTTTACAACATGGAGGTCTAGTTGTGTCCTTCACTAGTTCCTGTTAAAGAATGTCCTGAGCAAGCTGGGCCCATGTCCGAGTATTTATACTCTCCCTGGACAGCGCCACCCGCAGGCCACCCAGTATCATTTCATAAGTCATTTCCACATGAATGGCAAGATTGATGTCAGGTTGTTTTTCAGACAGGAGGGAAATACACAGTGGTGTTTCCCAGGGGTCGGTATTAGGAATAACGTTCCCGATAAGCCACGGGGCTGCGCAGCTGTCTGGAGCTCCCGCGCAGGTCACTCGTCAGCTTAGAATAGGAAAAACTGCGCATGCGCGGAAATATGAATGGGCCGCCCATCCCATTTAAGGGCCACGCACCCCCCCAAAAAAAACTAAAGGGACCGTTGATTAGGACCACTGCTCTTTTTGATATGTATTAATGAGCCGGACTTGGGTATACAGGGCGTAATTTCAATGTTTGCGGATGACACGAAGCTCTGAAATGTAGTAAGCAATGAGGAGGACAGTAATAGTCTTCAGGAGGACATGGACAGACTGGTGAAATGTGCAGACGTGTGGCGGGTGAAATTTAGCGCAGAGAAGGGTGGTGGAAGCAGGTTCAATAGTAACCTTCAAAAGGGAATTGGATATCTACTTGAAGGGGAATTTTTTTTACAGGGCTATGGGGAAAGAGCAGGGGAGCGGGACTAATTGGATCGCTCTCTCACAGAGTCTGCACAGGCACGATGGGCCGAATGGCCTCCTTTTGCGCTGTATCGTTCGTTCTATGGTTCTATGATGATGCAAGATAGCCAGAGGCATTTAGCATGGGTTTGCAATTTGTCTTGCTCGTAGGATTTTGCTCCTGCTAAGAGTAAAGGAATGAATGGGCAGGCTGTGACTGATGATCTAGGAGCCGCGCTGCCTTGTTTGCAAAGGGCAGAATGCAGTAATCTGCAAATTAATTACATCTTTTAAACATAAGGCCAAACCCCCATGAGTTAAGTAAATAATATTAGATTCCAAATTGTTCTGTATAAATTGTTCTGTATAAAACAGGCAGACTTGCAGTAAACAAAACCATTAAAAGCTGTCCATTAAGAAACATCTTTAACTGCATTATTTGCTAACAGTCTCTGTGGGCGATCTAAAGCTGCACATAAACATCCTGGCAGCAAGGAAGCTCCTTTGTCCCCGCCCTAGTCTTGGGTCCTGATTCCTACATCACAACAATGACCACAATTCAAAAAGTACTTAATTGGCTGTAAAGTGCTTTGAGATGTCCGGTCGTGAAAGGCACTATATAAATGCAAGTCTTTCTTTTATGTTACACTAATTCAACTGCTCACCCCAACTGTCTATTGAAATGCAGTAAATGCGGGGATGGAACCCAGTTTAAAACATCACTAAAAGTATCTGATGGCACGGTGGCATAGTGGTTAGCACTGTTGCCTCACAGCACCAGAGACCCGGGTTCGAATCCGGCCTCGGGCGACTGTCTGTGTGGAGTTTGCACATTCTCCCCGTGTTTGCGTGGGTTTTCTCCGGGTGCTCCGGTTTCCTCCCACAGTCCAAAGATGTGTGGGTTAGGTTGATTGGCTATGATAAATTGACCCTTAGTGTTAGGGGGATTAAATACGTGGGGTTACGGGGATCGGGTGGGATATGTGTCAGTGCAGGCTCGATGGGCCGAAATGGCCTCTATCTGCACTGTGGGGTTTCTGTGATTTCTGTGATTTCTGTGATAAATGAGGGCATTATTGCATTATACTGTGAGCACAGAAGCCATGACAAATATGTCGTGCAGTTTTTCATATGGCAATTAAAGTTTCAATATGAATTGTGTTATCGCTACCAAATGCCCAGATAACAAAACAAAAGCTCTGTCAATGATATTTTGAGAACCATACATGGACCCGCCAACAGTGTAGCACTCTCCCAGTGCTGATCCTCCAACAGTGCAGCACTCTCCCAGTGCTGACCCACCAGCAGTGCAGCACTCTGCCAGTGCTGACCCTTCAACAGTGCAGCACTCTCCCAGTGCTGAGCCTCCGACAGTGCAGTACTCTCCCAGTGCTGACCCACCAACAGTGCAGCACTCTGCCAGTGCTGATCCTCCAACAGTGCAGCACTCTCCCAGTGCTGACCCACCAACAGTGCAGCACTCTGCCAGTGCTGACCATTCAACAGTGCAGCATTCTCCCAGTGCTGACGCACCAACAGTGCAGCACTCTCCCACTGTTGACCCTCCAACAGTGCAGCACTCTCCCACTGTTGACCCTCCAACAGTGCAGCACTCTCCCAGTGCTAAGCCTCCGACAGTGCAGCACTCTCCCACTGTTGACCCTCCAACAGTGCAGCACTCTCCCAGTGCTGAGCCTCCGACAGTGCAGCATTCTCCCAGTGCTGACACACCAACAGTGCAGCACTCCGCCAGTACTGACGCACCAACAGTGCAGCAGTCTCTCAGTGCTGACCCACCAACAGTGCAGCACTCTCACAATGCTGACCCTCCAACAGTGCAGCACTCCCCCAGTGCTGACCCTCCAACAGTGCAGCACTCCACCAGTGTTGACCCTCCAACAGTGCAGCACTCTCCCAGTGCTGACCCTCCAACAGTGCAGCCCTCTCCCAGTGCTGACCCTCCAACAGTGCAGCACTCCCCCAGTGCTGACCCACCAACAGTGCAGCACTCCCCCAGTGCTGACCCACCAACAGTGCAGCACTCTCCCAGTGCTGACCCACCAACAGTGCAGCACTCCCCCAGTACTGACCCTCCAACAGTGCAGCACTCCACCAGTGCTGACCCTTCAACAGTGCAGCCCTCTCCCAGTGCTAACCCTCCAACAGTGCAGCACTCCCCCAGTGCTGACCCTCCAACAGTGCAGCACTCCCCCAGTGCTGACCCACCAACAGTGCAGCAATCTCCCAGTGCTGAAACACCAACAGTGCAGCACTCTCCCAGTGCTGACCCTCCAACAGTGCAGCACTCTCGCAGTGCTGACCCACCAACAGTGCAGCACTCTCCCAGTGCTGACCAACCAACAGTGCAGCACTCTCCCAGTGCTGATCCTACAATGGTGCAGGACTCTCCCAGTGCTGACCCTCCAACAGTGCAGCACTCTCCCAGTGCTGACCATCCAACAGTGCAGCACTCCGCCAGTGCTGACCCTCCAACAGTGCAGCACTCTCCCAGTGCTGATTGTCCAACAGTGCAGCACTCTCCCAGTGCTGACCATCCAACAGTGCAGCACTCCCCCAGTGTTGACCCTCCAACAGTGCACCACTCCCCCAGTGCTGACCCTCCAACAGTGCAGCACTCCCCCAGTGTTGACCGTCCAACAGTGCAGCACTCCCCCAGTGTTGACCCTCCAACAGTGCAGCATTCTCCCAGTGCTGACCCACCAACAGTGCAGCACTCCCCCAGTGCTGACCCTCCAACAGTGCAGCCCTCTCCCAGTGCTGACCCTCCAACAGTGCAGCACTCTCCCAGTGCTGACCCACCAGCAGTGCAGCACTCCCCCAGTGTTGACCCTCCAACAGTGCAGCACTCCGCCAGTGCTGACCCACCAACAGTGCAGCACTCTCCCAGTGCTGACCCACCAACAGTGCAGCACTCCGCCAGTGCTGACCCTCCAACAGTGCAGCACTCCACTAGTGCTGACCTCCAACAGTGCAGCACTCTCCCAGTGCTAACCCTCCAACAGTGCAGCACTCCCCCAGTGTTGACCCTCCAACAGTGCAGCACTCCCCCAGTGCTGACACTCCAACACTGCAACACTCTCCCAGTGCTGACCCTCCAACAGTGCAGCACTCTCCCAGTGCTGACCCTCCAGCAGTGCAGCACTCTCCCAGTGCTGGCCCTCCAACAGTGCAGCACTCTCCCAGTGCTGACCCTCCAACAGTGCAGCACTCTCCCAGTGCTGACCCTCCAGCAGTGCAGCACTCTCCCAGTGCTGACCCTCCAACAGTGCAGTACTCCCCCAGTGTTGACCCTCCAGCAGTGCAGCACTCTCCCAGTGCTGACCCTCCAACAGTGCAGTACTCCCCCAGTGTTGACCCTCCAACATGCAGCACTCCGCCAGTGCTGACCCTCCAACAGTGCAGCACTCCGCTAGTGCTGACCTCCAACAGTGCAGCACTCCCCCAGTGTTGACCCTCCAACAGTGCAGCACTCCGCCAGTGCTGACCTCCAACAGTGCAGCACTCCCCCAGTGTTGACCCTCCAACAGTGCAGCACTCTCCCAGTGCTGACCCTCCAACAGTGCAGCACTCTTCCAGTGCTAACCCTCCAACAGTGCAGCACTCTCCCAGTGCTGTTCCTCGAACAGTGCAGCACTCCCCCAGTGTTGACCCTCCACAGTGCAGCACTCTCCCAGTGCTGACCCACCAACAGTGCAGCCCTCCCTCAGTACTGCATTGTTGGAGGTGCCATCTTTCAGATAAGGCATTATACTGAGGCCCTGTTTGCATGGATGCAGAAGATCCCATGGTACTATCTGAAGAGGAGCAATTTTCTTGATGTCCTGGCCTCAATCAACACCGCCTAACCAGAACAACTTTATCTTATTTGCTTATACAAGTAATTCCTGTTCGGTGGGACGGTGACACCTCTTGTAAGATACATCATTAGTGAAGCCATGAACCACAGTGCAGTGTGAAGGATGATTTGTGTTGCTAGTCTATTTAGACAAACAGTGTGTTGGTGCCCAATGTGTCCTTGAAAGAAAAGGAGAATGGCCAGACTGTTACCTGGCTTGCCCTCGTAAGTCATTGTTAGCGGGTTTCTTTCCCATGGTTACTGTCACATGGTAAGGTTGTTAGCCCTTCAACAATAACTTCCACGTGATTCAGGCTCGAGTGGTTTTAAAAACAAGATTTAATATATTTACTAGTAACAGCATTGTTCTATACAATTGTTCTACTGTATTACATTAAATGGCAAGTAATTAATACAAGCTGGTTTCCCCGCGGACTCAAGGTGATCAGGCTTGACCTCCGTGGGCTGCCTTCCAGGCTACAGACAGTCCTGAGAGCTCTAACTCTTTGGTGCAGCATGCCTTGTCTTTATACTATTCAGCTGCTTTGCTCTTCACATACGCCTCTCTGGCCTTATCTGATAGTCAATGATGATCCCACCAAGCTGACGCCAAGTTAATAACTCAAGGTGAGCTGTTTTATGGAGTGTCCTAATCACCTCAACCTCCATCTCTGTCTGACGAGCCTGTTTATTGCACTCAGGAATGTCTAGGCCGGTCTTTATCTACTTGTGGCCTTGCAGGACTCCATAGTCCTGACTGCCCCAGCCGTCTTTCAATGCTATCGGTTTCTGTGGTATATTGGTTCCTTGGTAACCACGTCATCCCTTATCTAGGTGCCTGATTCTCATGGCCCAGCTCGTTTTGTTAACACAGAGACGAAAAGCTCCCCTGAGCATGCCCTCCCCCCTCCGCCCCCCACCTCCCCCCCCACCCTAACCCCTTGCTAAATGACTGGACAGGATATTTGACCATGGTTGGTTTAAACTATGTTCTTAAAATATTCTAACAGTCATTGAATTTGTTCTGGCGCTGGTCTACAGACGTAGGGGTGATTGAGTTGGTGCCCAGTGCCACTGCCCACTCTCCAGATGGCACTTGGGACATTTATCTGAGGCTTCCTCCCATGGGCACCCAGCAGTCTCTTCCTCTCCTTTGATGCATCTCACTCAGGAGTGTCTGAAGTTCAACTTCATTAACACTTTACGCTCATCTTTTCCTGCCTGCTTCCAATGTTCTTGCTTGCTTCTTTGGTTTGCCTTTGCCTGCTCCTCCAATGGTAGACGTTCTTTAAAAGTGCCATCAAATCTCATGAGCCATCATAACTCACAAAAAGTTTCATAGAATCTTACAGCACAGAAGGAGGTCATTCAGCCATGTCTGTGCCAGCTCTTTGAAAGAGCTCTCCAATTAGACCCACTCCCCTGCTCTTTCCCCATAGCCCTGCAATTTTCTCCCGTTCGAGTATTTATCCAATTCCTTTTTGAAAGTTACTGTTGAATCTGCTTCCACCATCCTCTCAGGCAGCGCATTCCAGGTCATAACAACTCGCTGCATTAAAAAAAAATCTCCTGGTCTCCCCTCTGATTCTTTTGCAAATGACCTTAAATCTGTGTCTTCTGGTTACCGACCACAGTTTCTCCTTATTTAGTCAATCAAAACCCCTTCATAATTTTGAACACCTCTATTAAATCTCCCTTTAACCCTTCTCTGCTTTAAGGAGAACGATCCCAACTTCTCCAGTCTCTCCACATAACTGAAGTCCCTCATCCCTGATACCATTCTAGTACATTTCCTCTGCATCCTCTCTGAGATCCTGACGGTTCCGAGGTTCGATACTTCCCCAGCCTTCTGCTACAATCATCAGCCATTTCTGGACATGTAAATGCTGCGCCAATAGTTTCCACTCCAGAGCCTTGCTTCCATGTTACACAGTAGTTGCCATAGAAATGTCAGAGGGTACTTAGATTAGCCACAGCCGTATTGTAGAAAGGGGTCAGTGCTGCTGACCATCAGCAGGCAGAGGATCCCTACCTCCAAGTGGCAATGCCTGCGTGAATGGCCCCCCGTATACTAGCAGAATAGATAAGGGAGGACCAGTGGATGTGGTGTATTTGGATTTTCAGAAGGCATTCGATAAGGTGCCACACAAGAGGTTATTAAACAAAATTAGGGCTCATGGGATTGGGGGTAATATACTAGCATGGATTGAGGATTGGTTAACAGACAGAAAACAGAGAGTAAGAATAAGTGGGTCATTTTCGGGTTGGCAGGCTGCAACTAGCGGGGTACTGCAAGGATCAGTGCTTGGGCCTCAGCTATTCACAATCTACATCAATGATTTGGATGAGGGGACCAAATGTAATATATCCAAGTTTGCTGATGATACAAAGCTAGGTGGGAATGTAAGTTGTGAGGAGGATGCAAAGAGGCTTCAAGGGGATATAGACAGGCTAAGTGAGTGGGCAAGAACACGGCAAATGGAATATAACGTGGAGAAATGTGAAGTTATCCATTTTGGTAAGAAAAATAGAAAAGCAGAATATTTTTTAAATGGTGAGAGATTGGGAAATGTTGGTGTTCAGAGGGACCTGGGTGTCCTTGTACACGAATCACTGAAAGTTAACATGCAGGTGCAGCAAGCAATTAGGAAAGCGAATGGTATGTTGGCCTTTATTACAAGAGGATTTGAGTGTAAGAGTAAAGACATCTTACTGCAATTATATAGGGCCCTGGTGAGACCACACCTGGAGTATTGTGTACAGTTTTGGTCTCCTTACCTAAGGAAGGATATACGTGCCATAGAGGGAGTGCAACGAAGGTTCACCAGACTGGTTCCTGGGATTGGGGGGATTGTCCTATGAGGAGAGATTGAGTAGACTAGGCCTATGTTCTCTAGAGTTTAGAAGAATGAGAGGTGATCTCATTGAAACATACAAAATTCTTATAGAACTTGACGGGGTAGATGCAGGGAGGATGTTTCCCCTGGCTGGGGAGTCTAGAACCAAGGGTCACAGTCTCAGAATAAGGGGTCAGCCATTTAGGACTGAGATGAGGAGAAATTTCTTCACTCAGAGGGTGGTGAGTCTTTGCAATTCTCTACCCCAGAGGGCTGTGGAGGCTCAGTCGTTGAGTATATTCAAGACAGAGAGCAATAGATTTTTGGATATTAAGGGAATCAAGGGATATGGGGATAGTGCAGGAAAGTGGAGATGAGGTAGAAGATCAGTCATGATTTTATTAAATGGCGGAGCAGGCTCGAAGGGCCAAATGGCCGACTCCTGTTCCTATTTCTTATGTTCTTATGTATGTTTTAAGGGCCATTGGTTATTTTTTTTTAAAGTTTTTTATTCATTTTTTTATGGGATGTGGGCGTCACTGGCAAGGCCAGCATTTATTGCCCATTCCTAGTTGCCCTTGAGAAGGTGGTGGTGAGCCGCCTTCTTTAACCGCTGCAATCCGTGTGGTGTGGTGTGGAGAGTATTCCCTCACACTCCTTACTTGTGCCTTGTAGATGGTGGAAAGGCTTTGGGGAGTCAGGAGTCAGGAGATGAGACACTCGCCGCAGAATACCTAGCCTCTGACCTGCTCTTGTTGCTACAGTATTTATGTGGCTGGCCCAGTTAAGTTTCTGGTTAATGGTGACCCCCAGGATATTGATAGTGTGGGATTTGGCGATGGTACAGAGGGGACACTTGGTTATCTGCCAGTTTCCAATGTTTGCTGGGGGATCCTCTCCACTTGGGTTGAGATTTGAACTCCCACCACTTGTTTAGGTCACTGCCTTGAATAAGTGTGTCCGAGGAGCCCTGAAACCTTTCCTCATCGTCAGCCTGTTCGTCATTGAGTTTCTTGAAGGAGATTACAGTGCTCCCGGAAGGTAGGTTTGTTCAAAGACAGGACTGAAACCGACAAGTGTGTAATTGAGGCACTCTTTGACCCCTAAAGGCGGGACAGATGAACAATTTAATACATTAATTGAGCATGATGATTGATGTGTCTTTGAGCCACCAGATACTAAGATTACAGCAGCATGAAGGAGAAATAGGCTCAAGTGACAATGATGATGGTTCAGGTGACCTGCTCCATTCCTGAGATGACAGATACATCCACCTGACCGGAAACTATTAGACAAGGTCTGAAGACCACGGTTTTTCAGGAAGTTTTATGGAGTGGAGGTTGAGTGTGGCATTTTTGAAAGGTGTCGTGTAAGTAAATAATAAATGGAACAGACAAGGTCGAAGTAAGCAAGCTATTTGGAAATAAGGTCGAAAAGTCACACAGTTCGAGCAAAGGTAGAGAGCAGGAAAGAACTCTACTTCCCACAGGAGATCGTGGGTGATCCTAGACAAAGGGGGTTGATTCAGGGTCAATTGACACCTTTGAAAGGAGTGGGATTGACAGCTGTTGAGGTGGGGGCTGGGAGGTTACAGAGATATTGGGGATAAAATTCAGCTTTGGCGGGGGCACAAAATGGACGGTATTGGATCAACTGCCCGTTATACATCCTGCTCGAAAGTTGGGCGGCTGATCCGCCACAATTGAGTAATGATCGCTCCGTGTCCATTCGCATGTGCTCCCGCTTCTGACCCGAGCCCATTACTTCCCAGCAAAGTTGAATTTTACACTCATTAGCTCCAGAAATCCTTGGGCTGTGATGGCAAGAAGCATCGCACCCGCTGGTGCCCTTCAGTGCCGGGGTTTTCTGGGTCAGTGGGTACCAAAGTGCCAAGGCAGGTGTACCTCAGCCACCTGCCTGCCCCGTGCATCTGGATCCTTGAAGTAGACTTGCATTTAGCATCTTATATAAAAAGTCAGATGTTTCGCTGGCAGGAAGGTCGGTAACCAGAGGACACAGATTTAATCGGCAAAAAGGCCAGAGGGGAGACGAGAAGAATTCTTTTTACTCAGCAAGTTGTTATGATCGGGAATGTACTGCCTGAAAGGGCGGTGGAAGCAGATTCAGTAATCACTTTCAAAAGAGAATTGGCCCGCTACTTAAAAAGGAAAACAATTGGCAGGGCTATGGGGAAGAGCAGGGGAGTGGGACTAGTTGGACAGCTGTTTCAGAAGGCCAGCACAGGCACAGTGGGCCAAATGGCCTCCTACTCTGCTGTATGATTCTATGAGATACCAGTGCCTTCCCCCATAGGGAGGGGATTTTCCCAGGTCCCCAACCACCCCCTGCCCTGCCCCCGTTTCCTCCAAGACTTTAACCGTCTGTCCACTTCAGCCTTTTGTCTAAAGGGGCTGATATATATAAAAAAAAACATTTTTTGTAACAATGTTCTCCTTCTTCGAGTGTTCAGGACATCTCCAGGCCTGGTCCTCCCAGAGAGGCTCACCCGCCCAACTTGAGGCCAGTATGCCTCATCACACTTAACGTACTGGCCTCCAGTACTATGCCAGGGCACCGAATGAGATGAGGAAGTGGGAGCACCCGATGTAGGGAGTCCCTGCCCACCGCTCCCCCACCGCTCCCAGCTCCGAATTCCTGACAAGGGGTCCCGTTCTTACAAAGCAGGCCATAAAACCCCAGAATTGGTGCTCCCTGGTATTTCCTGGTGGCTTCCATTCTTATCCCACCAGAGTTACGGCAGGAGATCGGAGGACCCCCACAAATCTTCAGAGCCATTAATAATGTTGCTTAACTTTTTCCCCTGGGGAGTCAAGCGAAAGAAATAAGGGTAAATTCACCAATCTCATGGGGACCAATGCTGAAAAGGAGCATGGGTCAGAGATAGGCTGCAACACCTGAACATCAATTCTCCGATCCATGCTCCTTTCAATTGTGGCTTCTGCTTGTAAAGCAGGACCGATGAATTTACCCAATAGTGTTCGTTAAAGTAGAGGATCCATGAGTAATGATCTCTCCATGTCCATTCACATGTGCTCCCGCTTTGGACTCGAGCCCTTTACTTCCACCTCCAGATCCAACCCCTTTACTGCTACCTCCAGACCCGTGACCATTACTGGTACCTCCAGACCCGAGCCCATTACTGGTACCTCCAGACCCGAGACCAATACTGCTACCTCCAGACCCGAGCCCATTACTGCTACCTCCAGACCCGTGACCATTACTGGTACCTCCAGACCCGAGCCCATTACTGGTACCTCCAGACCCGAGACCATTACTGCTACCTCCAGACCCGAGACCATTACTGCTACCTCCAGACCCGAGACCATTACTGCTACCTCCAGACCCGAGACCATTACTGCTACCTCCAGACCCGAGACCATTACTGCTACCTCCAGACCCGAGAACATTATTGCTACCTCCAGGCCCGAGACCATTACTGCTACCTCCAGACCCGAGACCATTACTGCTACCTCCAGACCCGAGCCCATTACTGCTACCTCCAGACCCGTGACCATTACTGGTACCTCCAGACCCGAGCCCATTACTGGTACCTCCAGACCCGAGACCATTACTGCTACCTCCAGACCCGAGCCCATTACTGCTACCTCCAGACCCGAGCCCATTACTGCTACCTCCAGACCCGAGACCATTACTGCTACCTCCAGACCCGAGACCATTACTGCTACCTCCAGACCCGAGACCATTACTGCTACCTCCAGACCCGAGACCATTACTGCTACCTCCAGACCCGAGAACATTATTGCTACCTCCAGGCCCGAGACCATTACTGCTACCTCCAGACCCGAGACCATTACTGCTACCCCAGACCCGAGACCATTACTGCTACCTCCAGACCCGAGCCCATTACTGCTACCTCCAGACCCGAGCCCATTACTGCTACCTCCAGACCCGAGACCATTACTGCTACTTCCAGACCCGAGACCATTATTGCTACCCCCAGACCCGAGCCCATTACTGGTACCTCCAGACCCGAGCCCATTACTGGTACCTCCAGACCCGAGACCATTACTGCTGCTTCCAGACCCGAGACCATTACTGCTACCCCAGACCCGAGACCATTACTGCTACCTCCAGACCCGAGCCCATTACTGCTACCTCCAGACCCGAGCCCATTACTGCTACCTCCAGACCCGAGACCATTACTGCTACTTCCAGACCCGAGACCATTATTGCTACCCCCAGACCCGAGCCCATTACTGGTACCTCCAGACCCGAGCCCATTACTGGTACCTCCAGACCCAAGACCATTATTGCTACCTCCAGACCCGAGACCATTACTGCTACCTCCAGACCCAAGACCATTACTGGTACCTCCAGACCCAAGACCATTACTGGTACCTCCAGACCCGAGCCCATTACTGGTACCTCCAGACCCAAGACCATTACTGCTACCTCCAGACCCGAGCCCATTACTGCTACCTCTAGACCCGAGCCCATTACTGGTACCTCCAGACCCGAGACCATTACTGCTACCTCCAGACCCGAGAACATTACTGCTACCTCCAGACCTGAGACCATTACTTCCACCTCCAGACCCGAGCCCATTACTGCTACCTCCAGACCCGAGCCCATTACTGCAACCTCCAGACCTGAGCCCATTACTGCTACCTCCAGACCCAAGCCCATTACTGCAACCTCCAGACCCGAGCCCATTACTGGTACCTCCAGACCCGAGACCCTTACTGGTACCTCCAGACCCAAGACCATTACTGTTACCTCCAGACCCAAGACCATTACTGGTACCTCCAGACCCAAGACCATTACTGGTACCTCCAGGCCCAAGGCCATTACTGGTACCTCCAGACCCAAGACCATTACTGCTACCTCCAGACCCAAGACCATTACTGGTACCTCCAGACCCGAGCCCATTACTGGTACCTCCAGACCCAAGACCATTACTGCTACCTCCAGACCCGAGCCCATTACTGCTACCTCTAGACCCGAGCCCATTACTGGTACCTGCAGACCCGAGACCATTACTGGTACCTCCAGACCCAAGACCATTACTGCTACCTCTAGACCCGAGCCCATTACTGGTACCTCATAATTTCAATGATATTGATCCTCTTGTGAGGGTAAGGTCACCAATCCCTTGACGGGAGTGAACATTGGCGATCGGATTACCACACCGTCGTGTTGATTCTCCGACACAACCTCAGTTTGAGCGGGGCTGTCCTATGGCAGCATGGGAACAGGTAAACTGACCAAAAGAAGCCAACTTTAGCATCTTAAAAACATTGAGAGAGGGGGGTAAAAAAATTCACATATCAGCAACACAAGGGAAATAAATTTATTTTAATCCCTTAGAGACTTGATTCTACACATACATAACAAAGACATTACTGCCAGCCATTCACATACAAGAAAGCGTTATTGTACGATACCTGACACAGCAGAGCAGAGAACCTTTATATATCTTTCTGCCTCCCAGCATCTTAAAAATGGCAAATTAATGAAAGCGGTTTGATTTAGGCATTTTTCTAACAACATTTAAATACTTCACACAGTTGTTAATGAGCATTCCAGCCTTGTGTTCAAACACTGTATTGACAACAATTTGAATGAAGTGAGAAATGAGAACTATATTAAACACCATGTTATTTTCTTTTACACAAGCTTTTCCTTGCAGTGGTCCACCAAGACAAATATAGATTTTTCACAGCTTTAAATTATAATTTCATCTTTGTAATAAAGCCTACTTTAGTGCAGTTGTGGCGGGGTTCGTTTTCTGAGCTGCTCTCTTTACTTTTCATATTTCTCTAGGTCATTTCATCGTCCAAAAAAAATACAGCAACCTGAATTTAGGATTTGAAAAAAAATAATCATTTCTTAGTGAATATATTAAATTGAGATTAAAGTGCCACATGTCAGAGAGACATACGTTCAAGATCGGTACAGAGTTGCCTCAGTACGATCTCAAAGTTCTTCATTGCACCGGACAGCATCTAAAGGGAGTGTTGGCTGTCAGTGCAGGGGGAGGGGGATGTTTGAGGATTCTGATCTTAAATGGGGTATCAGCGGAAGTTAGTGTCAGAGTGAGAGAGGCCTCCCCCACAAAGAGGAAATTCACCCCCTAAGCTTCCATTTTACATTCTTTAAAAATATTTTCATTTTGTTTTTACACACATAATTGTAGCTGCATTCGAGTCAAGGATTCACTGAGTGCAGACCATATATATGGATATATATATATATATATATTAGGCAAAAATATGCAATTATTTTTATAAATTTTCATAACTACAAGGTCTCTTCGGCAAGAAGGAGTTAACTTCTATTTACATTAATATTTTTGGGCTCAAAAGTGCAGAGTTTAGATAAGAGTACATTTCCCACAATGGGTACATCAGACTGGGCCCCCGCTTTACATTTTCTAGTGACTGGTTGCATAGACCTACATGGGCCTGGATCTGGGAACTGGATTAGGTCTCCTATCCGTCTTCACAATGGGGTAATCTTGCCTAGAGAAAGGGAGCAAAAGGGGAAAGGAGTGTAGTCTTGTAGCATTTAGCATAGAATCTCAGCTTACTAAAGTGTGGGGGAAGATTTTCAACCTGCTGCCCAGGGGGTTTCTATAACGGGAGGTCAATTCACAATGGTAGTTGTACAGCAGGGCACCAGGTGGACAATCTACCCCGCTGTCTCCTATTGCCGATCCATACAGATACTCCAAGCTTTGGTAGGATAAAGCTGCCATCCCTGTCAGTTAACGTCTACCAGATCTCCTGGCTCTATACTTTGGAGAGCGCATGTCCATTGAACTTCCTTCCAATTTATCACTTCATCTGGATTAGCATGAAGATGTAAAATGGCGGTGGGAAGGCGGGGCGCCGCGAGGATGGACATGTTGGCCGGCCAATAGTGGGAGCGCGGGGGCGGGCCAGTTGGAGGCAGGAGGTCAGGTGATGAAACCTCCAGGAATATGTCCAATCAGAGTTGCCGACCCGAAGTGAACATAAGAACATAAGAATTAGGAGCAGGAGTAGGCCATAAGGCCCCTCGAGCCTGCTCCGCCATTCACTAAGATCATGGCTGATCTTCGACCTCAACTCCACTTTCCTGCACTATCTCCATATCCCTTGATTCCCCTAGAGTCCAAAAATCTATCGATCTCAGCCTTGAATATACTCAAAGATTCAGCATTCACAGCCCTCTGGGGCAGAGAATTCCAAAGATTCGCAAGCCTCTGAGTGAAGAAATTCCTCCTCATCTCAGTCTTAAATGGCCGACCCCTTATCCTGAGACTATGCCCCCTAGTTCTAGACACTCCAGCCAGGGGAAACAACCTCTCAGCATCTACCCTGTCAATCCCCCCTCAGAATCTTATAGGTTTCAATGAGATCACCTCTCATTCTTCTAAACTCCAGAGATGGTGTGGAGATGCCAGTGTTGGACTGGGGTGGACAAATGTAAGAAGTCACACAACACGAGTTATAGTCAAGCTTTCACCTGACGAAGGAGCAGCGCTCCGAAAGCTTGTGATTTCAAATAAAACTGTTGGACTATAACCTGGTGTTGTGAAACTCC
Source organism: Somniosus microcephalus (assembly GCF_052327205.1). Lineage (NCBI taxonomy): Eukaryota > Metazoa > Chordata > Chondrichthyes > Squaliformes > Somniosidae > Somniosus > Somniosus microcephalus. Next base: position 17,529,586 of record NC_140997.1, on the reverse strand, counting down.
AGAGAGTATAGGCCCATTCTACTCAATAGTGAAGATCCTCTTCTGTTTAAAAAAGTGCACTGTTCTGCGCGGTCAGGTTAATCTGCCCGAAATCTCACTTCTTCCTGAGAAAAGTTAGCAGTGATGGGAGCAGGATGGTTCCAACTCCAATAATTCAATCACAGTCTGGCCTCGTGCTTCAGAGTGCTGACGTACAGCGCCACCGAGTGGCAGGGCCCGGGTTTGCGTCTGTGATTTCCCCGCATGGCCAGGCTGCTCGTCGGAGCAGGCCCAATGGTGCCGAGGCTATGTGGCCTCCAAGAGAGAGAAGGGAAGAAAATTGGACAGTTCCATCAGATCGCTTGCATAGCTTCATCGAGGGATGGTTTTAGCATGTTAGCCATGGGGACACAGGGAGGGAGGCTACCTGCTGAGGAACTGTCTGTGTGTAGCACGTGGCCCTAACAGTAACAGCAACTTGCACTTATATTGCGCCTTCAATGTAGAAAAAAAGTCCTAAGATGTTTTACAGAGACACGAGGAAAACAGAAACAAACTCGCATTTATATAGCGTCTTTCTTATCCTCAGGACATCCCAAAGCGCTTCGCAACAAGTGAGTTAGAAACATAGAAACATAGAAGATAGGAACAGGAGTAGGACATTCGGCCCCTCAAGCCTGTTCCGCCATTTAATGAGATCATGGCCGATCAACCAAATTCAGTGCCCTGTCCCTGCTTTCTCCCCATATCCCTTGATCCCTTTAGTCTTAAGAAATATATCTAACTCTTTCTTGAATATATTTAACGAATTGGCCTCAACTGCCTTCTGTGGCAGAGAATTCCACAGGTTCACCACTCTCTGGGTGAAGAAATTCCTCCTCATCTCTGTCCTAAATGGCTTACCCCTTATCTTTAGACTGTGACTCCTGGTTCTGGACTCCCCGGCCATCGGCAACATCCTTCCTGCACCTAGTCTGTCTAGTCCTGTTATAAAGTTTCAATGAGATCCCCTTTCATTCTTCTAAACTCCAGCGAATATAAGCCTAATCGACCCAATCTCTCCTCATACGTCATTCCTGCCATCCCAGGTATCAGCCTGGTGAATCTTCGCTGCACTCCCTCCATGGCAAGAACATCCTTCCTCAGATAAGGCGACCAAAACTGCACACAACACTTTACAAGTTACTTTACAAGTGCGGTCACTGTTGTTATGTGGGCAAACACGGCAGCCAATTTGTGCACAGCAAGATCCCGCAACCAGCAACTGACCAGTTCATCTGTTTTCGGCAGTGCTGGTTGAGGGGAGAAATTTTTAGATAATAGATAAAAAGAGAGGGAGATAAATAGGTTTAAAGGCAGGCCACCCGTCTGGGAATATTTTGGAGTCCAACCCTGGTTGTCTTGCAGCCTGGTCTGTAGCCTGTGTGGTTACAGACACCATTCTTTTTCCATACCTAGAAGAAGTTTGTATATTAAAAATCACCATTTGTTTTCAGCATTGGAACCCTACAAAAGAAAAATTGCAAACAGCCTTAAAATAAATCAAGGCAGCAGTTCTCATCAAAGTAAAAAGCTTGCCGGGAAATATGTACGGATCCATGGAACTCCTACTAATTTATTACTTAATCTGGATTAGCATGAAGTTTGAATTTGCGAACCTGTGAGATGACGCTCCCGCTATTCAGACCATTTGACCAAGGGTGTAAGCCCAGCTGATGGCGGTTCAGAAGGTTAAAGAGTTTCCTCATGTCCTCCCAGTGGCCAGTCACTGGCAGGTCGCCACCTTTACAGGGGATCCCACTCAGCTGGATGAATTGCAGTGGCTTGCACTGAAAACCTTGGAGATTTCCCTCCCCTGGGTGTTAACCGTGGCTCTGTTGATAGCGCTCGCTAGGTTATGGGTTCAAAGTCCCACTCTTCAACCAACATCACTAAAACAGGGCTTCATCACATTGCTGTGCAATGAGATTGAAGAAAATTGGCAAAAGAACCAGAGGGGAAGTGAGGAGAATTCGAATGCGCTGCCTGAAAGGGCGGTGGAAGCAGATTCAGTCGTAACTTTCAAAAGGAAATTGGAATTATACCTGAAAAGGAAAAACTTGCAGGCCTGTGGGGAAAGAGCAGGTGGAGTGGGACTAATTGGACGGCTCTTTCAAAGAGCTGGCACAGGCACGATGGGCTGAATGGCCTCTTTCTGTGCTGTAAAATCCTATGATTCTAGCTCGTTGAAATTCCGGAATATTCTTGTCATAAATCGCAACTTCTACAAGAAGTAACTCAGGAAGTACTACTGGACGGCCAGCTGAGGGCGCCGTCCGAGGAGTATAACTACTCGGGCGTGGGCCCAACTTGGCCAGAGACAATCTGGAAACAGGAAGCTAGTGACTACTAACTAGACCTCCATGTTTTGTTACAAGTCGATTAAAGCCTTGCTTTATGTTCAACCAAGTGCGTAGTGAGTCTTTATTACGTCAATTCTCATTCAGTACAGAAATGTATGTTGACCCAGCAATCTCAGTGTAGATTTAAGATCATTCATCCAGTACGCTGCTCTAACAATCTAACTTAACCCTTGACCTCGAGAGGCTATCCCTCAAACCCTCACCATGTTAAGAATGTCTTCTCTTCCATAATCAGGGTAGCTAATGTTTGCAATAATCAGCCAGGCTAGGGCTTTAATGGAGATCAAACTACAGCTGGATATTGGGCTGAGAGAGATAGGGGCCCTCCGGAGACAAGTCTAATGGGCCGAATGGCCTTTTCTCATCCTTGATTGTCCCTCTGTTCGTTTACCATTGCAGCCATCCTTTTGACTTCTCCGTACATGGCAACTGAACCCATGAGCTCCTGTTTCTCCTACATCACAACAGTGACTACACTTTAAAAGTGCTTCATTGGCTGCAAAGCGCTTTGGGAAATCCTGAGGTCATGAAGGACACTGTATGAATACAAGTCTTTCTTTTTTCTTGTAATCTGGACTGTGAATGTCCAAACTCATTTCAATGTAGGACCTGCACAGCGGCTAGAAAATACTTCCGTCCCCTCAACCTGGGCTGGATTTCAACCCAGGTCCCAGAGGTGAAAGGTCAGTGAGCTAACCCAAAACACCATGCTCCACTCAATCCCTTATATTCTCACTTCATCTATCATTCCCACTGATTGTGCCACATTTTAAAAATGCAATGTTGACATATTTAACTGCACGGCACGAATGGCGGTACTAAAATATAGCTGGAGTTTGGTGATATCCAGAATTCTATCCCAAAAATATAATGGCACTTTGTCCTGTTCCCTAAGAACCACACCCCTTAAATACTTTAAGATAGGATCATTGTGTTGAAAGGTGGCAGATTTCAGACTCAGTATCATTTATTTTTCTCCCTCTTCCCCAGGTGCCCGCCCGGTATCTTAGCCAAGTGGCCAGCCTTAATGTGTGAGGCCAGACACTAAGTGAGTGACTTTCCGCAGGGATCCTCCGCTCTCATCCGTTGTAACTTACGATAGAAGAATCGCAGAATCCCTGGGAAAATAGAGTCACGAGGCCTTGGTGCCCTTTTCCCCGGGGTTTCTGTTGGATGGAACCCCTGAGGAAATTCACCCCCCCGTCCCCCCCAAGTATCAGCAGGCCAAAGGAGTCTTCCAAGCGTCACCCTGCTGAGGCCCAGTTGAACCTGGGATTGAGTTACCAACGCTCTAGGATTGCCCTGGAGTCGCCAGGAATTAAATCTCCAGGACACTGCGATGAGCATCCCGGGGAGAAAGATCATAGGGGCATTAAAAAATATCAGAGATGGGGAATAAAGGCTATTCAGCTGCCACTCAAGAGCCATCCAATCGGGTAGCCAAGAGTCTGTTCTCTTTCCAATTGGCCGTGGGAAGGCGAGGACTGACGTGTTGGGTGACCAATGGCGGGAGTGTGGGGGGTGGGGCAGCTGGAGGTGAGAGGTCATGTATTGAAAGCTTGTGGAATACGTCCAACCAGAGCTGGCAACCCGAACCAGGGTCCCAATTGGTCTCTGTGGTGCGATCCTAGCCCAGTTACCCGCAAGGCCATTGGAGGGAACCCGGGTGCATGGGCCGGAATTTTAATTTGGAGGCGGGTAAGGAGCAGCGGGGGCTGGAAAGCATTCGGGAAACCCGGGGGAATGGGTTTTACCACAGGACCCACCTGCTGAATTTAACGTTTACTTACCTCCTGGATTCAGCAGTCCTCACCTCCCTTTAGCTGGCGGGTTTCCCGAGGCCTGGGAAACCCTGCCCGCCCACAGTTAAATTTAAAAGGGTGGATCACCATGAGGCACGTAGCCTCCTTATAATATTTAAAGTGCTAAACCGCCTCCTGGGAGCGGGTTGGCTGCCCGCCCCCCCTCGGTTAAACCCGGATGTGGGCGGGTTGGAGGCGGGTTGGGGTCGGGGGTCAGGATTCACATTTTTAACTCTTTAACCTCCCACCTGACCCCAACCCACCTGTTTTTGGGAGGTTAAAATTCCTCCCTGATCTCGAACAGGTTCTCTACGTCAAAGGTAAGAGCATAACAAAAGGATGCGCCTTTAAGCGTGATTGTCCCTTGAAGAGATGCTTGGAAACATCGGGAAAAACCGGGAAAACTCTTACACCAATAAACATAAACTGACCATTTTACAGACATTTTGCCAAAGGATCCACGATTGCCACAAAGGATTACCGAAAAAAAAGATACAACATTTACTACAATATCGGCCCGCAATGAAAGAGCGTTGACACGTTATATATTACGTTTGTTTCTGGTCAATGAAGTACAAAGCAATTATTACAGTTTTAGCATAATCTATTTCACAGTGCGATGTTTTTGCTAAGTAAGGACTTTCAGTTTGTGGTTTGTTTTCCAAACTGGTACGGAACAGTGTTGAATAATGTTGCGCATTCTCTTCTGCCAACACATTAGCATCGGAGCCGCCATGCAGGCATAATGAACCTGAAGACATGAAACTTCTGGACTATAACATATTGCACGACGTACTCATGCTTGGTCATTTGTAATATTTGTATTCCATTACTGGTATTCACTGATGCTCTGTGTGTGTCTGCTCTCCTATCTCCCATTTCCCAGCTGGCTAACAAGTCATTTACAATCTTGTCACACACCTCCTTTTGGTCTGCCTCAAGGTTTTTCCTCGCTTGCAATTTGGCTTGCTTTTCAGTCCCTCTTTTGTTCGCAATCCTCTTTCCGTCTTCTGAGGTCTTTCCCCTTCTTTGCCCATGCTCGCTTTCAATTATCATTTTACGAAGCTGAAAGAGTGCGTCTGATTGAGGCCCGTCAGAACCCCCAGTCTGTCAAAACCCCAGAGTAGAAGAACCTAAAACATTGACCCTCCCTCCATCATCCTCCTCAATTTACCTCCAGAACACCACAGCAGATCTTACAAAACATAAATTCCAATAAGAAGCAAGTTAAACAGAGGACAACAAGACGTGTAGCGTAAATAAATGGCCCAGAATTTGCTGGAGTGGGGCATCTCATGGCGTGACCCATTTGTTAGACTTTTCCCCTCACGCTTCAGCTCAAACATTTTTGCCTTGTAAGTTGCTGGAAGTGCAAGCGGAGTTGGGGCATCTGGGACATTGGTGAACAACGGGACCGACAGTCTATCTCCTTAACCCATAAAATTTAAGCATTGAGAAAGAAAGAGAGGAACAAGGGAGAAGGAAATTGATTGAATTAGAGTCAAATCAGGTACAGAAAGAGAGGGAAAGAAAGATTGGATTAAGAGAGAAAGAAAAAAAGAGACAGAAAGGATAAGTAGGATTTTTATTTTTAAATTTTAATTTAAAAACTTTTAAAATCTCTAACAACAATTTTCTACCTGCAGGAATGAGACTCCACAGATTAAATTGTTTCCCTTCTGAGCCGAAGAGATTGAGAGGCACTGCAGGAACATAAATCTCCGCATTAAAAGAGTCCTTATGCTGTTAATTACCAGCCCTAACTTTCTACGCTGAATTTAACGAGCAATTAATGCGCAAATGCAGCAACTTCATGAAACTCATGGGGAGGTTGTGGGCGAGCTGCCGTTTTCACAAAGCTGATGGTAGAACGGCGCAAACCGTCTAGCAACTCGTGGTGATTCGCAATTCACAGCGTATCTCTTCCTCGCCACAAGTTGCTGGACGGTTTGCACACTAATAACGGCGCACGCCATTAAACTCGCCATTACTTTGGCTGCAAATTCTGGGCCAGTATATTTCAGGGTAGCAACCGGTTATGGAGAACCAGATGATATAGGCAAGTGACTCCCTGCTTTATTTGCCATAACCCCTTGCTACCCCGCCGTATACACTCACAGTATGCCGAGCCCCTGTTGATAGAGGGAGTTAGCCACATGTACACAGCAGTACAACAGTTGACAACAGTCGTGTACCATTTTTTTGTCCTAGTTGTTATATTTAAAAAGAGAAATCCTGGACCTCTTACAGATCTACCAACATTGTCAATCTTTACAGGAGAGTTCTGTTATTTTCAGCCTTTCCCTCAGTGAAAACATTTCTTAAAAACCATTTAAGAAAAAAACCCCACAAAACCTATAGGCCTGGAAGCTGCGGACTGGAGATTTTCAAATGTTGGTAGATGTTGTGTCCGCCTATCCTAGAAAATGATCTACAGATTGTTTTTCCCTTACTGGAGGAATACATGCTTTTCCACTTCAGGCAGCTGGTGGCCGTATCGGTAACTTCTAATTTCGGTGTAGCATAGGATGAATGGGGAATAAATCATCCTCTACTCTACCCAATAATGCACCCTTTCCCCTTCCTTCAAAAAAGAGTCCCATCTACTGCACCAGAGTGATCTTTTTCCCCCCTTCATTTCCCCCCACTAGGATTCTCCATGAGGAATTCTGAGCAGCGTTGTGCTCCAGTCCCACACCTCTGGATTGAGCCTGTCCAAGCGTTAGGACCTTCAGAGCTCTCAGGAGGAGAAAGCTCCCCACTTATCTGGGCCGGATTTGTGTTATGTATTGTGTGTTCTATTGTGTGTTCTCCTCCCACCTGTGGTGGCGCTGTCACAGGAGATAAATGGTTGGGTGTTCTCTGTTAAGTTTTAGCTCTCTTTGTTCGGAACTTTCCAGAACTTCCTTTCCTTCCAATAAAGCACTTCATGTTTGAATCTCTGAGTCCTAAATTGTGTCTAGGTAGAAAGGTACCGACACAACAATTTGGACTCGCGCATCGGAGGTGAAAGGGCAGTTTTAGCTCATTGCGCCATTCTGCCGCCGCGCCACTGATTGATCCTGAGGTGCAGTGCGAATGGAAAATATACACTGTCCGGCTGAACTGTGGTTTTGCTTCAGAACATTGAGTGTCCTCATGCAGAGGTCTCAGTGTGAAGCCAATGATCTCTTACCATAAGATGTGTCTTTCAAATGGCTTTTGAAGCCGAATGGAGCAACCCAGTGGGGCTGACTTGATTCATGACACTTGGGCCACCTGAAATGGAATGGGAACCATTTATGTTAAGTGGGAAGTACAACTCCTCCCATGTGTACATTTAAAAAGAGTTCCACAGACTCTCAAAGCACATGCTTTCCTACTTTGCCAAAGAATAACTGTAGAACCACACACACAGACACATGTATATCTTAAATAAATGTTACGGGACCACCAAAGTTTTGCAGCAAACGCTCATATTTAGCCCCCAAAAGGGAGCTCAGGACCTTTAAAACATTTCCAAGCACTTGTTCAAATATCGAGCAGCCGAGAGCTTTGTCAGAACTCAAGGGGCGTCACTGTTTGTGACTGGGGCACCTCCCTTAAACCTGACTGGTTTGCATGCAGCCGTTGGGTTCGGCCAATCTCTGGGTCGTGCAGGTATCTGGAAACCGACTCTTTTCCTGTCTCTGTTCAGTTGCCTCCTCGATGCTGTTGGACTTGCAGGAGCACAGGACCTTCTGGAAACTGGTCTTGAAGTTGTCTGACAGGAACCCGTAGAGCACGGGGTTGGCGCAACTATTGGCGTAGGAAAGGATCACCATAAAGAAATATATCCCCACAGAAACAGGTTCCTCCGGCAAAGTGGTGATTAAATTAACAATATTTAGGACGTAAAACGGGAGCCAGCAAATCACAAATACAACGACAATGATGATCACCATCCTGGTAACCTTTCTCTCAGACTTTCTTCGTTTGGTTGATCCAACGCGTAAACCAGAGGACTTGACTTTGATTATAATCAGTAGGTAACAGAGGCATATTATCAACAGCGGGCCAAAAAAGCCCAGGACTGCTGTGTATATGATAAAGGCCGCAGACCAAACTGCCTTGGGCTCTGGCCAGTTGATGTTACAGGTGTTTATGCCGGCTTGGACTTCCGAGTAGATGATAACCGGAAGGACGACCACGATGGAGGAGGTCCACACCGAGGCATTGATCACCTTGGCGATCCGGGGTCGGCGCCATTTGGTGGATCTGATGGGGTGCACCACCGCCAGATAGCGGTCAACGCTCATCACCGTCAGGCAGAAGATGCTGGTGAACTGGTTGATGCCGTCGACAGTCAAAACCAGCCGGCACATAAAGGATCCAAAGGGCCAATAGCTCAAGGCATTTTGGGTGGCAATGAACGGCAGTCCGAGCATAAAGAGTTCGTCTGCCACAGCCAGGTTCAGGATGTAGATGTTGGTCACTGTCTTCATCTTGGCGTAGCGCACAACAACATAGATGACTAGAGTGTTCCCGCTGAGTCCTATTGCACAGACAATGAAATAAATTACAGGAAGCACAATGGTGCTTACACTCGACATAAAGGGATCCCCATGGGTCCAGTTGCCGGACTCGTTACTAAATGATGATACATTGATCTTCTCTGTGCTTTGTTCCCAGACAGGGACAGTAGATATCTTTAGAGGCTCCATCTCTTGTAGTGTAGTCCTCAAGGTCTCACTCTCTACAAAACTGTACTCATGTCCATTGTGCCCCTAGGAAAAGAATTGAAGAAGGTGTTGAAGGTAATGAGAGATAGGGTAGACAGAGAGAAACTATTTCCTCTGGTGGGTGAGTACAGAACAAGGGGGGCATAACCTTAAAATTAGAGCCAGGCCGTTCAGGGGTGATGTCGGGAAGCACTTCACAGAAAGGGTAGTGGAAATCTGGAACTCTCTCCCCCAAAAAGCTGTTATGGTGGGTCAATTGAACATTTCAAAACTGAGATTGATAGAATGTTGTTAGGCAAGGGAATTAAGGGTTACAGAACCAAGGCGGGTAGATAGAGTTGAGCTATAGCATGATCTAATTGAATGGCGGAACAGGCTCGATGGCTGAATGGCCTCTGTAATGATTTTTCATTTGTTAATTGTTAACTTGATGTTTGTTTAATTCAATCTGTACAGGATGTCGGTTCAGGGTACAAGGCAGGATGTCAAAGCTCCACAAATCTATGTCAAGTCTCCCTGGTGTACAAAATATGTGACGTCTTTTGTTTTAAAGGCTAGAAGGTAGTGTAAGTTTCTGGTGATCAAATCCCTAGGAAATGAGCGGTGGCTTGTGACATGTGACTCTAGCAGATAGAGACTGCTTGGAAATGGTGGTGATTTAGAAATAACTATCAAGACTCCTGTCACGTGATTGATTGTGAAACACATGCGGCGTTTTTAAAGCTTAACTGAAATGTAGAGGGGTAACGACCTCTGGGGCTTGCTACTCTGCCAGGTATGTCTTTATTCTTAGCTGCGCCACAAGTTGTATTCTTTTAATTTTCACCGTTTACGGAGCTCCTCCGCGCAATCCCGTACTTAACCATTTTATGAGAGTGGACGCAATGGGATGATGGCGTTGGCAATCTCGTCAGCCGTGGCTCAGTAGGTAGCACTCTCTCGCCTCTGAGTCAGAAGGTCGTGGGTTCAAGCCCCCGCTCCAGAGCCTTGAGCACAATATCTAGGCTGACACTCCCAGTGCAGTGCTGAGGGAGTGCTATGTAAGCTTTGGCAATATGGTTCTCTGTAAACTTTCATGCCAATAAAGCATTTGAATTGGAATTGGAATTGGAGTGCCGCGCTGTCGGAGGTGCCATCCTTCGGTTAAACCGAGGCCCCGTCTGCTCTCTCGGGTAAAAGACGTAAAAGATCCCATGGATCAAACCAGTACATATGTGTGAATGCAGTCTGAACCTAGAGCCGACCTGACACTGGAGTGAAGTGGACTGAGACTCCCTGGAAGAGGAAGAGAGGGTCTGACTCAACTTTCAGCTTGGTCTCCGGTCACGCCTTCACAGCCGGTTTACACTACACGGGATTAGCATCGATGGGAAGCTAAAGCCACAGATGCCAAACCAGTGGTGTTGATCCACGGATAACACCAGTGCATTCCATGTTGTTGATAGGAAATGATTCCTACTGAAGAATTAATGATTCTGACAATGATTTAATTTTCAATAAATTGGCAGTCATTACCAAGAATCTCTGAAGGCAGCAATAAAGTAATCTGATCATTAGTTTGTTTTTCTGTTCGTAACGTTGTTTTAATCAGGAAATAGCTTTATGAATAATTCAGTAAATGTAGCAAGTCTGAATGATTATAGATGGGCCTGTCTAGAACAATGGGTCACTGCTTAGTACCAAATGGACCAGATTGAATGATTTTAGAACCACTTCAAATGTAGTGAAGCAAAAGCAGGCTGAAGACCTGAACTTCATCTCTCATGTTCTACCTTCTGACTTCTCTCTCACTCCCATCCTCCCCAACTCCCTGCTTCTCTTTACGTGCTATAGAAATGCACATTTATTGTGCATTGCTTTCCTGGCTCTAACACAGCAGGGGAACGATTTTAACCCCCACCCCTTAGACAGGGTGCAGAGGAGATTTAGCAGAATGATACCAGGGATGAGGGACTTCAGTTATGCGGAAACCAGAGAAGCGGGGATTGTTCTCCTTAGAGCAGGGAAGGTAAAGGGGTGACTGTTTCCACTGGCGGGTGGGTCGGTAACCAGAGGACAGAGATTTATGGTAATTGGCAAAAGAACAAAGGGGGGATGAGGAGAATTATTTTTACACAGCGAGCTGTTGTGATCTGGAATGTGCTGCCTAAGAGGGCGGTGGGAGCAGCTTCAATGGTAACTTTCAAAAGGGAATTGGATAAATACTTGAAGGGGAAAGATGTGCAGCTAAGGGGATAGGCAGGGAGTGGCACTAATTGGATAGCCCTTTAAAGTGTGGCACAGGCCCGATGGGCCGAATGGCCTCCGTCTGTGCTGTAAGATTCTATCACTAATTGTCAACAGTTCATTTCTGGAAAGTAATGCAATACGCACATATTCTCTACATTTCCATATGATTGAGTGGCTCCTGCGACCCGTTAGATTAGACCTGAGTGAAATAGCTCTCTTGAATGAAAACTGCAAATCTATGTGTGAAACCTCCCTGGTTTGAACAGAAGATGTCTCTCTGGGGGCGAGGGAGAGCGAGGACCTGGGGGCGAGGGAGAGCCAGGACCTGGGGGCGAGGGAGAGCGAGGACCTGGGGCGAGGGAGAGTGAGGGCCTGGGGCGAGGGAGAGCGAGGGCCTGGGGGCGAGGGAGAGCGAGGGCCTGGGGGCAAGGAAGAGCGAGGACCTGGGGGTGAGAGAGAGCGAGGACCTGGGGGCTAGGGAGAACGAGGGCCTGGGGGCGAGGGAGAGCGAGGACCTGGGGGCGAGGGAGAGCGAGGACCTGGGGGCGAGGGAGAGCGAGGACCTGGGGGCGAGGGAGAGCCAGGACCTGGGGGCGAGGGAGAGCCAGGACCTGGGGGCGAGGGAGAGCGAGGACCTGGGGGCGAGGGAGAGAGGGCCTGGGGGCGAGGGAGAGAGAGGGCCTGGGGGCGAGGGAGAGAGAGGACCTAGGGCGAGGGAGAGCGAGGACCTGGGGGCGAGGGAGAGGGAGGACCTGGGGGCGAGTGAGAGCCAGGACCTGGGGGTGAGAGAGAGTGAGGGCCTGGGGGCGAGGGAGAGGGAGGACCTGGGGGCGAGGGAGAGCAAGGATCTGGGGGCGAAGGAGAGGGAGGATCTGGGGGCGAGGAAGAGCCAGGACCTGGGGGTGAGAGAGAGCGAGGGCCTGGGGGCGAGGGAGAGCGAGGGCCTGGGGGCGAGGGAGAGCCAGGACCTGGGGGCGAGGGAGAGGGAGGACCTGGGGGCGAGGAAGAGGGAGGATCAGGGGGCGAGGGAGAGGGAGGACCTGGGGGTGAAGGAGAGTGAGGATCTGGGGGCGAGGAAGAGCGAGGACCTGGGGGCGAGAGAGAGCGAGGATCTGGGGGCGAGGGAGAGGGAGGGCCTGGGGCGAAGGAGAGCGAGGACCTGGGGGCGAGGGAGAGCCAGGATCTGGGGGCGAGGGAGAGGGAGGACCTGGGGGCGAGGGAGAGGGAGGATCAGGGGGCGAGGGAGAGGGAGGACCTGGGGGTGAAGGAGAGTGAGGATCTGGGGGTGAGGAAGAGCGAGGACCTGGGGGCGAGAGAGAGCGAGGATCTGGGGGCGAGGGAGAGCCAGGGTCTGGGGGCGAGGGAGAGCGAGGATCTGGGGGCGAGGGAGAGTGAGGACCTGGGGGCGAGGGAGAGCCAGGGCCTGGGGGCGAGGGAGAGCCAGGACCTGGGGGCGAGGGAGGGTCTGGGGGTGAGGGAGAGCGAGGATCAGGGGGCGAGGGAGAGGGAGGACCTGGGGGCGAGGGAGAGCGAGGACCTGGGGGCGAGGGAGAGCGAGGGCCTGGGGGTGAGAGAGAGCGAGGATCTGGGGGCGAGGGAGAGCGAGGACCTGGGGGCGAGGGAGAGGGAGGGTCTGGGGGCGAGGGAGAGGGAGGGTCTGGGGGCGAGGGAGAGCCAGGACCTGGGGGCGAGGGAGAGCCAGGACCTGGGGGTGAGAGAGAGCGAGGATCTGGGGGCAAGGGAGAGCCAGGACCTGGGGGCGAGTGAGAGCGAGGACCTGGGGGGCGAGGGAGAGCGAGGACCTGGGGGCGAGGGAGAGCGAGGGCCTGGGGGTGAGAGAGAGCGAGGATCTGGGGGCGAGGAAGAGCCAGGACCTGGGGGCGAGGGAGAGCGAGGACCTGGGGGGCGAGGGAGAGCGAGGACCTGGGGGTGAGGGAGAGGGAGGACCTGGGGGCGAGGGAGAGCCAGGACCTGGGGGCGAGGGAGAGCCAGGACCTGGGGGTGAGAGAGAGCGAGGATCTGGGGGCGAGGGAGAGCGAGGACCTGGGGGTGAGAGAGAGCGAGGACCTGGGGGCGAGGGAGAGCGAGGACCTGGAGATAATCTATTCCACTGGGGCTGAACATGTTCTGCCTGACTTCCCTTCCTGCACCTAATCCCCACTTTTAATTGTGTCCTCTGATATTTGAACCCTTCATCACAGTGAAGGAAAGTAACAGGGACAATTAAATTAGAATTGACTTCATGTCTCGTCATTTTGGTGGCTCTAGATTTGCCTTTTCTTCCTTGGTGCTGCCTGATGGGGTAGACTTGTCAAGTTTAGCTGGGAATCTTCCCACTTTACGCCACATCACCCTGCAAACCAACAGAAAGAACTTGCATTTATATATCACCTTTCACCACCTCAGGACGTCCCAAAGCGCTTTACAGCCAATGAAGTACTTTTTGAAGTGTAGTCACTGTTGTAACATAGGAAATGCGGCAGCCAAATTGCGCACAGCAAGCTCCCACAAACAGTAGTGAGACAATGACCAGATAACTTGCTTTGGAGGTGTTGGTTGAGAGGTAAATATTGGCTCGGACACCGGGGAGAACTCCCCTGCTTTTCTTCAAAATAGCGCTATGGGATCTTTTATATCCACCTGAGAGGGCAGACAGGGCCTCAGTTGAATGTCTCATCAGGAAGACGGCACCTCCGATAGTGTAGCACTCCCTCAATACTTTTGATAGATTTTGTGCTCAAGTCTCTGGAGTGGGACTTCAACACATGACCTTCTGACTCAGAGGTGAGAGCGCTACCGACTGAGCCACGGCTGACACTGAATATCCTAACAGGCCTACTGGGCAAGCGATAGGAAGTTTACCGGCACTCTGGACAGGTGAGCTGTGTGGTTTCAGCTGGCTAAACTCCAGCAGTATTATTGTGCATACTTGGGGATTCCTTACACCTTGGTCTTACCAACCTGCTGTTTGGGACTTTGTAAATGGGGTTTGACTCTATGGGGAGATAGTGTCCACTCCAAATTGGGCAAACTCTATATGTGTGGATGTCTCAGTAGCTAGGTTTGGAGGTTATTAAACACGGAGGTGCCGTCTTTCGGTTGAGCCATTAAACCGAGGCCCCATCTGCTCTCTCAGGTGGACGTAAAAGAACCCATGGCATTATTTCGAAGAAATGCAGGGGAGATCTCCCAGATGTGACTCTATGTCCTGGCCAATATTTATCTCTCAGCCAATATCACTGAAACAGATTATCTGGTCATTATCACATTGCTGTTTGTGGGAGCTTGCTGTGCGCAAATTGGCTGCCGCATTTCCTACATTACAACAGTGACTACACTTCACAAATACTTAATTGGCTGTAAAGCGTTTTGGGATGTCCTGTGTTTGTGAAAGGCGCTATATAAATGCAAATTCTTTGTTCTTTCTTTACAAATCAATAATATTAAGGTACTGCTATTGGCCTCAGTGTTAAAGAGGGGAAAATTCATCAGGGATCCCGCTCCTGATTGATGGCCATTGACTCTACTGAGAAGTGCACATGTGTGGATCACAAGTGGGTTAGGATTGGACTTGGTCGTGATGCCCACTATGGTACAATAGCCTGTCAACGCTCACTGTCCATGCTCGCAGATAAACGGATAGGCACTTGGGTTACCAATAGGCTGCTGGCGTCCGTGGAAAGGAAACAAAAACAATATGAAATATTTCCCATTTTTAATATGCCTTTAATATTATTCCACCCAATGCTAACCTCCTGGACCAGACACAAGAGCACAATTAAAGGTAAGCAAGAGATGGTTCAGAAGAAAATGACTCTTGATTTTCACTCTGAGCATCAGACACGTAGGAAGAATGGCAGTAGCAGGTTATTCACCTTAAAGAAATGAAGCAATATTAGGCAAATTGGGAGTAATTCTGACATTGTCAAATGGAAGTGAAAATGGGAAAAGGTGGCTGAATCGATATCACCCGTTTTACACTATTGCCCAAAGTTAAAATGACCCCATTGTAACTAGAAGGCACAGTGACAGCCCAACCAATGTGAGGAGCTCAGTACTACACATGCAGTACTGTCCAACTGTGATAAATAGAGGATCAGGACATGAAATCTTCAGCTATCAATCACAAAAGGTTTTCATTTATCAAATTTTTCCCCCTCCCCCTCGGTACATTTTTCATTTTGAAACAAACCATTACAGAGATGAATGTCTCTTTCATGTCAACTTTCAAATCATTTTCTCATGCACCAGTGGGTGCTGTAAAATTCATGAGTCAACTTTACATTTGGCAAAGTTCTAATGTCCTTTCACCACTGGGACTTTTATCAAATCAAACCCTAGCTGATGGGAGGAAATTATCCTTTCTCTGCTGGCTAGCGTCCTAAGCAAATTGAGTTCCGCACTTTTAACCAAGTTCTCAACGTGCCTGTGCCCACAGCACAAAGATTTCCCATTATATTGACACCAGTCGGCCGTCATATTTATGCCCAGTTCTCACTAGCTGTGTCATGTTCCTGGAATCAGCAATCACGCAACACTTGGTGTCAGCTCTGGCCCAGTGGGTAGCACTCTCAACTGAGTTAGAAGGTTGAGAGGTTCAAGCCCCACACCAGAGACATAAGCAGATAATCTAGGCTGATGCATCAGTGATATGCTATGGCAGTATTGCACTGGTCAGAGGTGGCATCGTTCAGAAGAGAGGTTAAACTCTCTGCCTATGGCCTGTCTACCAGGGTAATAGGATTAAATCATGAGGACAGGTTGCATAGACAAAGCTTATATTCCCTTGAGTATAGAAGATTAAGGGGTGATCCATTTGAGGTGTTTGCGATGATTAAAGGAGTTAATAGGGTGGATAGAGAGAAACTATTTCCTCTGGTGGGGGGAGTCCAGAACAAGGGGGCACCACCTTAAAATTAGAGCCAGGCCGTTCAGGGGTGATGTCAGGAAGCACTTCTTCACACAAAGGGTAGTGAAAATCTGGAACTCTCTCCCCAAAAAGCTGTTGAGGCTGGAAAATTTCAAAACTGAGATTGATAGGTTTTTGTTGGGCAAGAGTATTAAGGGATATGGAACCAAGGTGGGCAGACGGAGTTACGCTACAGATCAGCCATGATCTAAATGAATGATGGAATATGCTTGAGGGGCTGAATGGCTTCCTCCTATTGCTATGTTCCTATTTCTTTGTTTCAGTTGGACATAAATCTAGGCAGATACTTCAGTGCAGCACTGAGGGAGTGCTGCACTGTCGGAGGTGCCGTCATTCAGATGAAACAATAAACCGAGAGCCAGTCTGTCCTTTCAGGTAGGCACTATATCGAAAAAGGAGCTGGGGAGTTCTCCGTGGTGTGCTGGCCAATATTTATCCCTCAACCAACATCACTGAAACAGATTATCTGGTCATTAATCATATTGCTGTTTGTGGGACCTTGCAAATTGGCTGCCGTGTTTCCCTGCTGAATAACAATGAGTCACTGTTTGCTTCATTGGATGTGGAGCACTTTGGGAGACCCTGAGATCATGCAAGATAGCATGTAAATGCAAGCTTATTCTTTCTTCAGCTAATCTAAATTGAAAAAAACCTGAGATGCACTGAGCTGATCCCAGTCCCAACACTGACCTGCACTCGCTGCTGATCCCAGTCCCAACACTGACCTGCACTCGCTGCTGATCCCAGTCCCAACACTGACCTGCACTCGCTGCTGATCCCAGTCCCAACACTGACCTGCACTCGCTGCTGATCCCAGTCCCAACACTGGGCAGCAGGCGCTGATGATCCCAGTCCCAACACTGACCTGCACTCGCTGCTGATCCCAGTCCCAACACTGGGCAGCAGGCGCTGATGATCCCAGTCCCAACACTGACCTGCACTCGCTGCTGATCCCAGTCCCAACACTGACCTGCACTCGCTGCTGATCCCAGTCCCAACACTGACCTGCACTCGCTGCTGATCCCAGTCCCAACACTGGGCAGCAGGCGCTGATGATCCCAGTCCCAACACTGACCTGCACTCGCTGCTGATCCCAGTCCCAACACTGGGCAGCAGGCGCTGATGATCCCAGTCACAACACTGACCTGCACTCGCTGCTGATCCCAGTCCCAACACTGGGCAGCAGGCGCTGATGATCTGAACCTCAGTGACTTGTTCTCGCCGACACACGAGTAACGCTCCCGATCCCACTTGCTACAATCGACAATGAGGTAAATAAGCAAGTCCCGTTAATAACCGGGAGCTGTATTTAAACACATCGCGGTGAGTTTGCTGGGCGACTGTCCTTTCCCAAACTGGAATTAACCCTTTACATGAAGTCGGTGCCTATTGCAATAGCTGAACACAAGAGATGCGAGAAACACAAGGCAAAGGCTTAATCTTATTTAACAGAATCGTGGTTTGAAACATAAGGACTCCTATTCGTGTGCTGTTGGAGGCACATTCCTTGCTCACTCCAGACCTGTCCTTGGACATTATTATCGATTGCACTAACTTCTAAACCGTTTCCTTGTTTACCTTTCCCTCTTCTGTTTAATTCTCAGATGATTTCCGGCTCTGGTTCCAGGTACTGTCTGTACATTTGTTTTTTTAAATCAATCCGATTGGAACAAAACCTTCTCCCCTCCTCATATTGGGTGTCCTTCCCTTGGGATGGGAAAGGATTGGCAATGCAGGGGAGAAAATGCCCCTCAAAATAAAACGGAACTCGTGTCTCGGTGCAACTATACATCAAACTTACAGGTCCCGCCAGAAGAAATCCCGAGCTGTAAGTGTGAATGAGCCGAGCGCATGGACTGAATGGAACTTGCCCCAGCGGTTGAGGGACACCTCCAGCTGTCTCCGACATGTCCAACTCGTCCGCGTTACCATCAGCTCATGGTTAGAATAGAATCACAGAATCTTACAGCACAGAAGGAGGCCATTCGGCCCATCGTGCCTGTGCCAGCTCTTTGGGAGAGCTCTCCAATTAATCCCACTCCCCCGCTCTTTCCTCACAGCCCTGCAAAATTGTCCCCCTTCAAGTATTTATCCAATTCCAGTTACTTCGAAAGTTACTAACCGGGCACCACCGGACAGCATTTTTCTGGTTCTTTGTGGATCCCACCAGAATCTATCAGCTTGGAATGGAATGGCATATATAATCTTATAAAGGCAAATATAATGTTAAAATACACTCACAACTGCCCTATGTTTAGAATCGCACACAACATATTGTCAATACAGAAATTAGATTCTTTGAGCTTAAATAAGCATATTTTCTTTATCAATCTGCATCTAGATTGGTTTGTTTTACCTGTTGGGATATTTCCAGCATCTCTCCCATCCACTAGTGAAGATCGGAGGTCTAGGAATAAGAGTCCCAGGGAAGTGTGGAGAGGAGCGGGTTTTCAGTGAGATCAGATCTTTAAAACTGGTCCTTACCAGGGTGACCCAGAACAGCGTGACTTCCACCGTGTGTCCGAAAGGCGGATCCAAAGGGTTAATGAGATGGCGAGCCAGGGACAGGAGTACAGGTGGGTCGCCTCCTCGCCACCGTGGTGTTCAAGCCGAGCTTGCAGAGTGCCTGAACTCCTGTCTGAGGCACTGAGTGACTGAGAGAGAAAGACACACACACACTGGTTCTGTGCAGGCAGTGGTGTGTGTGTATGGCGGGGGGAGGGGGGTGGAGTCTGAGATCAGCATTTACTCCCCTCCCCAAACAAACCATCGAACCAGTAGATTGGTGAAAGTGAATGAGTCATCGAGGGCCAGAAACCGTACGTATGGAGGATACTCTCAAGTCTACAAACACACCCTGGTTGATTGATCCGTCCTTATATAGATTAAAAGTGTGAAACTTAATCCGTGAATTTGCCAACTGAGACATTTTTGAAATAATTCAAAATTCACATTTATTAGATGAGATTTTACCCACACATTTGAAACTGCCATCTAGTTTAAAACAGAACTGCGAAAGGACACAGGCAATCGATTAACGTGGTAACTGCCTGGAGCACGTTATGTTTCTTTCAAGCGAGGAACAGTACCAGCTGTCTGTCTAGAATGGTTTTCACTCCGTGCCCCTTAATGCCTTCCTCCTTCCACCCCCCCCCCCCCGCTCTCCCCTTCCTTGTCTGCTCTGTGACTTGCTTCCCCCCACTCTGACCCCATGGGTAAAGCCTGTTCTCCTGTTCCAAGTAACACACAAGATCTGAAGCTTAAAGAGGGGGGGGGGGGGGCGTTACTGACATCCCATAATAAACCCTCCTCCCTGTCCGTAAAACACACGCAGGACGTGTGTCTTTAATAAGACAAATGTAAGAAGTCACACAACACCAGGTTATAGTCCAACAGCTTTATTTGAAATCACAAGCTTTCGGAGCGCTGCTCCTTCTTCAGGTGAAGTGGAGAAGGAGCAGCGCTCCGAAAGCTTGTGATTTCAAATAAAGCTGTTGGACTATAACCTGGTGTTGTGTGACTTCTTACATTTGTCCACCCCAGTCCAACTCCGGCATCTCCACACCATGTTTAATAAGACAGGGCCACTTAAACCAACCCCTCTCCGCCCCAGGGAGGCTAACTTCAGTGACCTGTTAGAATCCCATTACAATCATTCATTGCAGTGTTGTAGGAATCAAGAGTCTGCAGGATGTCGAATGCTGGCTTCCACAACAGGAAGAAAAATCTTGTATTTAAATAACACATTTCACAACCTCAGGATGTCCCAAAGCCAATGAAATACTTCTTGAAGTGTAGTCACTGCTGTAAACTTCATTATTGATATAATAAAGATTCTCATTTGCATCACTGACTATATACCCACAATAAAATTGTGACATTTTCCAATATCACCCCCGTTATATGGTAATCAGCTGCAATGTAACCGAATTTTATTACACCTCTGCATTTTACTAAATATTGGAGAAGGAGTCTAATAATTACCGGGTCTTCAGTCCCTTTATGCTATGCTCAGCCCGTTTAGCTAAAATGTAACATGTTAAAACCAACGCAATCAGTTCAGTAAAGGCCAGTGTGATTTTAAAACTCTCATTAAGGAAAGATTTTCGCTTAAAAAAAGTGAGTTTTTTTTAAATAGCAGTTCTATTTAAAAGGCAAGTGCAAAAGAGGAAATGATGAATCCCGTTCATTAATAACAGATAAAGACCACCCCGGGAACTCGAGAAGGCTCACAGAATTATTTGATGTAAGTTTGTCGCCGTCTCTGCGTGGAGAGGAAAGAATGGATTCTCAGCGGGAGAAATCCGCCTTTGAAGTGGAAGAGATCAGTGTCTCCAAACACGATCAATAGCTCCCTCTGGCGACCTGAGATCTACCAAGAACCTGTGCAGAACCATGTGGGAGAGGGAAGCAGACGTAAATTGAACAAGGTTGCAACACACAGAAGGGCCAGTGGTTGTTTAGGAGGGAGCAGAAGAGGGCGTGGTGACAAGGCCGGCAATTTATTGCCCATCCCCAGTTGCCCCCCCCCAGAAGGTGGTGGTGGGCCGCCTTCTTCTCGAACCGCTCCCACAGCGCTGTTAGGGAGTGAGTTCCAGGAGTTTGTCCCAGTCACGATGAAGGAATGGCGGCGATATGTGTCCAAGTCAGGATGGTTGCAACTTGTAGGGGAACTTGGAGGTGAGAGTGTTCTGGTTCACTTGCTGCCCTTGTCCTTCTAGGTGGTAGAGGTCGTGGGTTTGGGAGGTGGTGTTGAAGAAGCCTTGGCGAGTTGCTGCAGTGCATCCTGCAGATGGTAAACACTGCAGCGGTGGTGGAGGGAGTAGATGTTTAAAGTGCTGGATGAGCTGTTGATCTAGCGGACTGCTTTGCCCTGGATGGCGTCGATACCATCCAAATACAAGGCTAATACATGTATTTATTTAGCGAATTTATCACCTTTCAGGAACCTCCCAAAGTGAATTAGTGTGACGTGCAGTGATGAATAGAACTGCGTTTATGTGCTAAACCATAAATGTATTTTGATGCTTTGGCAACATAGGATGTAACTTATCATGCCAATAAAGCGATTTGAATTGTGAATTGTGACTGAAGTTACGTAGACAAACATGACGGCCATATCTGCACAGCAATGAGATGAATGGTCAATTTTAAGTGAGGAGTGATTACACACTTTAAGGTTACTGTGTAACGGACTGTATGATCAGGTGGCAATCCACAGTTGATTATCAGGACTTGACCTGCTGTGTCGCACTGGTTAATTATG
The DNA here is from genome assembly GCF_052327205.1 of Somniosus microcephalus. Classification (NCBI taxonomy): domain Eukaryota; kingdom Metazoa; phylum Chordata; class Chondrichthyes; order Squaliformes; family Somniosidae; genus Somniosus; species Somniosus microcephalus. The sequence continues at coordinate 17,508,278 of NC_140997.1, read as the reverse complement.
TTGCAACTATTAATCTGTTAGTTTGTTACATGCCAATATTGTACAGGATGTAGCATTCAATATACCGCTATCATTATGCTCACCTTCTCTGGGCATTATTGTATTATTGTAAAGCTCTCTCACCAGTGCAAGTCTCTGAAGTGTTCCTTTAGCGCCTGCCTATATCTGGCTTATACTCGCTGGAGTTTAGAAGAATGAGCGGGGATCTCATTGAAACTTATAAAATTCAAACAGGACTAGACAGACTAGATGCAGGAAGGATGTTCCTGATGGCGGGGGAGTCCAGAACCAGGGGTCACAGTCTAAGGACTCACAGCGCCAGGGACCCGGGTTCAAATCCGGCCTCGGGTGACTGTCTGTGTGGAGTTTGCACATTCTCCCCGTGTTTGCGTGGGTTTTCTCCGGGTGCTCCGGTTTCCTCCCACAGTCCAAAGATGTGCGGGTTAGGTTGATTGGCCATGATAAAAATTGGCCCTTAGTGTTAGGGGGGATTAAATATGTGGGGTGGCTTGGGTGGGATGGCTGTCGGTGTAGGGGCCGGGTGCTAGGGTTTGGATGATCAGCCATGATCTCGTTGAATGGCGGAGCAGGCTCGAAGGGCCGAATGGCCTACTCCTGCTCCTATCTTCTATGTTTCTATGTTTCTATGATAAGAGGTAAGCCATTTAGGACTGAGATGAGGAGGAATTTCTTCACCCAGAGAGTGGTGAACCTGTGGAATTCTCTACCACACAAGGCAGTTGAGGCCAATTCAGTAAATATATTCAAGAAGGAGTTAGGTATATTTCTTAAGGCTAAAGGGATCAAGGGATATGGGGAGAAGGCAGGGACAGGGTACTGAATTTGGATGATCAACCATGATCACATTGAATGGCGGAGCAGGCTCGAGGGGCCGAATGGCCTACTCCTGCTCCTATCTTCTATGTTTCTACGTTTACTGAGGTCCTCAGGTTGTCCAAGTGCCTTATTATATCTGTTTTCCCCCGTGTTTGCACTTCTCCCCACTTCCCTTTCCTCCAGCACTGCAACTCCAAAATGACAGTTCTCATCTTCAAATCCCTTCCCGGCCTCGCTCCCCTATCCCGGCAATCTTCTCTAGTCCTATGACGCATCACGCATCCACAGCTCTTCTGTCTCTGGTCTATTGTACACTGACCTCGCCCCGCCACAACCCACCACTTCCTATCAGCATTGGCACTGCTCGTAATATGCTGGTGTTATATTAGACACTTGTCAAGGAAAAAATATCACTCTTTAATTCTGTCAGTAGCACTCTCGTCTCTGAGTCAGAACAACAACAACTTGTATTTATATAGCGCCTTTAACATAGTAAAACGTCCCAAGGTGCTTCACAGGAGTACTATAAGACAAAAAAAATTGACACTGAGCCACATAAGGAGAAATTAGGGCAGGTGACCAAAAGCTTGATCAAAGAGGTAGGTTTTAAGGAACGTCTTAAAGGAGGAAAGTGATGTAGAGAGGTGGAGAGGTTTAGGGAGGGAATTCCAGAGCTTAGGGCCCATGTAACAGAAGGCACGGCCACCAAAGGTTAAGCGATTATAATCAGGGATGCTCAAGAGGGCAGAATTAGAGGAACACAGATATCTCGGGGGCTGGAGGAGATTACAGAGATAGGGAGGGGCGAGGCCATGGAGGGATTTGAAAACAAGGGTGAGAATTTTGAAATCGAGGCGCTGCTTAACTGGGAGCCAATGTAAGTCAGCGAGCACAGGGGAGATGGGCAAACGGGACTTGGTGCGAGTTAGGACACGGGAAGGTTATAGGTTCAAGTCACACTCCAGAGATTTGAGCACAAAATCGAGGAATACACTCCCAGTGCAGTACTGAGGGAGTGCTGCACTGTTGGAGGTGCCGTCTTTCTGATGAGTCGTTAAACCGAGGCCCCGTCTGCCTGCTTGGGTGGACATAAAAGGTGCCGTGGGCTAAGAAGAGCAGGGGAGTTCTCCTGGTGTCCTGGCCAATATTTATCCCTCAAACAACATCACGAAAAAACAAATTACAGTATATGGTCATTATCTCATTGCCATTCATGGGAACTTGCAAATTGGCTGCCGCGTTTCCTACATTACCGCAGTGACTACACTTCAAAAGTACTTCAGTGGCTGTAAAGCACCTTAGGGCGTCCTGAGGTTGTGAAAGGTGCTATAGAAATGCAAATTCTTTCTTCTTTTTTTAACCATTGGATAGTTCTCAAAAGTTGATTTGCAGGCATATGCTTTGGTAAATTGCATGTTCCCATATCCAAAGAAATGTTACTTTTGCTGGGGACGAGTCTGAGGTGATAGTCAGTGACGTAAGAGAACTACTACGCACTTGGTCTAAGCGTTAAACAAAGCTTTAATCAACTGTTTTACAACATGGAGGTCTAGTTGTGTCCTTCACTAGTTCCTGTTAAGAATGTCCTGTGCAAGCTGGGCCCGTGCCCGAGTATTTATACTCTCCCTGGACAGCGCCACCCGCAGGCCGCTCAGTATTATTTCATAAGTCTTTCTTTCATGAATGACTGATTCATGTCAGTCATGATAGCGTTCACGACCTTAGTTCATGATTACTCAGTGATTTCTTCTCTCGAGATTGAACTGCTTACAGCTTAACTGCTGGGTTTATGATACATTTATTTGCCATTTATTTCAGTGTTTTAAATTACCTCAGTATTTTCATCTATTGTTTCAAAACACTAGTGTGTAAATTTAGTACCATTATGGACCAGAGTTGACAATTAAACTTGTATAACCAGAAGATTATTCCTGGGAATAAAACTCTCCCCCGAGTCACTTTCAATTGGAATAGGAAGGAAGCAACATAGGAACAGGAGTAGGCCATTCAGCCCCTCTTGCCATTCAGTTAGACCATGACTGATCTGTACCTTAACTCCATCTGCCCGCCTTGGTTCCATACCTCTTAATACCCTTACCTAACAAAAATCTGTCAATCTCAGTTTTGCTCTTTCAAACTCCCAGCTGCCTAATCTGTGGCCTCCATTCGCCACGATACTTCTGCAGCGGCCAATCTGCAGTCCCGCCCTTCGGCCCCAGTTAAAAATTGGGATCTAGGTGTATATTGGGTGGGCGGGGTAATGGGGTGTAATTTGAAACATCTCTCTGGCAGCTCAGCCCTCCTAAAGTAGCATCCTGTGACAAATATTAACTGCACGAATAGCCATTACAAGCTGAGTCTTCCTCCTCTAGTGTTTTATTATGTCATGTCTTGGAGTTATTGCAGTGCTGAGCGATACAAGGTAATCTTAATTTTATTTTACTGTATTTCAATCAGTTTTCTGCATTGAAAGACAAGATTCATCACCATTGAGGTAGCAAGCTATGATTTGGTTGATTAAATTGCACTCAGCACTCCGTTTCGCCGATGCAAAATTAAGAGTTGTGTCACAGATTGACTTAATAGCCTTGCTGGCTGCTTTGCAAAATCAGCTTTTTAATGGCCTCTGTTCGGCTGACACCTGATTGAATTTACAAACAGTGTCATAGATACCTGCTCCGGCAGGTTTGCAATCTACAATGACAACTGGCAGGGATCTGATGCAGCCTGGTTCTAGGGTTACACTGGCCTCACTTGTTCAATCGACATGAAAGAAGTTAATGACATTAGACTGCCACGCTGCTGCTGCCGCACAAACCATTAAAAAGCACGTTTTACCTGCATTGAGGGGGTGCGGGCGGTGGGGGGGTGGGGGGGTGGTGGGGGGGGTTTCATGCAGTCCTGAAGCAATCTGTTGGGAGTCTGCCGTTTTAGGCGCTAGGCTAACTTTGGAGCAAATGCATTATCTGCTGTAGAGTGAACTTTACTGCTGTGGTTTTAAGGGGTTATAAGAATATATAGAATGACACAGCACAGAGGGAGGCCATTCAGCCCATCATGCCTGTGCCAGCTCTTTGAAAGAGCGATCCAATTAGTCCCACTCTCCTGCCCTTTCCCCATCGATCGGAGTTGTTTCCTATCGGAGATTGTTTTTGTGACTGGAAGCCTGTGTCCAGTGGTGTACCGCAGGGATCGGTGCCGGGTCCCTTGCTGTTTGTAGTGTACATTAATGATTTAGATATGAATGTAGGAGGTATGATCAGTAAGTTCGCAGATGACATGAAAATTGGTGGAGTGGTAAATAGCGAGGAGGGAAGCCTCAGGCTACAGGACGATATAGACGGGTTGGTCAGATGGGCAGAACAGTGGCAAATGGAATTTAACCCTGAAAAGTGTGAGGTGATGCATTTTGGGAGGACTAACAAGGCAAGGGAATACACAATGAATGGTAGGATCCTAGGAAGGACAGAGGATCAGAGGGACCTTGGTGTGCATGTACATAGATCCCTGAAGGCAGCAGGACAGGTAGATAAGGTGGTTAAAAAGGCATATGGGATACTTGCCTTCATTAGCCGAGGCATAGAATATAAGAGCAGGGAGGTTATGATGGAGCTGTACAAAACGCCGGTAAGGCCACAGCTGGAGTACTGTGTGCAGTTCTGGTCGCCACACTATAGGAAGGATGTGATTGCATTGGAGAGGGTGCAGAGGAGATTCACCAGGATGTTACCTGGGCTGGAGCGCTTCAGCTATGAAGAAAGACTGGACAGGCTGGGGTTGTTTTCCTTAGAGCAGAGAAGGCTGAAGGTGGACCTGATTGAGGTATACAAAATTATGAGGGGCATAGATAGGGTGAATAGAAAGGAACTTTTCCCCTTACTAGAGGGGTCAATAACCAGGGGGCATAGTTTCAAGGTAAGGGGCAGGAGGTTTAGAGGGGATTTGAGGAAAAACTTTTTCACCCAGAGGGTGGTTGGAATCTGGAACTCACTGCCTGAAAGGGTGGTAGAGGCAGGAATCCTCACAACATTCAAGAAGCATTTAGATGAGCACTTGAAACGCCATAGCATACAAGGCTACGGACCAAGTGCTGGAAAATGGGAATAGAATAGATAGGGCTTGATGGCTGGCGCGGACACGATGGGCCGAAGGGCCTCTTTCTGTGCTGTATAACTCTATGACAAGAAGAACTGCAGCGGTAGATCTGATTGATGCAGCAAAGAAAAGCAGGGTTCTGACCAAGGGTCCACAACTGAAACATTAATTCATCTCTTCTTTCCACAGATGCTGCCTGACCTCCTGAGAGTTTCCAGCATTTTCTGTTTTTGTTTCAGATTTCTAGAATCTGCAGTGTTTCGCTTTCTACTTATGACGAGTGCAGTGATGGATAGGTGTAAAATCCGGCTGCCGATTCGCTCGAGCCCATTTCGAACTACCTGCGGAGACCGATTTAACCCCCCATTTTGTTTACAAGCTCGACAAATTGTCTTGCGCTTGTGGAGTCAGCTGTGGCTCAGTGGGCAGCACTCTCGCTTTTGAGTTTAGAAGGTTGTGGGTTCAAGTCCCACTTTGTGACTTGAGCACATAATTCTAGTGGCTCAGTGGGCAGCACTCTTGTTTCTGCGCCAGAAGGTTGTGGGTTCAAGTCCCACTCCAGAGACTTGAGCACAACAATCTAGGCTGACACTCCAGTGGAGTGCTGAGCAAGTACTGCACTGTCGGAGGTGCTGTCTTTTGGATGCGACGTTAAGCCGAGGCCCCGTCTGCTCTCTCAGGTGGACGTAAAAGATGCCATGGCACTCCCCGGTGTCCTGGCTTATCTTTATCCTTCAATCAACATCACTGAAGCAGATTATCTGGCCATGATCACATTGCTGTTTGTGTGACTTTGTTGTGCATGTTTCCTACATTAAAACAGTGACTACACTTCAAAAAGTACTTCATTGGCTGTAAAGTGCTTTGGGACGTCCTGAGTTCGTGAAAGGTGCTATAGAACTACAAGTTCTTTCTTTCTTCTCCTTTCTTTAATGCATTACGAAGCCAGATGACCTTTTACCAAATCTCACACCTCTTGCCCTAACGCGCTCAAATCATCAACGATCTTGCGTCGATGCGCATCCAAAACCTCTTCGCATCAATGCAAATCTGTTAGTGGAATTGGCCCACGGGACTTTCATCTGTCTTGAACATAGTTGGCCTTGAATTTGAAGCTGCTTGTTTATATACATGGGGGAAAAATTGACTCGTGCCCCCTTTGGAGCACTAACTTTAGCACTAGCTAAAAGTAGCGCCCCGAAAAAGTTAGCACTCCCGTGCCTGAAATTGAATGGTAGCACCCCAAGCAGGAAGTGTTCCCCTTCGCTCTTGGGGCGCTCCCATTGAATACCGTGGCACTACGTGCTGCAGCGCCCCGCGCATCGGCATGCAGCATCGCGGTACTGCAGCCCTCCCTCCCCTGATTAAAGCGGAGGGGCCTAGTGCAGCGTGCACCAGGGCCCTGCTGGAACACCGGGGAGCAGCATTCCTGCAAAAGAGCCCGGCACTCAAGAGGATCACAGCCGGCACCCCGCAGGAGGAGGCGAGAGGGGGCAGGCGCACCAAAATAAATGGCCGCCCGGCAACTGCCCTTTAATTTGCGCCGCCCCGGCCGCAAAATCACCACCCTGACCCTGGCGGACATAGCGTCCAGCGGTAGGTCAGAGGGCGCGAGCGAAGTTTGCGGTCGGGGCGCTGCGCACGGCGAAGACACCATCGCCAGAGGCACAGCGCCGTGGGGCACTACCGGCTACCGCCGCTGCTAAGCTCCCGCTGAATTTCACGGGAGGCGTTAGCGGCACTGTGCCCGGGCGCTACGTGCTTTGCACCCTATTAGCGCCCTAACGGGAGGCGCAAAACAGCCCAATTTTTCCTCCAGTGTTTTAATTTGGATTTCTAGAGACCAGCATCAATGACCTGATTGTAAAATTTGCACAACTAAATCCAACGCCCTTGCGGTGAAGACTGACTCACACTTCTACAAACAAATAAGATTACTAGTTATGCTAAACCTTTATAAAACACTGGTTAGGCCTCAGCTGGAGCATTGTGTCCAATTCTGGGCACCGCACTTTAGGAAGGATGTCAAGGCGTTGGAGAGGGTGCAGAGGAGATTAGGTACCGGGGATGAGGGACTTCAGTTATGTGGAGAGACTAGAGAAACTGGGATAGTTCTCCTTAGATCACAGAAGGTTAAGGGGAGATTTGATAGAGGTGTTCAAAATTATGAAGAGTTTTGATAGAGTAAATAAGGAGAAAGTGTTTGCAGTGGGAGATGGGTCGGTAACCAGAGGACACAGATTTAAAGTAATCAACAGAAGAACCAGTGGGGAGATGAGGAGACATTTTTTTACGCCGCGAGCTGTTATGATCTGGAATGCACTGCCTGAAAGGATGGTGGATTCAATAGTAAGTTTCAAAATGGAATTGGATAAATACTTGGAAAGGAAAGATTTGCGGGGCTGTGGAGAAAGAGCAGGGGAGTGGGATTAATTGGATGGCTCTGTCAAAGAGCCGACCCAAAGACCGGCTGAACGGCCTCCTTCTGTGCTGTATGATTCTATAAGGGAGCTGGATATATGTGAATGCAAACAGTGGCAATGCAAAGCAGCTCGGGTTCAGTGGTGTTATTCCTCTAAAGTTGGCAAAAGTGGCGTTTGTATCAAAGGAGATCCTGTCGACACCAGTGGCACAGTTCCTCTGTTACTGAGAGCGCCTCACGGATATCAAGCTGCGAGGTGCTGTAGGCCTTCCCCCTTTTAATGGTGGACTATCTTCAGGTTTGGCAACGCCAACAAGCGTAAACAAGGAGAGCGGGCACTCGGAGGTCATCGGTCAGTTGGCGCTGCCCGCCTAGTACTGCGTGTTCAGTAATTTTCACCGTCTCTGCCGGTGGGATGAACTGGCAGAACGGATCACCCGCCGGTTTGTAGAACTCGCCCGATCTTCGTTCCATTGAGCCCAATGGGCAAGTTCTACAACAGGCAGGCAATTCACTCCATCAGGTTACTGCCATCAGGCCATTGAAACTTATAAAATTCTAACAGGACTAGACAGACTAGATGCAGGAAGGATGTTCCCGATGGCCTGGGAGTACAGAACCAGGGGTCACAGTCTAAGGATAAGGGGTAAGCCATTTAGGACAGAGATGAGGAGGAATTTCTTCACCCAGAGAGTGGTGAACCTGTGGAATTCTCTACCACAGAAGGCAGTAGAGGCCAATTCATTAAATATATTCAAGAAGGAGTTGGATATATTTCTTAAGGCTAAAGTGATCAAGGGATATGGGGAGAAGGCAGGGACAGGGTACTGAATTTGGATGATCAGCCATGATCTCATTGAATGGCGGAGCAGGCTCGAGGGGCCGAATGGCCTACTCCTGCTCCTATCTTCTATGTTTCTATGCCCAGGCGAAGTTGCAAATTACACCCTTTGACCTTTCAAATAAAGCAGACCTTTTGCTCCGGATAATTTCCTGCACATTTATAAGCCTAAGTATTAGAAAATAAAATAGGAGCAATGTGAAACAACAACAACTCGCATTTATATAGCATCTTTAACATAGGAAACGTCCCAAGGCGCTTCACAGGAGCGTTATCAGACAAAAATTGACACCGAGCCACATAAGGAGATATTAGGACAGGTGACCAAAAGCTTGTTCAAAGAGGTAGGTTTTTAAGGAGCAACTTAAAGGAGGAAAGAGGTGAAGAGATGGAGAGGTTTAGGGAGGGAATTCCAGAGCTTGAGGCCTAGGCAACTGAAGGCATGGCCGCCAATGGTGGGGCGAAGGAAGTAGAGATGCACAAGAGGAGTTGGAGAAATGTAGGACGCGAAATTCGGTAGGTTAGTGCCTCCCGTTAGCGCCTGGCGGGGGCGCTAAGGGGGCACTAAGGGGTTAGCGCCTGGCGGGGGCGCTAAGGGGGCACTAAGGGGTTAGCGCCCGGGCGGGGTGAATGCAGCGACGCCCACGAATTTCAGTGCCAATTTAGTGCTGGCGCTAACTCCTGGCCCCTGGGCCTCCAGCACCTCGCAGATCGTGACGTCATAAAGTGCGCAGCACCCCGTTATCGCCCCGGATAGAAAATTGACTCTTGCCCCCCTGCTTTATGGCCTCGCGCCGACAACGCCAGCGAGAGGAGGCGTTGTGAACTCGGCTGGGCCGCTTCGGGAGCGGTAATTAAAGGGAATGCTTTTCAGCTCGCACAACCTTTATTATTTGCACCAGTCTGGTGCCTGCGCAAAGTTTTTAATGTTTCATTGGTGCAGGATCTCCAAGCCCCCCACTTTGAGAGAGTGTTTGGGGCTGTAATGGCAGTCGCCCAGGTCGCCTTGCAAAACAGAACTGATAACAACTCACTTGTGCAGCATCATTGGCCCTTCCCTTTAAGCGAGGGAAGCAGCCTCTGTGATGAAAGAGTGCCGTTTATAATGCATTTGAATTTGTTCAGCGCTCTGCCGCTACCGTCCCGCTCTCGGACTTTAACGCCCTTCGAGAAATGTTTAGCGCTTGATTTCGTGCTCCACGTCTCTCTTGGAACGCTAAAACTGAATCTCACGGGAGGCGAGACTGATTAGCGCCTGGCACTAAATTTTCAACTTTTAGTAAGTTTTAGCGCCCCTAACGGGGCTATACTGAATTTCTCCCCCATAGAGTTTGACATGAATCAGTCATTCATGAAAGAAAGACTTATGAAATAATACTGAGCGGCCTGCGCATGGCGCTGTCCAGGGAGAGTATAAATACTCGGGCACGGGCCCAGCTTGCGCAGGAACTAGTGAAGGACACAACTAGACCTCCATGTTGTAAAACAGTTGATTAAAGCTTTGTTTGACGCTTAGAACAAGTGCCTAGTAGTTTTCTTACATCAGAGTTCTTGGTGGGTTGTAAGGCTCGGATAGGTTACAGAGATAGGGAGGAGCAAAGCCATGGTGGGATTTGAACACGAGGATGAGCCTTTTAAAAATCAAGGAGTGGCCAGACCGGGAGCCAATGTGGGTCAGCGAGCACAGAGGTGATGGGGGGAACGGGACTCGGTGCGAGTTAGGACACGGGCCGATGAGCTCAAGTCTATGGAGGGTCGAGAACAATCTGCAATTCACTTCCCATAATGGGGCTGCACATCACAGACTCACTCAAATTGTCCCATCTCTTTTTACAATTCTGTTGGAAGTGGAGCTAGTCAGACGATAATTAAAATTCCAACGGCGAACTGTGCCAGAAATGAGTCTTTCGTCCACTTTGAAGCCAGTTCACGGTACAAAATAAAATGGTGACTCTTCCACAGGACAGCAACTGCAGTCCTCAAAGGTTTCAAATGCGCCAAACATCTAACAGAAAAGTAGAGGGGAACATAAATGAAAAGATCTGTCAGATTGCATGTCCAAATTCCACTCTGTATATCATTAGCTAAAGTTTCAGTGTGGCTTGCTTGGAAGCATGCTTGCCTTTGAACCTGCATGTTGTGTGGGTTAAGAACATAAGAAATAGGAGCAGGAGTAGGCCAATCGGCCCCTCGAGCCTGCTCCACCATTCAATAAGATCATGGCTGATCTGATCCTAACCTCAAATCTTCTATCACTCTGCATCCACCCAAACCCATGTGATCTCCCGGGAGAGGCGAAAAACCAGATAAAGACCCAATGGCCAATTTGGGAGAAAAAAATCTGGGAAATTCCTCTCCGACCCACCTAGGCGATCGAAATTCTTCCAGGAGATCACTCTGTCCCTATATTTTCTACAGTACTTACCTTCTGTAAAGGCGATCTCCTCCCCAGCCAGGAACAGGAATAAAACCATCTCCTGAAATCTAACACAGAATTAGAACACAGTAGGAGCAGAACCAGGCTACACGGCCCCTGGGCCCACTCCACTACCCACAGGGCCATGACCATTCCGAACCTAGACTCATGTCCAATTTCCTGCCCGCTCCCCGTAACCCTTAATTCCCTTTACTTCTAGGAAACTATCTATTTCTGTTTTAAATTTATTTAATGATGTAGCTTCCACAGCTTTCTGGGGCAGCAAATTCCACAAACCTACCACCCTCTGAGTGAAGAAGTTTCTCCTCATCTCAGTTTTGAAAGAGCAGCCCCTTATTTTAAGATTATGCCCCCTAGTTCTAGTTTCACCCATCATTGGGAACATCCTCACCGCATCCACCCGATCAAGCCCCTTCACAATCTTATATGTTTCAATAAGATCGCCTCTCATTCTTCTGAACTCCAATGAGTAGAGTCCCAATCTACTCAACCTCTCCTCATATGACCACCCCCTCATCCCCGGGATTAACCGAGTGAACCTTCTTTGTACTGACTCGAGAGCAAGTATGTCTTTTCTTAAGTATGGACACCAAAACTGTATGCAGTATTCCAGGTGCGGTCTCACCAATACCTTGTACAACTGCAGCAATACCTCCCTGTTTTTATATTCCATCCCCCTAGCAATAAAAGCCAACATTCCATTGGCCTTCTTGATCACTTGCTGCACCTGCATACTAACTTTTTGAGTTTCGTGCACCAGGACCCCCAGATCCCTTTGTACTACAGTACTTTCCAGTTTCTTGCCATTAAGATAATAACTTGCTCTATGATTTTTCCTGCCAAAGTGCATAACCTCACACTTTCCAGTATTGTATTCCATTTGCCAAATCTCTGCCCACTTTCTTAGCCTGTCTATGTCCCTTTGCAGGTTTTTTATGTCCTCCTCACTCACTACTTTCCGTCCCATCTTTGTATCATCTGCAAACTTTGATATGTTACACTCGGTCCCCTCCTCCAAATCGTTAATATAGATTGTAAAGAGTTGGGGACCCAGCACTGACCCCTGCGGAACACCACTAGTTACTGGTTGCCAATCTGAGAACAAACCATTTATCCCAACTCTCTGCTTTCTGTTAGAGAGCCAATCCTCCACCCACGCCAGAATATTACCCCCAATCCCGTGATTTTTTATCTTGAGCAATAATCTTTCGTGTGGCACCTTGTCAAATGCCTTTTGGAAGTCTAAATACACTACGTCCACTGGTTCCCCTTTATCCACCCTGTATGTTACTTCCTCAAAAAACTCCAGCAAATTTGTCAAACATGACTTCCCCTTCATGAAACCATGCTGAGTTTGTCCTATTAAATTATGTTTATCCAAATGTCCCGTTACTGTCTCCTTAATAATGGACTCTAACATTTTACCAACCACAGATGTTAGGCTAACAGGTCAATAGTTTTCTGCCTTCTGCCTACTACCCTTTTTAAATAAGGGTTACATTAGCAGTTTTCCAATCTGCCGGGACCTTTGCTGAGTCCAGTGAGTTTTGGAAAATTATTACCAATGCATCCACAATCCCTACCGCTACTTCCCTCAAGACCCTAGGATGCAAGCCATCAGGCCCAGGGGATTTATCCACCTTGAGTCCCATTATTTTACCAAGTACCACTTCCTTAGTGATTTTAATCGTATTTAGTTCCTCCCCCCCTAGAGCCCCCTGTTTGTCCAGTGTTGGGATATTCTTAGTGTCCTCTACTGTAAAGACTGATACAAAATAATTGTTCAGTGTTTTTGCCATCTCCATGTTTCCCACCATTAATTTCCTGGTCTCATCCTCTAAGGGACCAACATTTACTTTAGCCACCTTTTTTCCTTTTATATAACTATAGAAACTTTTACTGTCTGTTTTTATATTTTTTGCTCCTTTGCTTTCATAATCTATCTTCCCTTTCCTAATCAATCTTTTAGTTATTTTTTTGCTGTCTTTTAAAGACTTCCCAATCTTCCATCCTCCCACTAGGTTTGGCTACCTTATATGCCCTTGTTTTTAGTCGGATACTATCCTTAATTACTTTACTTAGCCACGGATGGCTATCTTTTCTTTTACACCCTTTTTTCCTCAGTGGAATATATTTTTTTTGGAAGTTGTAAAATAACTCCTTAAATGTACACCACTGATCATGTACCATCTTACCCTTTAATCTATTTTCCCAGTCCACTCTAATCAATTCCGCTCTCATACCTTCATAGTCTCCTTTATTCAAGCTCAGCACGCTTGTTTGAGATCCAACCTTCTCACCCTATAATTGAATATGGAACTCAACCATGTTATGGTCACTCATTCAAGGGGATCCTTTACTAGGACATTTTTAATTAATCCTGTCTCATTACACAGGACCAAATCTAAGGTTGCTTGCCCCCTGGTCAGTTCAGTTACATACTGCTCAAGAAACCCATCCCTATCCTGTTCCTTTGACCCAATATCATTTCTCTATATCATAGTGATTCCTTCCTTTATTAACATAGCCACCCCACCTCCTCTCCCTTCCTGCCTGTCCTTCCTGATTGTTAAATAACCTGGTATGTTTAATTCCCAGTCATGGTCACCCTGCAGCCATGTTTCTGTAATGGCCACAAGATCATACCCATATGTCGTTATTTGTGCCGTTAACTCATTCATTTTGTTACGAATGCTACGTGCATTCAGATAAAGAACTTTCAAATATGTTTTGTAACACTTAGTTCCTGTTTTTTCCCTTTTTAGTACTTTACTTTTTGCTCCATACCTTCTGTCCCTTCCTGACACATTCTGTTTTTTAATTCCCCCACTGCTACCTAAGTCTATGACCTTCTCTGTTGTCATTTCTATTATTTGCTCTCTAGAAACCTCCCCCCCACTAATTAGTTTAAAGCCCTCTCTACAGCCCTAGTTATATGATTCGCCAGGACTCTAGTCCCAGCACTGGCCAAGTGGAGTCCGTCCCAATGGAACAGCTCCCTCCTGTCCCAGTATTGGTGCCAGTGTCCCAAGAAGCAAAACCCATTTCTCCCACACCAGTCTTTGAGCCACGCATTTAACTCTTTAATTTTATTTATCCTAGCCATATTCGCTCGTGGCTCAGGTAATAACCCAGAGATTATTACCCTTGAGGTTCTGCTTTTTAATTTGACCCCTAGCTGCTCATACTCCTTTAACAGAACCGTCTTCCTTGTCCTATCTACGTCGTTTGTACCAACATGGACCACGACAACTGGATCCTCCCCCTCCCACTCCAAGTTTCTTTTCAGCCCAGAAGAGATGCCCTTAACCTTCGCACCGGGCAGGCAACACAGCCTTCGGGACTCCTGCTCTTGACTGCAGAGAACCCTATCTATCCCCCTAATGATTCTATCCCCTACCACAACATTTCTTTTTACTCCCTCCACTTGAATGGCCCCCTGTACCACGGTGCTGTGGCCAGGTTGCTCATCCTCCCTGCAGTCCCCGCTCCCGCCCTCACAGTGAGTAAGAACCTCGATCCTGCTGGACAAGATCAAGGGCTGCGTCTCCTTCAACACTACATCCTGGATCCCTGTACCTTCCTCACTCGTAGTCACACCGTCCTGTCCCTGACCACGGACTACATCTGCAGTAATTAACTTCATAGGTGTGACCACCTCCTGAAACAGAGTCCAGGAACTTCTCCCCCTCCCTGATGTGTCGCAGTGTCTGAAGCTCGGTCTCAAGCTCCATAACATGGAACTTGAGTTCCTCTAGCAGCAAACACTTGTCGCAGATGTAATCACCGTGAGCCTCAATGGGGACCACCGGCTCCCACATCTCACAACAGTAACACATCACCTGCTCCATTCTATATAATTAATTAAATTTCTTATTGTTAGTTATGAAGACCCTGCCCGGATATAGATGATAATGTCACACCACTATTCAAAGGACTTACCAACTTAAAGGTATAAAAGAGAAGAGAAGGAAGAAAATCAACCAACCAGCTGATCACCAACCTCCTCCTTGAATACTGTCTGTGGGGCCCGTTTGGTTGACTCGTCTCGCTGCTCCGCCTCCGCAGTGTTGTCCAAGCCTGGGAGTGGGGAACAAAACAGAGCAAAAAACACACCCTCACCTCCCACTTATCCGAACTCTCCCACTTAGCAAAACTCCAGCACCACTCAATGCACAAGGCACTCCGTGCACTGCACTAGCCCCTCCCCTTTTATACCTGGTTTCTACTTCCGGTTTAAACTGCCCAAGAGTTTAAAAAAACCTTAAAAAATTAAACTTACTTCAAATAATTGACTTCTTAACACACTAAAATTCACAAAATACACTTAAATGATTTTTCTCCCACTTAGCAAAACTCCAGCACCACTCAATGCACCAGGCACTCCGTGCACTGCACTAGCCCCTCCCCTTTTATACCCGGATTCTACTTCCGGTTTAAACTGCCCAAGAGTTTAAAAAACCCTTAAAAAATTAAACTTACTTCAAATAATTGACTTCTTAACACTAAAATTCACAAAATACACGTAAATGATTTTTCTCCCACTTAGCAAAACTCCAGCACCACTCAATGCACAAGGCACAAGGGTTCAAGTCTGACTATGGACTGAAGCACGTGCCGATGCTTCAGTTCTGTGTTGCTGCATTGTCAGAGGTGCTGCCTTTCAGCCAAGGCTTTGTTAGTCAGCTGAGGTAGATGTCAAAGATCCCCCATTGAGCATCTGGAAGAAGACGCTGAGTTTTCCTGCCGTCCTCACCAACTTTCCTCCCTGTTTGTGAGACGTTAGTGTGTCCAAGTTGTTCGTACAACAACAGGGCACTTTAGAAAGTAATTGGCTGTGAAAGTACTTTGGGATGTACTAAAGGATGTCACAAAGCGCTATATAAATGCAAATTCTTCCCCCTTTCTTTCTCCCTAACATACTGATAGCAGACTTTAGGCACTTTTGCAGTGCTGCACTGTCAGAGGTGTCGTCTTTCGGATGAGACATTAAACCAAGGCTTCCTCAGTTGTAAGTAGAAGATCCTATGGCGCTCTTTTGAAGAAGAGCTGGTACCTTGGCCAACATTCATCCCTCAACCAATGCACCACCAGAAAACAGATGAACTGCTCGTTTATCCCATTGCCATCTGTGGGATCTTGCTGTGCACAAGTTGGCTGCTTCGTTTGCCTTACTTGGTGGCATCCTCGTCACGACCTGATTTGCCTTATTTCGTCTACTCTTCTCAACCTTGGCAGTGGCCTACACTGCTCTTTCGTTGAGATTTTGCGATATACATGTTCAAAAAAAAGAGTTACAGTATCACACGAAACAACAGACGGGGAGCAGCTCGGAGGCAAGTCCCTTCGGGTCTCCTGAAACAAATAAAATAGGAAATAATTGCTTCTTTTCTGTATCCCACAGATGATTGAGTAGAGTTCTACAGCAGAAAACGAAGAATGGCCGTGAGCAGTAACATATCACAGGCACTGATGCGGCAACTTATTGTGGAGAAATTAAACAAAACCGTAACCCCGTTGCCTCTTCCGATTAACCCTCAGGGTTGCTCTGTGCAGTTATTTGTTGAAAATAAAGGTTTATCTTTGAATAACTCTTATAAGAGTACCACAAAATCGTGGGCGAGGGATGCCAACCCTCCCGGATTGTCCTGGAGTCTCCCGGAATTAAAGAATAGTCTCCTGGACACTCCTGCAAACGGGGGAATAAAGAAAATTAACTGGGACGTTTTCTTCTCTTGCTTTGCACTGGCCAGACTCGCAACAAAATCGTCTGCCACGTTTGCTACATTACAACAGTGACTACACTTCAAAAAAAGTCACGTTACATCACCATATCAAGACCTGAGGAGAACTTTATACCGATACTGGATGACGTTTATTATTTTACCACGGGGAAAGATCTTGAAGAGTGGGTATTTGCACAAGTTGCCCCGTTTTTGTGCTCATAAAATGGGCGCAGAGCGGGTCCACATTATAAGTAACATCAAATCCATCTAATGTTAGATGCGTAATTACATAGAATTGTGTATAATTATAGCACAGAAACAGGTCATTCGGCCTAACTGGTCTGTGCCGGTGTCTATGCTCCACAGGAGCCTCCTCCCACCCCCTCTACATCGCACCCTCTCAGCATAACCTTCTATTCCTTTCTCCCTCATGCGTTTATCTAGCTTCCCCTTATGTGCACCTCTGCTAGTCGCCTCAACTACTCTATGTGGTAGTGAGTTCCACATTCTCACCACTCTCTGAGTAAAGAAGTTTATCCTGATTAAAAAACAAAAAGGAAAGGGATCCTAAATATATCTTATCCAATACAATATGTTTTTTAATTGCTTCGTTCTTTTAAGGCCATTTTCACAAGCCTATTGGGATGTAACACAGCAAGAGTGCACTTTTCAATGATTTAGAGGATTGTAAACACTTACTCGCCTGGTTTAATCCCTATCTATCCAGTCGGAGCTAGAGAATCACCTGCAATGTCTTCTCTTCCTGCTCCCGCACCGTTACCTCTGGAGTCACCCCATGCTGCCCCTACAATCGACACCATCTGAAAACCCAGTGTCAGGTTCCACATGTACACAGACAACACATCAGCTCTACCTCACCACCACCTCTCTCACCAATTTGTCAGGCTGCTTGTCCGACATCTAGTACTGGATGAGCAGAAATTTCCTCCAGCGAAATGTTAGGAAGACCGAAGCCATTGCCTTCGGGCCCCGTTCCCCTCGCCACCGACTCCATCCCTCTCGCTGGCAACTGTCTGAGGCTGAGCCGGGCCGTTCGCAACCTTGGTGTCATATTTGACCCCGAGATGAGCTTCCGACCACATAGCCACCCCATCACTAACGCTGCCTATTTCCACCTCCGCAGCGCGGTGGCATAGTGGTTAGCACTGTTGCCTCACAGCGCCAGGGACCCGGGTTCAAATCCGGCCTCGCGTGACTGTCTGTGTGGAGTTTGCACATTCTCCCCGTGTTTGCGTGGGTTTCCTCCGGGTGCTCCGGTTTCCTCCCACAGTCCAAAGATGTGCGGGTTAGGTTGATTGGCCATGATAAATTGACCCTTAGTGTTAGGGGGGATTAAATACGTGGGGTTATGGGGATAGGGCTTGGGTGGGATGGCTGTTGGTGTAGGGACCGGGTGCTAGGGTTTGGATGATCAGCCATGATCTCGTTGAATGGCGGAGCAGGCTCGAAGGGCCGAATGGCCTACTCCTGCTCCTATCTTCTATGTCTATGTTTCTATCACCTGACTCCGCCCTTGCCTCAGCTCATCAGTTGTTGAAACCCTCATCCATGCCTTTGTTACCTCTAGACTTGACTCTTCCAACACACACCTGGCCGGCCTCCAATTTGACACCATCCATAAACTTAAAGCTCATCCAAAACTCGGTTGCCCGTATCTTAACTCACACCAAGTCCCGTTCACCCATCACCCCTGTGCCCGTTGACATTGGCTCCCGGTCCGGCAACGCCTCGATTTTAAAATTCTCATCCTTGTTTTCAAATCCCTCCATGGCCTCGCCCCTCCCTATCTCTGTAATCTCCTCCAGACCCACAACCCTCCGAGATCTCTGTGCTGCTCTAATTCCGGCTTCTTGAGCATCCCCGATTTTAATCACTCCACCATTGGCGGCCGTGCCTTCAGCTGCCTGGGCCCTAAGCTCTGGAATTCCCTCCCTAAACCTCTCCGCCTCTCTACCTCTCCTCCTTTAAGACGCTCCTTAAAACCTACCTCTTTGACCAAGCTTTTGGTCACCTGTCCTATGATCTCCTTATATGGCTCGGTGTCAAATTTTGTTTGATAATCGCTCCTGTGAAGCACCTTGGGAGGTTTTACTATATTAAAGACGCTATATAAATGAATGTTGTTGTTGTTGTTGATATGCGCATTCTCCCTGGAAACGATATCCTACATCTCAGTTGCGATGATCCGTTCACAGCTCATAGCTCCTCTCCGCAGTAATCCTCTGCCCATCAGGATCATTTAATTCTGCATTTATGAAATCGACCATAAGCAGGCAAAGTGTCCTTAAAGAAAATATTGCAGCTCTTTTGCGCCTAAAAGATTCTACAGAACATTACCGATTTAATAAAAAGTTTTCCCTATTACTAAGAATTCAGGACAAGGATCTAATATTACCTCGAATCAGTAAGCCCATCTAGAAAGCTATGCATAAAACATATTTTTATTCTTTTGAAAATGAATGAAAATGCTTTCAGATACTGAAGTTTTTGTTTGTTGAAAAGAATCATCTGTAGATCTGTTGTGGTACTCTTTTAAGAGTTAAGTTTATATATATTTATATTTACATTACTGCTTTACAACAGTGACTACACTTCAACAAGTACTTCATTGACTGTAAAGCGCTTTGGGACGTCCGCTGGTCGTGAGAGGCGCTATATAAATGCAAGTCTTTCTTTTCTTTATATATATACTTTATATATTTTATATATATAACATTTGATCTGTATTCTCCCTTTCGATACATGGTCTACACATATTTAAAAATGATAACTTGGTCGCATGCTTATCTCTGATTCAGAAGGTTGTAGGTTCAAGAGCCACTTTCAGGACGAGCGCAAATCTTGGGCTGACACTTCAGTGCCATACTGAGGAAGTGCTGCATTGTCGGAGGTGCTGATTTTCAGATTAGATGTTAAGATAAGATGCCTGCCTGTCCGGGTGGAGGTAAATTTCACTATTTTGAACAAGAGCAGGCTTGACTTGGCCAACATTCCTCCCTCAGCAACAACCACCACCCCTAAAAACAGAGTTTCTGCTCATTCACTCATTTCTTGCCTGTGGGACCTAGTTATATACAAATTGGCCGCCACGTCTGCCTCTGACAGTGCCTGCCAACGTTCCCGCTAAGCTATGTGGCCATGCAGCCGACTGGAGGTCCCGCGCAGGCCGCTTACCGACTTTTCACTGGGAGATTTCGCATATGCGGGAAATTTTGAATGGGCCGCACAGCCCGTTAAAGGGACCGTGCACCCAAAAAAAATAGGGAGAACATTGGTGACTACATATTCAAAAGTAATCCACTGGTTATAAAGTACTTTGGAACACTTTGAGGATAAATACTGTGGCAACAAGAGCAGGTCAGAGGCTGGGTATTCTGCGGCGAGTGTCTCACCTCCTGACTCCCCAAAGCTTTTCTACCATCTACAAGGCGTAAGTCAGGAGTGTGATGGAATACTCTCCACTTGCCTGGATGAGTGCAGCTCCAACAACACTCAAGAAGCCCGACACCATCCAGGGCAAAGCAGCCCGCTTGATTGGCACCCCCTCTACCACCTTAAACATTCACTCCCTCCACCTCTGGCGTACCGTGGCTGCAGTGTGTACCATCTACAAGATGCACTGCAGCAACTCGCCACGGCTTCTTCGGCAGCACCTCCCAAACCCGTGACCTCTATCACCTGGAAGGACAAGATCAGCAGACGCACGGGAACACCAACACCTCCAAGTTCCACACCATCTTGACTTAGAGGTATATCGCCGATCCTTCATCGCTGCTGGGTCAAAATCCTGTAACTCCCTCCCTAACAGCACTGTGGGAGTACCTTCACCACACGGACTGCAGCGGTTTAAGAAGGCGGCTCACCACCACCTTCTCAAGGGCAATTAGAGATGGGCAATAAATGCTGGCCTTGCCAGCGACCCCCACATCCCATAAAAATGAATACATTAAAAAAAAATATAAGATAAGGTGCTATACAAAAGCAAGCTCATTGCTCCTTTTTTTATATGCCATTAGTACATGGTGGGGTAGCTTCGCTCAGTTGGCTGTACTCTCACTCTGGGTTAGAAGGATTCAGCCCCATAACAAGGATTGAGCTCATGATCTAGGCTCAAGGCAATAATCATGGAGCGCTGCCTTGTTGGAGGTGCCCTCATTGGATGACGTACAGTATTAAGTCAAGGTCAAAGGCAAAATACTGCAGATGCTGGAAATGTGAAATATAAACAGAAAATGCTGCAGATACTCAGCAGGCCAGACAGCATCTGTGGAGAGAGAAACAGAGTTAACGTTTCAGGCCTGTGCCAGTGACCTGTCATCAGAACAAAAGCAGACTTCTGATGAAAGGTCACCGGCCTGAATCGTTAACTCTGTTTCTCTCTCCACAGATACTGCCTGGCCTGCTGAGTATTTCCAGCATTTTCTGCTTATAGTAAGTCAAGTTTCCTGTTCCAGTGGTCCAACCAGGCATTAAAAAATTCCACGGCATGACTCGAAGAAGAGTAAGGAGTTTTCCTGTTGCCGTGGCAACCCTCCTCAAGAGATTGCTGTTTATGTTTGTCTTGGTAACCACAGTGACTGCGCTCCAAAAAGTAATTCAAGATGTGAAAAACTTTGAGATGTTTAGACATGATAAGGCTTTATATAAATGCAAGTTCCCAAAAATAATTTCTGGTAAGACTCCTGTCAATATTGTGATTAACTATCAGGGCATTGAAAAAACCATGGTGTTCACATAGGAACATAAAGGAAGAGGAGGAGGCATTCAGCCCCTCGAGCCTGTTCCGCCATTCAATTAGACCATGGCTGATCTGTATCTTAACTCCATCTACCCACCTTGGTTCCGTATTCCTTAATTCCCTTGCCTAACAAAAATCTATCAATCTCAATATTGAAATTTTCAGTTGACTGCCAGCCTCAACAGCTTTTTTGGGGAGAGAGTTCCAGATTTCCACTACCCTTTGTGAGAAGAAGTGCTTCCTGACATCACCCCTGAACGATCTAGCTCTAATTTTAAGATGGTGCCCCTTTGTTCTGGACTGCCCCAGCAGAGGAAATAGTTTCTGTCTATCCACCCTATCAGACCCTTTAATCATCACAAACACCTCAATTAGATCACCCCTTAATCTTTTATACTCGAGGGAATACAAGCCTAGTCTATGCAACCTGCCCTCATAATTTAATCCTTTTAACCCTGGTATCGTTCTGGTGAATCTGCGCTGCACCCCCCTCCAAGGCCAATATCTCTTTCCTGAGGTGCGGTGCCCAGAACTGAACACAGTACTCCAAATACGACCTAACCATAACTCTGTACAGCTGTAGCATAACATCCACCCCTTTGTATTCCAGCCCACTTAAGATAATCATTCTTTTAATTATTCACCAAGACTGTCACACTGGGATAAGTGTGCGGTGTTGTCTATGCATCTGTACATTGTGCTGGTGATTCCAAGTTTGAAATCTTGGAAGTTCTGGGTCCAGCCTCCGTCTGTGCTGAGTTAGTTGACCTCATTTGGAGCATTTATAGTGCGCTACTGTTGGCCTCAACACTCCTGGGCTGAAGATGAGACAAAAGCAGCCAAGTTGCCAACTTTTGACGGCAATCCAATGAGTCCAGCTGAAAGGTGGCAGTGTGTGGACATTGGGTGAACTCAGGAACAGGCTCAATTGTGGGCAAATTGCCTGCTGACACTGAGGGGTCGATTTTAACTAAAACAGGGAGAGGGAGTGGGGTGGGCAGTTAAAATAGAGCGGGGGATCTTACCCACTCATTTCAGCTCACCCCCGCCCCCCAATCTGGCCAACTGAAATTTTAAATTGCAGGCAGCAGGGACACCTGCCCCAAGCTGACGGGGGTCCTTCTTTAAATATGCAGATTGGGCTCCGATGACATCACAGCGCAGTGTTGATGAAGTTAATGGAAATAAAAAGCGGGAGAGATGTGAAACGAGCCGCCGACTCGCTAGCGCCCATTTTACACTATCACACAAAGTCAAGAGCTACCCCGGAGACAGGAAATGTAGGTCAGGCATTTCCGACCAGGGAGTGTAATGATCAGTAACATGTCATTCTAGAATGGTACACTAGGTGGAGCTGTATGTTTAATAGTGGGCTACCCACAAGGCAGTAGTCAAGATGGTTGCCTGTACACTAGTCCACATGGCTGAATAAATGACTAGCTCAAGCTAGCTGTTCATAATGAAAACGTCTATTTATTTATGAACATAATAACATGGTACCAGGATTGGTAATATCTGCTGAATATTGTGAAATGCGACATGGAGAATTTGAAGCCACCGGAGGGTTTGAAACTCACGGGGAATGTTGACTGCAATTGGCGGACTTTCAAACAACAATTCGAACTCTATATTGCTGCCATCGGGTTCGGTACGAAGCCAGACGGAAGGAAAATAGCGTTGCTGCTTACGGTTGCAGGCCCACAGGCGATAGAGGTATTTAATATGTTTGTATTTGATCAAGAGGAGGACAGAGAAAAAATGGACGATGTGCTAAAGAAGTTTGATACACATTGTTCTCCCAAAAAAAACAAGACCTATGAGAGGTACGTGTTCCGTTCACGGATACTGCAGCAAAATGAGACTTTTGATAGCTTTGTGACCGATCTGAAACTGAAAGCACAGACATGTAATTTCTCTGAACTGAAATCATCCATGATTCATGACCAGATTGTGTTTGGTATTCATGATAAAAAAGTCAGGGAACATTTGTTGAGAGAAACCGAACTAACATTGGAGGATGCTGTGAAAATATGCCATGCCAGTGAGCTAGCTCGGCAGCACGCAAAGACTTTCAGTGAAATTAATAATGATGCGACTGTAATGAGTGACTGTGCTGCTGTCGGTGCTGTGTCCTGCAAAGGGAAGAAACGTGGGCAGAACAGAAATGCAAAGCAATCGGAGGATGGAATTTTTAATCGTAAACGCTGTGGTTACCAGCACCAGTCAAGACAATGCCCAGCGTTTGGAAAAATGTGCACAAAATGTAATGGAAAGAATCACTTTGCCAAACAATGCTTTTCAAAAGTAAAAACAAAGAAAGGGCAACAAGTCAATGTGATTGAGGACACTGATTTAAGTGAGACAATTTTGTAGGAATGGTGACATGTGACAATATAGAAAAGGATACAGAAAATGTGCAGCCCTCAGGAATGGACAATGCTGAATATAAAGTTAATGCAGTAAAAGAGGACAAATGGATGATGCAACTGCAGGTAAATGGAGCATTAGTTACATTGAAACTAGACACTGGGGCAAAAGCAAACTTAATCAGTATGAGTGACATTAAAAATATGAAAGAAAAGCCCAAAATACAGAAAAAGTCAGTACTACTGAAGAACTATAATGGACAGAAAATAGATAGCTTAGGTGTATGCAGACTTAAAGTGACAGTCAAAGACAAAGTGCATCATGTCATGTTTTCTGTTGTGGCTGAAGGACTTGATTCACTACTTGGTGACAAAGCTTGTGAGGACTTAGAACTGGTCAAGAGAGTCTACCGTATAAACTGTGCCATAAGCAGACCAGATGACTCGGTGGATTCTGTAGTGAGTAATCTCCAGGCTGTGTTCAAAGGATTTGGAGTTCTACCATTCACTTACAAGATCCAGCTAAAGGAGGATGCTCAGCCAGTGGTACATGCTCCACGGAGAGTTCCAGCACCCCTGCGTGACCGGCTCAAGAAAGAACTGGACAGAATGACCACACTAGGAGTCATCAGGAAAGTCGAAGAGCCAACAGACTGGGTTAACTCCATGGTATGTGTAAAGAAAAAGAACAATGATCTAAGAGTATGCATGGATCCAAAGGACTTAAATGCAAACATAAAACGTGAACACTACCAGATTCCCAAGCGAGAAGAAATCACCAGTGAAATGTCAGGTGCCAGATACTTCACAAAGCTCGATGCCTCACAAGGATTTTGGCAACTAAAACTGGATGAAGAGAGCACCAAATACTGTACCTTAAACACACCATTTGGCAGGTATTGTTTCCTCAGAATGCCTTTCGGGATAATATCTGCATCTGAAATCTTTCATAGAGTGATGGAACACATAATTGAAGGTCTGGAAGGAGTTCGGGTCTATGTTGATGACATCATCATCTGGGGCTCCACACTGAAAGAACACAATGAGAGACTGACTAAAGTGCTACAGAGCATACGCCGGAATGGACTGAAGCTCAACAAAGCCAAGTGTCAGTTTGGCGTCAAGGAAGTCACTTTCCAAGGAGATAATCTATCTGGTAAAGGAATAGAGCCAGATATGGAAAAAGTAAACGCCATACTCAAAATGCCCCGACCCACTGACAAAAAAGGAGTGCTACGCATCATGGGGATGATAAACTTCATTGGAAAGTTCATTCCTAACTTGTCAGCCAAGACAGCCTGTCTGCGAGACCTGCTACATAAAACAAATGAGTTCGCATGGACAGAAAGACATGAACAAGAGTGGATGAACCTCAAAACAGTGCTGACAACCACACCTGTACTCACCTTCTTTGACCCAACAAAGAGAATCAAAGTGTCAATGGATGCATCAAAAGATGGCCTAGGCACGGGCTTGCTACAAGCAGAGGGTGAAGATTGGAAGCCTGTTGCCTATGCCTCCAGGTCTATGACTGACTCTGAGTGTCGATACGCCCAGATTGAAAAGGAATGTCTAGGCTTGGTAGTTGGACTAGAAAAGTTATATGGACTTCCCACCTTCACAGTTGAGACAGACCACTGCCCACTGGTTGCCATCATAAAAAAAAATCTGAATGAGATGTCTCCAAGGATTCAACAACTCATGATGAAGCTGCAAAGATATGACTTTGAACTGATCTACACACCAGGCAAATACATAGTGTTAGCAGATGCACTATCCCAAGCACCCACAATGAGTCATGTGAGCTCTACTGAGGAAGACATGGATGTTCATGTGAGTATGGTCACTGCTGCGCTGCCCGTGTCAGACACAAAATCAAAGCAAATAGCAGAAGAAACAGTAAAAGATACAGTGTTACAAACAGTAATAGAGAACATTCATCATGGTTGGCCAAAAGGTTCCTGTCCAAAGTACTATCACATCAGGTCAGAGTTGAGTGTCGCAAGTGGACTATTACTAAAACAGAACAGAATAGTCATTCCACAGGCTCTACATCAAGACATGCTCAAAAGGATTCATGAGGGACACCTCGGAATTGAAAAATGCAAAAGGAGAGCAAGAGACACTGTTTATTGGCCTGGCATAAGTAAGGACATTGGGAACATGATAGGCAAATGTGAGACATGTCAGAAACACCAAAACAAACAAGCAAAGGAACCAATGATAGTAGCTGACTTACCAACAGCACCATGGCAAAAGGTTGGTATGGACCTTTTTCGTTTGAATGGTAAAGACTATCTATTAGTGATTGACTACTATTCTAACTATCCTGAGATGGCGCTGCTCTCAAGCACATCAGCAAGCAGTGTCATAATGCATGTTAAATCCATCTTCGCCAGACATGGGATTCCCAGGATTGCCGTTAGTGACAATGGTCTGTGCTTCAACTGTAAGGAATGGCAACAGTTTGCAGCACATTATGACTTTCAGCACATCACATCCAGTCCTCTGTATGCTCAGTCGAATGGTAAGGCAGAGAAAGGTGTTCAAGTTCTCAAACAGCTACTGAAGAAAGCAAGACTGATCCTTATCTCGCCCTGCTGAGCTACCGAGCCTCCCCTTTAGACTCTGGTTCTTCACCTGCTGAACTCCTAATGGGTCGCAAGTTGCGCACCACGCTACCCTGCTGTGCAAAAGAAAAGCAGAGTAAGGAACTGAGACAGAGACTTCAACTGTTAAAGCTGAAACAGAAATCACACTATGACAAGTCATCCAAAACTCTGAAACCATTGACAAGGGATGATGTTGTCAGGATTGAGGATCCAGATGCATGGAACAGGAAAGCTACAGTTCTTGAGGAAGTAGGACCAAGGTCATACACTGTTAGAACTGAGGAAGGACAGATTCTCAGGAGGAACCACCGTTCCCTCCTGAAAACACAAGAAACTATTCAAGAGCAAATCGATGACAATGCCGCAACTGAATCTTGTAACTCACCACCAGAACAATCTAACACAAACACACATACAGGCTCTCATGAAAACACATCAGACTTACCTGTGCTGAGAAGATCCACACGTGAAGTAAAAAAGCCTGATAGACTTAATCTTTGAGCACAAAGAAAACTATAATAAAAGAATTAAAAGCTTAGAGTTCATAAAGTAAAGCTTTGAAAATGTGTTGACTGTTGTGAAGATGTTTATGTCGTTATGATTGATTGATATTGATTTTGTTTAACCTCTAATGAAGGGGGATGTAATGATCAGTAACATGTCATTCTAGAATGGTACACTAGGTGGAGCTGTATGTTTAGTTGTGGGCTACCCACAAGGCAGTAGTCAAGATGGATGCCTGTACACTAGTCCACATGGCTGAATAAATGACTAGCTCAAGCTAGCTGTTCATAATGAAAACATCTATTTATTTATGAACATAACAGGGAGGATGGGAGACTGATACAAAAAGAAAATACTGCAGATGCTGGAGATCTGAAATAAAAACAGAAAATACTGTAAACACTCAGCGGGTCAGGCAGCATCTGTGAAGAGAGAAACAGAGTTAACGTTTCAGGTTGATGACCTTTCATCAGAACTGGTTCTGACGAAAGGTCATCGACCTGAAATGTTAACTCTGTTTCTCTCTTCACAGATGCTGCCTGACCTGCTGAGTTTCTCCAGCATTTTCTGTTTTTATTTTAGGACGGGAGACTAGTTTGGTGACTCACCCTGGGCTAGTTTTGCTGATCTCATTAGAACTTGATTGGTGGGCGCTGGGGAAAGTGCGCAGTGTGGGAGATAAAAAGGGAAGAAAAAAAAGAACAGGGGGGGGCAATTTTAACCTAACAAATCTGGCAGGAAACTGAGGGGATCAGAGTGCCCGCCCGCTTTACACCCCACCCGATTATACTTTAAATGAGAAAGTAACATCGGGCGTGGAGCAAAACGGACGGCTGATCCGATCCTGTCAATTCCCCTCTAAGCGGGTTAGCTTATAATGACATATTCTCACTGATTAGTAAAATTGTTCATGAGTTATCCAGCCTTGCTTAGCTGGAAAGATATCTGGCAGATAGCAGAGCGGTCAATAACGTAGTCTCTACTTATACCAAACCGGATGAGGTAAATTTCAGGAAATAACTCTTACAGGTCAAATCAGAAAAATTGTTCCGATGCTAGAACAAGAGCAAGAAGCAGCTTCAGTTCCCTTAGTGTTTCAGTTTGTTTGGCCACATTCCATGTTTTTTTTTTAGTAGATTAAAGAAATCATTTTATGTGTTTGCACTCCCTGTGCAGGACGCCACTCATTGAGACTAACAGAAAGGCAGAGTATTATTGAAATGGTGATAGATTGGGAAATGTTGATGTACAGAGGGACCTGGGTGTCCTTGTACTCCAGTCACTGAAAGCAAACATGCAGGTGCAGCAAGCAGTTAGGAAGGCAAATGGTATGTTGGCCTTCATTGTAAGAGGATTTGAGTACAGGGGCAAGGATGTCTTACTACAGTTGTACAGGGCCTTGGTGAGACCACACCTGGAGTACTATGTGCAGTTTTGGTCTCCTTACCTAAGAAAGGATATACTTGCCATAGAGGGAGTGCAGCGAAGGTTCACCAGACTGATTCCTGGGATGGCAGGACTGTCGTATGAGGAGAGATTGGGTCGACTAGGCCTGTATTCACTAGAGTTTAGAAGAATGAGAGGGGATCTCATTGAAACGTATAAAATTCTGACAGGGCTAGACAGACTGGATGCAGGGAGGATGTTTCCCCTGGCTGGGGGGTTCTAGAACGAGGGGTCACAGTCTCAGGATACAGGGTAGGACATTTAGGACTGAGATTTCTTCACTCAGAGGGTGGTGAACCTGTGGAATTCTCGACCACAGAAGGCTGTGGAGGCCAAGTCACTGAATATATTTAAGAAGGAGATAGATAGATTTCTAGACACAATGGGCATCAAGGGGTATGGGGAGAGAGCGGGAATATGATATTGAGATAGAGGATCAGCCATATTGAATGACGGAGCAGGCTCGAAGGGCCGAATGGCCTACACCTGCTCCTATTTTTCTATGTTTTCTACGTTTTTCTAAGACCGCAATCATAAAATTGCCCTTCAATAGTTCTCCGGGATTGAAACAGAATATATCACGGTGACCACCGGAAAGCCCATCTTGCTGACTGAACGAGGAAGACACTTAGAACTCCCTCATGAGATGGACAAGATGAGCTCGTCCATGGAATCATATTCCTTTTTCGCAATATATCCCATTGAGAGTCCTTAATATAACATCATCAAAAGTACATGCTAATTTGGTTGCTGCTTCCTTCTCTGACAGCCCATGTATCATCCTAAGTATCTAACAGATTTAGATAATTTTACCTAGGCTTTGCTTTTAATTAGGCTGGTTGTGGGTTCAAGTCCCACTCCAGAGACCCGAGCGCAAAATCTAGGCTAACACTCCAGTGCAGTACCTAGGGAGTGCTGCGCTGTCGGATGGTGTCATCTTTTGGATGAGGCGTTAAACCAAAGCTCCATCTACACTATTCCAAAGAAGACCAGGGGAGTTTTGCTGATGTCCTGGCCAACATTTATCCCTCAGCCCACACCTTAAAAATCTGGTGATTTATTCCATTGCTGTTTGTGCACAAATTGGCTGCCACGTTTCGCAACATTACAACAGTGACTACACTTCAAAAGTACTTAATTGGCTGTAAAGCACTTTGGGATGTCCTGAGGTTGTGAAAGGCGCTGTATAAATACAAGTTCTTTCTTTCTTTCAGAGGCTGGCCTTCTCAAACTCCTGCAGTTTGTAAATTCAGCACATTCCTAAGCACGGTATAATTCAAACTCTGCTTATTGAGCAGCACGTCCTGTTATGATAGCGTATTGAGGATTTCTTCTGGAGGCTAAACCCCATTCATTACTAAGGCAGATGTTCTTCAAGAGCCTTCCAAGGATATGTTGTTTCTTTTATTGAGAAAGGTATGTGAAGAGCCGAGGGCCATCGTGAAGGGCATGACTAAGGTGGTGAAGAATGAGATAATTCATCAAGTACTGGTCACATGATACCACATTTGAGTTTTAAAAGCCTTGTACATGGATTGTAGGAGGAAGCAAAGACTGAGAAATCTGATGAATTTAATAGTTTATAAATCACTTTGAAAGCACTATTAATATTCATGAGTTCCAATTAGATTTATTTTGACAATGCCACTATGGACAGGATCAATAATGCCTTTCTAAGCTGCTATAACAGGAGTGGCTAGACCTTCTAACTTTCTTAATAACAGTATTCCTGTTGATTTGCGTGCATCTTAGCTGTTGATACTAGCAGATAAATTTGCAGGGGAGTGGGACTAATTGGATAACATAAAGAGCTGGCACAGGTACAATGGGCCGAATGGTCTCCTTCTGTGCTGTATAGTGTGGGGGGAGGTGCAAATGTTATACCCCAATTCAAGAAAAATGAAAAGGGCAATCCAGGAAATGATAGGCCAGTCGTCTTGCTTCAGATGTGGGTAAGCTTCCATCATACAAGATGCATTTCAAAAGCCATGGGTAATCAGAGACCGCCAGCATGGATTTGTAAATGTGGGTCATGCTTGACTTATTAAATTAAATTTTCATGGAAATCATAGTTTTTTTTATTCACTCCTGGGATCTGGATGTCGCTGGCAAGGCCAGCATTTATTGCCCATCCCTAATCACCCTCGAGAAGGTGGTGATGAGCCGCCTTCTTGAACCGCTGCAGTCCGTGTGGTGAAGGTACTCCCAGTGTATAGATCAAGACAATATGATGTACATTGTACCTATGGATTTTCAGAAGGCATCTGATAAGAAGCCACACAAGAGGCTTGTGAAAATGAAGGCACATGGTAGTAAAAGAAATATAGCCACATGGCTGTGGACATCAGGCTGAAATGTGGGACTTATGGATGTTTTTCAGGCTAGTGGAATGTTGGTAGTGGTACCACCACTGGTACGATGGGTGGAACAAGCTCTTTCTGCACTGTAATTTCTAGGATTCTCCTTTGACCATCCTCCAATTTGGATCAACATTGATGTGTCCCATGATCGCGCTTTATTCTTCAACCAGGCGTCTGATGGCTAGAGAAGGAAAGGAATAGACTCGCGTGGAGCATAAACACTGGCTTGGACCAGTTGAAACGAATGGCCTGTTTCTGTGCTGTAATTTCTATGTAATTTCTATGTAAGATACTGTGCATACTAAATGGAAGATTACCATGGATTGGAGGGTAGCTAATGTAACCCCACTATTCAAAAAAGGTGGTAGTGTGGTGTTTCCACCGGGTGTCCCTTACACATTTAATGTATATAATTCACTTTAACCTAACTGTATGTACATTACTTACCTGTTTGGGCTGTTGCCCCTTTAACTTAACTTCGGGGGCTGTGGCCCCTTTAAGACGCGCCCCAGTGCGCTGACGTCACGCATGACGTGACATATGCGTGACGGCCGCCGGCACAGCCCGGCCTACCGCGACTTCGGCCGCACCGGCCGGCAGACAGGAGCGACACGACCCTCCGCGACAAGCGCCGGCGCGGCCTCCAGCTTCTGCTCCCGCGATTGCGACTTCGGCCTCAACGGCCAGCGCCGGCCCAGGTGAGCGCGCCAATGTATCGGCGCGAGTCATGAGACTGCCCAAGCGCGGGCCAATGCGTTAGCGTCAGGACGCGGTCACGTGACAACCGAAGCGCGGGAAAATGCAACTGAGCGTGATGACGTCATCACGCTCTCCCGAGGACCAGGGACTCAGTCCTCGTGGAGTCCCCGTCGGGGAAAGACCTACATCGTGGTGCTCCTGTATCAAGCTAGCTTACCTACTGTATTTCGTCAGTTTCCGTAAATAAACAACTTACTTATTGTTCGTCTGAAGTCGAACTCAATTATTTAGTAGGCATTCGTCCTCAGAGGTCAACACGAATACCTACAGTAGGGAGAAAACGGGGAATTAAAGACCGGTAACCCTGACATCGGTAGTGGGGAAAATGCAAGAGTCCATTATAAAAGATGTAATAACAGAGCACTTGGAAAACAGTGACAGGATCGAACAAAGTTAACATGGATTTAGAAAAGGTAAATCGTGCTTGACTAATCTACTGGAATTTTTTGAGGATGTAACTGGTAGAATAGATAAGGGAGAACCAGTGGATGTGGTGTATTTGGACTTTCAGAAGGCTTTCGATAAGGTCCCGCATACGAGATTAGCGTGTAAATTTAAAGCACATGGGATTGGAAGTAAGGTACTGACTTGGATAGAGAACTGGTTGGCAGACAGGAAGCAAAGAGTTGGAATAAACGGGTCTTTTTCCGAGTGGCAGGCAGTGACTAATGGGGTACCGCAGGGATCGGTGCTAGGACCCCAGCTATTCACAATATATATTAATGATCTAGATGAGGGAACTAGATGTAAAATCTCCAAGTTTGCAGACGACACAAAGCTGGGTGGGCATGTGTGCTGTGAGGAGGATGCAGAGAAACTCCAGTATGATTTGGGCAGGTTGGGTGATTGGGCAGCTGCATGGCAGATGCAGTATAACGTGGATAAATGCGAGGTAATCCACTATGGTGGCAAAAACAGGAAGGCAGATTATTATCTGAATGGCAATAGATTGGGAGAAGGGGAAGTGCAACGAGATCTGGGTGTCCTTGTGCACCAGTCGCTGAAGGTAAGCATGCAGGTGCAGCAGGCGGTTAAGAAGGCAAATGGTATGTTGGCCTTCATAGCGAGAGGATTCGAGTACAGGAGCAAGGATGTCTTGCTGCAGTTGTACAGGGCCTTGGTGAGACCACACCTTGAGCATTGTGTGCAGTTTTGGTCGCCTTATCTGAGGAAGGATGTTCTTGCCATGGAGGGAGTGCAGCGAAGATTCACCAGACTGATACCCGGGATGGCAGGAATGACGTATGAGGAGAGATTGGGTCGCTGGAGTTTAGAAGAATGAGAGGGGATCTCATTGAAACTTATAAAATTCTAACAGGACTAGACAGACTAGATGCAGGAAGGATGTTCCCGAGTCCAGAACCAGGGGTCACAATCTAAAGATAAGGGGTAAGCCATTTAGGACAGAGATGAGGAGGAATTTCTTCACCCAGAGAGTGGTGAACCTGTGGAATTCTCTACCACAAAAGGCAGTTGAGGCCAATTCATTAAATATATTCAAGAAGGAGTTAGATATATTTCTTAAGGCTAAAGGGATCAAGGGATATGGGGAGAAAGCAGGGACAGGGCACTGAATTTGGATGATCAGGCATGATCTCATTAAATGGCGGAGCAGGCTCGAGGGGCCAACTGGCCTACTCCTGCTCCTATCTTCTATATTTCTATGTTTCTATGTTATGAAATTAAGATTCACTCTGAATTTGTGGCCCAGGGATCTGATTATGCTTTCATGAGATGGTTGTTTAGATGTTAGAGGTATATGTGAGCATAGAAGAAGCGTGGTCTACTTTCACAGCAGCATTAATCAATATTCTAAGGTAGTTCCTGCAGTGTTATTTCATAAATTGCTGTGGGAACAATTCAATCACTGTATAAATTTTCTATGATTCAGTGACTCGTACAAAAGGTTAATGCTGAATTAGTCAGACACATGCAGAGCAGATGAGATTACAGAAAAAAAAGTTTCATAAAGTGTAAAAATTCTATTGGCAATTTATCAGGACGAGGGATAAAATTTGGAATAAATAGCTCTCAACGTGGAAACCATGAACTCATTTCTCCCTCAACCAACACATAGACTAACTAGATAAATGAGGTCCTGAGCAAGTCATACCACCGAATTGAAATCCTATTCCTCTACACAGTTTATTATATCTAATGGCGAGCTCGTTCAGAAATGTAGAGCGAGAATAATAGAGAGACTCTGAGCCCTTTATAACACTCATCTGAACCCGTAATGAGGTTAATACCTAGATGGCTTACATCCTAGGGTCTTGAGGGAAGTGGCGGTCGGGATTGTGGATGCATTGGTAATAATTTTCCAAAACTCCCTGGACTCAGCAAAGGTCCCGGCAGACTGGAAAACTGCTAATGTAATGCCCTTATTTAAAAAGGGCAGTAGACAGAAGGCTGGAAACTATAGACCGGTTAGCCTAACATCTGTGGTAGGTAAAATATTGGAGTCCATTATTAAGGAGACAATAACAGGACATTTGGATAATCATAATTTAATAGGACAAAGTCAGCATGGTTTTATGAAGGGGAAGTCATGTTTGACAAATTTGCTGGAGTTCTTTGAGGAAGTAACATATAGGGTGGATAAAGGGGAACCAGTGGACGTAGTGTATTTAGACTTCCAAAAGGCATTTGACAAGGTGCCACACAAAAGATTATTGCTTAAGATAAAAAATCACGGGATTGGGGGTAATATTCTGGCATGGATAGAGGATTGGCTATCTAACAGAAGGCAGAGAGTTGGGATAAATGGTTCATTCTCAGACTGGCAATCAGTAACTAGTGGTGTTCCGCAGGGGTCAGTGCTGGGTCCCCAACTCTTTACAATCTATATTAACAATTTGGAGGAGGGGACCGAGTGTAACATATCAAAGTTTGCAGATGATACTAAGATGGGAGGGAAAGTAGTGAGTGAGGAGGACATAAAAAACCTGCAAGGGGACATAGACAGGCTAAGTAAGTGGGCAGAGATTTGGCAGATGGAATACAATACTGGAAAGTGTGAGGTTATGCACTTTGGCAGGAAAAATCACAGAGCAAGTTATTATCTTAATGGCAAGAAACTGGAAAGTACTGAAGTACAAAGGGATCTGGGGGTCCTGGTGCACGAAACTCAAAAGGTTAGTATGCAGGTGCAGCAAGTGATTAAGAAGGCCAATGGAATGTTGGCTTTCATTGCTAGGGGGATAGAATATAAAAATAAGGAGGTATTGCTTCAGTTGTACAAGGTATTGGTGAGACCGCACCTGGAATACTGCGTACAGTTTTGGTGTCCATACTTAAGAAAAGACATACTTGCTCTCGAGTCAGTACAAAGAAGGTTCACTCGGTTAATCCCGGGGATGAGGGGATGGACATATGAGGAGAGGTTGAGTAGATTGGGACTCTACTCATTGGAGTTCAGAAGAATGAGAGGCGATCTTATTGAAACATATAAGATTGTGAAGGGGTTGGACCGAGTGGATGCGGGGAGGATGTTCCCGATGATGGGTGAAACTAGAACTCGGGGGCATAGTCTTAGAATAAGGGGCTGCTCTTTCAAAACTGAGATGAGGAGGAACTACTTCACTCAGAGGGTGGTAGGTCCATGGAATATGCTGCCCCAAAAAGCTGTGGAAGCTACATCATTACATAAATTTAAAACAGAAATAGACAGTTTCCTAGAAGTAAAGGGAATTAAGGGTTATGGGGAGCGGGCAGGAATTTGGACATGAGTCTAGGTTCGGATCGGTCATGGCCCTGTGGGTAGCGGAGCGGGCCCAGGGGCCGTGTAGCCCGATCCTGCTCCTATTTCGTGTGTCTAATTCTGTTAGATTCAGGAAATGGTTCTGTGATAGTAGATTGGCGGTTAGGATCAGATCAGCCATGATCTTATTGAATGGCGGAGCAGGCTCGAGGGGCCGATTCGCCTACTCCTGCTCCTATTTCTTATGTTCTTATGTTCTTAATGTACAGCACAGGAACAGGCCATTCACCCCAACTGGTCTATGCTGGTGTTTATGCTCCACACAAGCCTCCTCCCACTCCATTTACTTTATCTCACTTTATCTCGATATTTCCTTCTATTCCTTTCTCCCTCGTGTACTTATCTGGCTTCCCCTTAAATGCATCTGTGCTATTTGCCTCAACTACTCCCTGTGGTAGCCAGTTCCACATTCTCACCACTCTCTGGGTAAAGAAGTTTCTCCTGAATTCCCTATTGGATTTATTATATTCATGGCCCCACATTTTGGATTCCCCGCAAGTGGAAACATCCTCTCTACCCTATCAAAGTGCTTCACAATTCTAAAGACCTCTATCAGGTCACTTCTCAGTCCTCTCTTCTCTAGAGATAGGAGCCTCAGCCTGTTCAGTCATTCCTGATAGTTACAAACTCTCGGTTCTGGTATAGGTTTAAAATCAGTCTGAAGTATGTATTTTTAGATTATACTAGTGCATCTCCCTTGGCTTTGGTGACAGTGAACTGCAGGATATGATGTATGTTCAGGATATGTTGTACCTGGAAACAAAGAAAGCTGAGTGAAGAATGCACTGATAATTAATCAAAACCAGATGTGGCTGGACTGGTCCATTCTTTGATGGAATGTATCTAGAAAAACTATTAGTTGTTGTTATACCCCCAGCAATTACATAGATTGAGCAAGGCAACATAATGGAGCATTATTAACCTCATATTTATTGTTCCAATACTTTTAATTATCTATAACGTTCCTTATAGGATTATTTGTCCAGCAGAGATTCTGGGGGTACATTTCCGGGTGCCTGTAATGCTTCCAATGTTCTAATGTCAGGTAGACACATCAAAACAACAACAACCTGCATTCATATAGCGCCTTTAACGTAGTAATACGTCCCAAGGTGCTTCACAGGCGCGCTATCAAACAAAATTTGACACCGAGCCACATAGGGAGATATTAGGACAGGTTGGTCAAAGAAGTAGGTTTTAAGGAGCATCTTAAAGGAAGAGAGGTGGAGAGGTTTAGGGAGGGAATTCCAAAGCTTAGAGCCTAGATGGCTGAAGGCATGGCGCCAATAGTGGGGTGATGAAAATCGGGAATGTGCAAGAGGTTGAATTGGAGGAGCGCAGAGATCTCAGAGTGTTGTGGGGCTGGAGGAGGTTAGAGAAATAGGGAGGGGCGAGGCCATGGAGGGATTTGAAAACAAAGATGAGAATTTTAAATTCGCGGCTTTGCTGAAACAGTCATAATTTGCAGGCAGAGGTTCCAATTTTCTCATGTTGTGGAAACTTCACAGGGAAAGACTATTTGACCCACCAAAGCTCACCCTCCTCGAATTCATGCTCTTAAAGCCTGTGTTTTGAGCTACTGTGCACCTATGTTTTGAGTGGCTCTATTGCCTGTGCCTTTACTGCAGGGCAGATCATTCCAGGTGATCATCTTCCTTTGTGAAAAGCACTTCCAACTGATATCCAGCCCAAACTTGAGCTCAGCACTGGTGCTCAAGGGACAAAGACTTCTCCAAACCCAGCAAGAGGACAAGGACGGGATATTTGCCCTTATCATGGCTGCCATCATCCTTTCAGAGAAACAGTGAGGCCAGCTATGGAGGTTGGGTCATTAGGTCCCGGACTCTCAAGAGTCTACCCTATATGGCTTCCAGGACCAGAATGTTCATCCCTGTGACTAATAGAGCAACAGTTGTATAAGGAGGCTGATGTATTTCAGTGAAGCAATTATTGAAATGCGTCAAATGGCAGCAGGTAGCGTCAAGGTGCTCTCTGCTCACAAGCCAAGAGACCTCACCCAGCGGTGTGTGCCTGGTAGTAGGGGACACACACAGTGAGTCACCATACCAAACCTTGCACCCACACAAATCACTGCGTCAACTTGCATGTAGCGATTGTTGTTGATGGGTATTGGACCAGATTTGGCTGGAGTGGGGCATCTCGCGGCGTGCCCCATTAGTTAGACTTGTTTGTACATGTTTAGGTTCTATATAAGTTTTGCCCACAAAGTTTGCCCACGAAGTGTGAGGACAATGGGGCATCTGGGACCTTGGTGAACAATGGGACAAACAGTGTATCTCCTTAACCAATTAGATTAAAGAATTGAGAAATAATAATAAGGAAGGACTGAGAAGGACGGTGAATTAGAGTGGACAAATTCAATGTCAAATCAGGTAGAGAAAGAGAGGGAAAGAAAGATTGGATTGAAAGAGGGAGAAAAGCGACAGAAAGGAAAAGAAGGATTTTTTTTTTAAATTGTCATTTTTAAAATCTTCAACAACAATTCATAACCTGAAGGAATGAGACTCCACACTTATTTTTGTTCACTTTCTGCGCCAGAGAGGTTGATTAACAATTAACACGTTGTTAAAAGGGTACTTACGCTGTTAATTACTAGACTTAACTTTCTGTGGCGCATTTAATGTGCAATTAATGTGCTGCAACTTCATAAAACTTACGGGGCAGTTGAGGGTGAGCTGTCATTTTCACGAGGCTAACGGCGGAGCTGCGCAAATCACCCAGCAATTTGTGACGATTCGCAATTCGCGCCACACCTCTTCCTCGCCACAAGTTCCTGAACGATTTGCACATTAATAAAGGCCAGGCTGTTATCTTTCACAGTACAGTTGTCTTTCTGCTGTTGTGAAACCAGCAGTCATTTCCATTATCTGAACTTAATATGGCAATTATTCTGTGTCAGAAGTACTTGCAACTAAGGGAACAAAGGCAGAGACAATGAATTGGACTAATTTATTGTGCTTGAATGAGTGCTAAATATGCCAACTGTTGTACGAGTTCTTTTTTTTTATTCGCTTATGAGATCTGGGCGTCGCTGGCAAGGCCAGCATTTATTGCCCATCCCTAATTACCCTTGAGAAGGTGGTGGTGAGCCACCTTCTTGAACCGCTGCATTCTGTGTGGCGAAGGTACTCCCAGTGTATAGATAAAGACAATATGATGTACATTGTACCTATGGATTTTCAGAAGGCATCTGATAAGAAGCCACACAAGAGGCTGCAGTCTGCATTCCATGCAGTGAAGGTACTCCCACAGTGCTGTTAAGGAGTGAGTTCCAGGATTTAGACCCAGCGACGATGAAGGATCGGCGATATACTTCTAAGTCAGGATGGTGTGTGACTTGGTGAGGAACTTGGAGGTGGTGGTTGTAGTGTATGTACGTTTAAGGGGAGAACTACTTTTACAGCTCCTGTATACTGTAGTACCGGCAGTGACCACACCTGTATATAAACCCTGAGTAGGGATCTGTACTGTTAGTTTTAGAATAACCCTCATCCAGTAAACACCTGTTGATTGTTCCTCGCAGTCTCTGCCTAGTTATTGAAGGACACCTACATCAAGATACACGGATTTAACATTGGCGACGAGTCGATTCGAACCTACCTGCAACTCTGCATCACCTCCCAGGGATTCGCTCCTGGAGAACAGTGCAAGAATAAGGCCGAGTCCAGCAATACGGGCGTCAACCATCCAGCGGAGACTTGAGCATCGCAGAGGAGGCTGTTGAGAGCTGGGCTTGGTTCTCCAGTCACGGTGGTCCAGCGAAACGGGCTGGCAACAGGTACGGCGCCAACCCTTCCCAGACAGCGGCGGCTAGAACCGACCAACGGCACAGAAAAAGGCCGAGCAGCATCGACGGGAGAAGAAAAAGGGTAGAGCACACAGGGCGCAGCCGGTGTTCAAGACCGAGCGGCGTCGACGGGAGAAGAGAGAGGGTAAAGCGCACTGGGCACAGCCGGTGTTTGGGACCAAGCGGCGTCAACGAGAGATGCGCGCAGGAAAACGCGCAGAGCGCAGCCGGTGTTCAAGGGCTGAGCAGCGTCCACGGGGAAGAAAGGAAAGCGTGGGAGACGCCATTTGAGCTGCAGCGGAGAAGAAGGGAGAGCGCGGGAGATGCCATTTTTGAGCCGCAGCGGAGAAGAAGGGAGAGCGCGGGAGACGCCATTTTTGAGCCGCAGCGGAGAAGAAGGGAGAGCACGGGAGACGCCATTTTGAGCCACAGTGGAGAAGAAGGGAGAGCGCGGGAAGAAAGGAAAGCGCGGGAGATGCCATTTTGAGCCAGCGGAGAAGAAGGGAGAGCGCGGGAGACGCCATTTTTAGCCAGTCTAACCACACCCAGGGATGCCGAAGAGTAGCAGTGTCACAGCGTTCGACAATGAAGTCGAAGATTGGGCGACATATGTAGAACGCATAGAGGTGTAGTGCAAGTTGAATGAAGTGCCAGATGCCAGGAAAGCACTGGTATTGTTGAATTCCATGGGTGCAAAAACGTATGGCTTACTGCGAAACCTAATAACCCCAGAGAAGCCAGTGGAAAAGGATTTTGAAAGCAGAGTGGCAATCCTACAGGACCACTTAAACCCCACACCACTGCTGATAGCAGAAAGATTTAAGTTTCACAAAAGGAAACAGCATAAAGACAAAAGTAATGCTGAGTATTTAACGGAACTGCGCAAGCTATCGAAACACTGCCAGTTTGGAACGGGACTAGCAGATACTTAAAGGGACAAGTTTGTGTGTGGGCTTCAAAGTGAAGGAACCCAGAAACGGCTTCTATCAGAAAAGGATCTTACGCTGGACAAGGCTTTCAGCATGGCAGTATCACACGAAGCAGCCGCACGGGGCGCTGCAGAGATACAATGGAGACCGAAAGAATATGGCACAAATGAAATGTCATACGGAGCAGTGAAGTGTTATCACTGCGGCAGAACAACACATGACCATAAGGATTGTTGGTTCAAGGACCAAGTGTGCAGACAGTGTGGAAAAGTAGGACACATAGCAAGAGTCTGCAGGTCGGGAAAGAAAACCAGCAGCAAGAAATCTCCACAGGAGAAGTACAAAAAGGTACATAAGGTGACGGAGAGTAGTTCAGACGAACAGAAAAGTGATACAGACTCCGGAAGCAAGGAGCTGGGTTGTCTGAAATTACATAATGTAATCAAAATGGAGGATCACCAAACTATCTGGGTCACGCTCAAGATAGATGGAGTCCAAGTGAAAATGGAATTGGACACAGGATCAGCCCTAACAGTCATAAACCGAAGGGACTACAAGCGGCTATTCTCACATATACCCTTGAGAGATACAGAGATTGTCTTGAAGACGTACATGGGGCAAAAAGTCTACCCCAAAGGAAAAATAAGGGTGAACGTGATATACAACGGCAAGGAAACACCAAAAATGGACCTATATGTATTGCCAGATGGAGGACCACCACTGCTAGGATGTGAATGGATCCGGAAGATACAGTTAGATTGGCATTCCATACAAGCACTGACGGTAGATGCCAAAAAGGATGACGACGTCACACCTGGACGACTGTCAAAAATGCTAACTGACGCACAAGAAGTGTTCCAGGAGGGACTCGGAACACTAAAAGGCATAACAGCGACGATCAAAATAGAGGAAAATGCAAGCCCAAAGTTTTTTAAGGCCAGACCGGTGCCTTATGCGATCCGCCCATCCGTCGAAGCAGAGCTGGAAGGTTTGGAACGTTCTGGAGTACTGTCCAAAGTGGACTGGAGCGAGTGGGCTACACCCATCGTTCCTGTAATGAAGAGGTCGTTGAGTAATACGCCTGGGGAACCAAAGAAGGTTCGCATCTGTGGGGACTTTAAGGTGACAGTGAACCCAGTCCTTCACACGGTACAATATCCGCTTCCACGGATTGAAGATATTTTCGCCTCGCTATCTGGAGGAAAACGCTTCACTAAGATTGATCTGGCCCAGGCGTACCTGCAAATGGAGGTAGAAGAAGCCTCGAAAAAGTACCTCACGATCAACACTCATAAAGGTCTCTACCAATACAACCGGCTGGTGTTCGGGGTAGCATCAGCTCCGGCTATTTGGCAAAGGGCAATGGATCAAGTCCTGCAAGGGATTCCAGGGACCCAGTGTTATTTGGACGACATCCTGGTCATGGGCGAAAATGACAGTGATCACTTCGCCAACCTGGAGCAGGTGCTCACTAGATTGAAGGAATATGGGCTCCGAGCTAATCGCCACAAATGCGAGTTTTTCCAGAAGCAGATCTCGTATTGTGGCCACGTTATTGATGAAGAGGGGTTGCATAAGTCCCCTGAAAAGATTGAGGCAGTAGTCAAGGCTCCAGCACCGGAAAATGTGTCATAACTGAGGTCGTTCCTCGGGCTGGTGAACTACTACCATAGGTTCTTGCCGAATTTGTCTACAGTATACACCCACTGAACACCCTACTGCAAACGGGGCTACCATGGAAGTGGAATGACGAATGTAAACGAGCTTTCCAGAAGTGCAAAGAATTGATCACATCAAAAGAGGTGTTGGCTCATTTCAACCCAGCACTACCAATTCGGTTGGTGTGTGATGCATCACCCTATGGTATTGGAGTGGTGCTGTCGCACAAATTCCCGGACGGCTTGGAGAGGCCAGTAGCCTTTGCGTCTCGGTCACTAACCTCAGCCGAGCGTAACTACGCCCAGATTGACAGGGAGGCCCTCAGCCTAGTGTGGGGAGTGAAAAAGTTCAACCACTATCTGCACGGGCAGAAGTTCACCTTGCTGACTGACCACCAACCACTTGTCTCCATCTTTAATCCAAAGAAGGGCGTTCCGGTGATGACTGCGCAACGGCTACAAAGATGGTCCCTTTTTCTAGGGGCGAACCAATATGATATAGAGTATAAGGGCATGAAACAGCATGGAAACGCTGATGGGCTATCACGCCTGCCACTGCCTACTGCAGAGGAAGCACCAGCAGTGGACCCTGTCGAAATATTTTATTCGACTATAATTGAACGCTTGCCAGTAACTAACGCGGATATAGAGAAGGAGACCCGAGATGACCCGACACTGTCTCGGGTATATGATTTGACGGTGAAGGGATGGCCAACACATGGCGACTCACTGTTGCCAGCATTCTCATCCAGAAGAGAACAGCTGTCAGTATGCCAGGGGACCTTGATGTGTGGATCCCGAGTGGTAATTCCACCCAAGTTAAGGGAGAGAGTGTTCAATGAGCTTCACGAAGGCCATCTGGGAGGGGTGAAAATGAAAAGCCTTGCTAGGGCTTATGTGTGGTGGCCGGGGATCGATCAGCAAATCGAGGACCTGACAAAGAGCTGCTCAGAAGGTCCAAAATGCACCACCACATG
Organism: Somniosus microcephalus; assembly: GCF_052327205.1. Lineage (NCBI taxonomy): Eukaryota > Metazoa > Chordata > Chondrichthyes > Squaliformes > Somniosidae > Somniosus > Somniosus microcephalus. The sequence continues at coordinate 17,465,982 of NC_140997.1, read as the reverse complement.
CCCCTCTACACCCATGGGAGTGGCCCTCCTCTCCATGGCAACGGGTGCATATTGATTTTGCTGGTCCATTTATGCACTCAATGTTCTTAATAGCCGTGGATGCGCACTTGAAATGGCCTGAGATGATCAAAATGTCCTCCACCACCACGGAGAAAACGATTGCAGTCCTACGGACCATATTTGCCAGGAACGGCTTGCCAGAGCAGATTTGCTCTGATAACGGACCACAGTTTGTGTCCGAAGAGTTTCGGAAATTTATGAGAAGGAATGGGGTAAGGCATTACACATCCGCCCCGTATCATCCAGCCACAAATGGATTGGCTGAGAGGTTCGTCCAAACCTTTAAAAAGGCAGTAAGGGCCATGTGCGATGACGACATTCCACTGCAGCATAAGGTGGACAATTTCCTGTTAGCCTACAGAAATGCGACACATGCAGTTACCAACCAGACCCCGGCCATGATGTTCTTTAACCGAAGGTTGAGATCTCGTCTGGATTTGCTCAGACCAAATGTACGAAGAAATGTTGAGAATAAGCAATTCCAGCACATCAATGAGAAGCCGACAAGGAGCTTCAATGTAGGGCAACCAGTCTTGGTCCGCGACTACCGAACAGAGAAATGGCAACCAGGAACGATATGCACACGGCAGGGGCCACTAATGTACACAGTGGATGTTGGGGAGAACATTGTGAGACGCCATGTCGACCAGATCCTAGCATCACAGGAACGAGTCAACCCCATGTCTCGCGTACCTGGTGAAGAACCCGACATACAGGTAGCATCTACCCCAGAAACAGTAGCATCGGAAGCTGATGAACCAACCGACGACAGGGGGCCAGAATCGCCTCCGCACCAAGAGCAAGACACTCAGGAAAGGCACTATCCAGAAAGGATCAGGAAGCCGCCCCAAACACTGAATTTATAAATGGACTATTTTCAGTTAATGTTGCATGTTAAAAGTGTTAACTGTTAAATGAATGTTATGGTACTGTTAATCTAAAAGGGGAGGAATTGTAGTGTATGTACCTTTAAGGGGAGAACTACTTTTACAGCTCCTGTATACTGTAGTACCGGCAGTGACCACACCTGTATATAAACCCTGAGTAGGGATCTGTACTGTTAGTTTTAGAATAACCCTCATCCAGTAAACACCTGTTGATTGTTCCTCTGCAGTCTCTGCCTAGTTATTGAAGGACACCTACATCAAGATACACGGATTTAACAGTGGTGTTCCCATGCGCCTGCTGCCCTTGTCCTTCTAGGTGGAAGAGGTTGCGGGTGTAGTGTCCGTGTGTTGATAAAGACACTGAAGACAGGAGTTGGTTCATAGGTGTTTATTAAGCAAAGTCTGGGGGGGGGTTCTAACGGATATACACAATATACAGGCTTATATAGCCCGAGTGGCAATTACCGGCATTACAGCACACCTGGGGCTCTTAAAGGCACATACACTACAATTCCTCCCCTTTTAGCTAACCAGTACATCATATTTTAAGTAATTATTAATTACATGTTGTAAGAAAAATAATATACACATTGCTGTAGTTAATTAATTATAAGTCAGTCTCTCAGGAGGCTTCCTGACTCGGTCCGGATAACGCCTCGGGTGTGTAGTAGTTTCTGGTGGTGTAGTAGGTTCTTTTGGCAAGGCTGATTCGGCTTGAATGCCAGTGTCGGGTTCATCGGGTTCCAGTATCACCGGATCGGAGGTAGATATGGGTATCTCTACTTCATCATTAGACGTATAGAGTTGTGGTGTAGGTTGTCCCTTTTCGGATGACTTTATGATTTGGTCAGCATGACGCGTTATTATGCTTTCTCCGATGTCCACGGTATACATCAGTGGTCCTAGTCATGTGCAGATAGTTCCAGGCTGCCATTTCTCGGTACGCTAGTCCCGGGCCAAAACTTCTTGACCTATCTGGAAGGTTCTAGTTGGCCTTTCATTCATGCCTTGAAACTGCCGGTTCTCCACGTCCCTTCTGATGTTGGGCTTGACCAAATCCAGCCGGCATCTTAGGTTTCTATTGAAGAACATCATGGCGGGAGTTTGGTTGGTAACCATATGTGTTGCATTCCTGTATGCGAATAAGAAGTTATCCACCTTGTGCTGAAGTTTTATGTCTTCATTACCCATGGCCTTTATGGCCTTCTTGAAGGTCTGGACAAACCTTTCAGCCAATCCATTGGTGGCGGGATGGTATGGGGCGGACGTGTAGTGCTTAACCCCATTGTTCTTTAAGAACTTTCTGAATTCTTCGGACACAAATTGCAGTCCATTATCAGAACATATCTGTTCCGGCAGCCCATTCCTGGCAAATATGGTCCTTAATACTGTGATGGTTTTTTCCGTGGTGGCGGAGGACATCTTTATTACCTCCGGCCACTTGGAGTGTGCATCAACCGCGATTAAGAACATTGAGTCCATAAATGGACCAGCAAAGTCAATGTGCACCCTTTGCCAGGGAGATGAGGGCCACTCCCATGGATGTAGAGGGGCTTGTGGTGGAGCGTTTTGGACCTTCTGGCATCCTAGGCAGCTCTTGGTCATTTCTTCGATGTCTCCATCGATACCTGGCCACCATACAAACGCCCTAGCTAGGTTCTTCATTTTCACTCCACCTAGATGCCCCTTGTGAAGCTCCTTTAGCACTTTATCCTGGAGCTTGGGTGGAATCACCACTCTGGATCCACACATCAAGGTTCCTCGGCACACTGACAGCTGCTCTCTTCTTTGCGAGAATGCTGGCAACAGTGGTTCGCCATGTGCTGGCCATCCCCTCACTGTCAAATCGTAGACCCGCGAGAGAGTCGGGTCATTTCTCATCTCCCTTTCAATGGCAGAATTTGTTACTGGTAGACATTCCACTATGGTAGAGTGGAACATCTCTACTGGGTCTACTGTAGGTGCCTCTTCTACCGTTGGCAATGGTAGGCGCGATAAACCGTCAGCATTCCCATGCTGTCTTGATCCTTTGTATTCTATGTTGTATTGGTGTGCCCCTAGAAAAAGGGACCACCTCTGTAGCCTTTGCGCTGTCATAATGGGAACACCCTTTTTAGGGTTGAATATGGAGATGAGGGGTTGATGGTCAGTCAACAAGGTAAATTTTTGTCCGTGTAGGTAATGGTTGAATTTCTTCACTCCCCATACCAGGCTGAGTGCTTCCCTGTCGATTTGGGCATAGTTACGCTCAGCTGAGTTTAATGAGCGTGATGCAAAAGCTGTCAGCCGTTCTGAGCCATCAGGGAATTTATGGGATAATACTGCTCCTATGTCATAAGGGGATGCATCGCACGCCAGTCTGATTGGCAGTGATGGGTTGTAATGAGCCAAAACTTCTTCAGATGTGATTAAGTCTTTGCATTTATGGAAGGCACGTTTACAGTCTTCGTTCCACTTCCAAATCACTCCTGTTTGTAGAAGTTCATTAAGAGGGTGTAGAAGAGTTGATAAGTTCGGTAAAAATTTATGATAGTAATTTATTAATCCCAGGAACGACCTTAATTGTGAAACATTTTCAGGTGCTGGGGCTTTTATGACCGCTTCAATTTTTTCAGGTGATTTATGCAATCCTTCATTATTAATTATGTGGCCACAATATGATATCTGATTTTGGAAAAATTCGCACTTGGGGCGATTTGCTCGTAGGCCCCGTTCTTTCAGCCTAGTGAGCACCTGCTCCAAATTGGCACGGTGCTCGTTGTCGTTTTCTCCTGTTACAAGGATGTCGTCTAGGTAGCATTGAGTCCCCGGAATCCCTTGCAGGACTTGCGCTATAGCTCTTTGCCAGATAGCTGGAGCTGATGCTACTCCAAAAACCAGTCGATTGTACTGGTACAGGCCTTTGTGTGTGTTTATCGTGAGATACTTTTTAGAGGCCTCCTCAACCTCCATCTGTAGATATGCCTGTGCCAAGTCAATTTTCGTGAAACGTTTCCCTCCGGATAGTGAGGCGAAAATATCTTCTATCCTCGGAAGAGGATGCTGTACTGTGTGAAGGACCGGGTTTACAGTCACCTTGAAGTCTCCACAGATGCGAATTTTTCTCTGTTCTTCAGATTTATCATTATTCAATGCTTTTTTTATGACTGGAACAATGGGTGTTGCCCACTCGCTCCAATCTATTTTGGATAATACGCCTGCCTTTTCCAAATTCTCCAGCTCTGCCTCGACTGCTGGACGAATTGCGTATGGCACCAGTCTTGCCTTAAAAAAATTGGGAATTGCTGTATCTTCCACTTTTATTGAGGCGGTGATGCCTTTCAAGGTTCCTAGTTTCTCTTGAAACACTTCTTTGGCGTTGGCCAAGATGTCTTTTAATCGTTCAGGTATGATGTCATCATTGTTTTTTTTCTTACTGGTCACCGTCAGTGCCTGAATGGAGTGCCAGTCTAAACATATCTTTCTGATCCATTCACATCCTAACAACGGTGGACCACCATCTTGTAGAATGTATAAATACAACTTTTGTATGTTTTGCCGTTCTATACAACAGGCACCCTTATTTTTCCTTTGGGGTATACTTTCTGCCCCGTATATGTTTCTAAGATAATGGATGTGTCTTTTAGAGGTATATGCGAAAATAGCCTCTCGTAATCCCGTCGATTTATTACGGTTAGAGCTGATCCTGTATCTAGCTCCATTTTAACTGGGGACCCTGCTATCGTGAGGGTAACCCAAATGGTTTGGTAATCATCTTTGGCAAGTACATTATGTAATTTGAGACAGCTTAGTCTCTTGTTTTCAGAGTTGCTATCGCTCTTCTGGTCTTCGGAGCTACTGTCCGTCATCATTTGTACCTTCCTGTACTTTCCTTTATTGATTTTTTTTTTTCTGTCTGTGGATTTATTTTGTCCAGATCGGCATACCCGTGCAATGTGTCCAATCTTTCCGCATTGCCTGCATGCTTTGTCCTTGAACCAGCAGTCCCTCTGGTTATGGGTGGATCTGCCGCAGCGATAACATCTTTCGAAACCCTGTGTCATTTCATGGGTGCCAAAGTCCTGTGTCTTTTGTTGTATCTCTGCAGCTCCTCTTGCTGCTGCTTCGTATGATACAGCCATACTGAAAGCTTTGTCCAATGTTAAATCTTTTTCAGAAAGCAGCCTTTTTTGTGTTCCTTCACTTAAGAGACCGCAAACGAATTTGTCTCGAAGATAATCTGATAGTCCTGCCCCGAATTGGCAGTACTTTGATAGCTTTCTTAATTCGGTTAGGTAATCAACGTTACTTTCATTCTTGTGTTGATTTCTCTTGAAGAATTTGAATCGTTCCGCTATCAGCAGCGGTGTTGGGTTTAAGTGCTCCTGCAGGGTATCAACAATTTCTTTAAAATTCTTGTCCTTTGGTTTGGCTGGAGTGATTAAATTTCGTAACAGCCCGTATGCCTTTGCGCCCATTAGGTTCAGCAGTACTGAAGCTTTTTTTTCATCTTCTATTCCATTTGCAGTGCAATATACCTCTACTCTTTCCACGTATGTGGTCCAATCCTCTATTTCGCTATCAAAAGCACCAATATTGCCAGACTTAGGCATTTCAGAAAAGATATGGCGCTTCCCGCGCTTTTCTTTCTTTTCTGTAGCAAAGATATGGCGCTTCCCGCGCTTTCCCGCCACTGCTGCCGATGACAACGCTGTTTCCCGTGGTTTCCGTTTTTTAAAATTTATTTATTTACAGTTGGAGACTCGTTCCCGCCGGACTTTCTCTCCAGGTCTGAACGCTGACCTGCTTGCCGCGCCGGCTGTCTCCCGAGTGCTCCCTCCCAGTCCGTTATTGCTTGCCTCCGATTTCGCTGCCTGTCTCAGCTGTAGAGCCAGCCGCTGGAGCCCCAGCCTGACGCCCAGGAAGGATTAGCGCAGTACCTGCCACCAGCTTGGCCAGCTGGTGAAACCACAGCTTCTCTCGCTTTCTTGAGTCTTCTGGACGCCCGAGGAATCGATGTCCTTGAGGTGCTGCCGAATTGCAGATAAGTCCGTTTCCACTTCGTCGCCACTGTAGTGTCTGTGTGTAGATAAAGACACTGAAGACAGGAGTTGGTTCATAGGTGTTTATTAAGCAAAGTCTGGGGGGGTTCTAACGGATATACACAATATACAGGCTTATATAGCCCGGGTGGCAATTACCGGCATTACAGCACACCTGGGGCTCTTAAAGGCACATACACTACAGCGGGTTTGGGAGGTGCTGCCGAAGAAGCCTTGGCAAGTTGCTGCAATGCATCTTGTAGATGGTACACACTGCAGCCACGGTGCGCCGGTGGTGGAGGGAGTGAATGTTTAAGGATGGGGTGCCAATCAAGCGGGCTGCTTTGTCCTGGATGCTGTTGAGCTTCTTGAGTGTTGTTGGAGCTGCACTCATCCAGGCAAGTGGAGAGTATTCCATCACACTCCTATCAGAACATACTGGGAATCAGGATGCTAACAATAGTAGTTTATCCTGAGTGCTTGACCTACAGTTCCCACCTCCAGCCTGCTGTGTTTCCCCCATAACCCTTTTCTCTGTATCTACTGGTTCCTCCTCTGTTTACATTCACTCAGTGCTCCCCCACACTCCAGCTTTTGCTTACCTTATGTACCACTGGCTTATAAACTTTAATGATAACTAGATACAGCCGACTCTCTTAAGTATTTGTATGTGGCGAGGTCCCTGTCAGGCCAGAAGCCTTCTCTCGTCGATCTTCCAGCACGTAAGGAAGCTCACCCTACGCAGTGACTCGTAAGACCCGTCCAACTGTGCTTACCTGGTGGCCCCCGCCTTAAAACCCCATGTGTTGCCCCTCTGTGCTCCCCTTGGGGTGGCAGCCCTACTGCGGGAAGGTAGCTTACACTAGAGGGCTGGGCGGGACTCCGCGTGGTAGAGCAGATCGTACATTGTGCGGAAATGGAACAGGCCCGAGAGATTGCATTGCATTGCCTACATCTCATCGGTATTCCGCGTAAACCACTGGTGCTGTAGAAAATATGAGAACAGAAGAAAAAGTTATTGCGATACCCATTTAACTTGAATCTGCCTTATTAACCATAGAGCCTCATGTCTTTAAGCAAAGCACCATCCACAGCTCTCCAGAAGATAGTCGCACTGTCATAAATCGCGCCATTCATGTAGAAATGACTTATGAAATATACTGGGAGGCCTGCTGGTGGCGCTGTCCAGGGAGAGTATAAATGCTCAGGCACGGGCCCAGCTTGCTCAGGGACATTTTGTAAACAGGAACTAGTGAAGGATAACTAGACTTCCATGTTGTGAAACAGTCGATTAAAGCCTTGTTTAATACTCTGACCAAGTGCCTAGTAGTTTTCTTACGTCACGCACTATCTTGAAAACCTCACCAGGGAGGACAATTAAAAATTATGGCCAACTGCAGCACCAACAGCTCATTTCTTTCAATTATCTGCAAGCCATATTAAATTTCCGGCTCCCTGATATTTTGACACGAAGGGGTTGAAATTGGTCAACGGCAGTCAGGCGAAACGGGCTCGTAACGCGGCGATTTTAACGCTGGCCGCTAGAGGCATCCATGTCAGTCAGGCAGACACCTACATTGAATTCGGCCTCGGGTGACTGTCTGTGTGGAGTTTGCACATTCTCCCCGTGTTTGCGTGGGTTTCCTCCGGGTGCTCCGGTTTCCTCCCACAGTCCAAAGATGTGCGGGTTAGGATGATTGGCTATGATAAATTGACCCTTAGTGTTAGGGGGATTAAATACGTGGGGTTACGGGGATAGGGTGGGATATGTGTTGGTGTAGGGGTTACGGGGATCGGGTGGGATATGTGTCGGTGCAGGCTCGATGGGCCGAAATGGCCTCTATCTGCACTGTGGGGTTTCTGTGATTTCTGTGATTACCATATGCTAACCAGCGTTCCGACCACGCCTGATTTTCCTTATTCCATTGAGGTCAATGGCCGTGCGGCAGAGGAGAGTCACCTATTGGCAAAGGGCCAGCCGTCGCAAGCAGCAAAGGACGTTGAACCATCGGTTTGAAGCGCTCCGTTGCACAGCTCAGTGACGGGCAATGTTCCCCGTAAGCTGGGCTGAGTTCTGCGCGGCCTACTCCTTTTAGCGCGCGGTCACTTTACATGCCTGCTCGTGCACGGTATTTTCAGTGGAGAAGCCGGTGAGCGGCCTGCGCGGGGCTGTTCCCGTTACTGCGTGGCAGTGCAGCTTAGAGGGAATGTTGGTGGTGAGAAACTCCCGTTATCCTGCACAGCCTCCGACCCGATGACACGAGGCCCCCTATTTTAGGGACCACATTTCATCCTTTGTCTTTAAGGTCTCCCATTATGTAACTGTTCCCACTGGTGGGAGTGTCAGTAACCAGAGGACACAGATTTAAGATAATTGCAAAAAAGCCAGTGGGAAGATTATGAATTTTTTTTTTTTAAGTAGCGAGTTACTATGATCTGGAACGCTTTACCTGAAAGGGTGGTGGAAGCAGATTCAGTAATAACTTTCAAAAGGAAATCAGATAAATACTTCAAAAGGAACAATTTGCTGAGCTATGGGGCAAGGACACAGGGAGTGGGACTAATTGGGCAGCTTTTTCAAAGAGCCGGCACAGACACGATGGTTTGAATGGCCTCTTTCTGTGCTGTACGATTCTCTGTCTGACAGATGCAGACTGTAGAGGGGGAGAATTTAACTTCCTCCAGCCTAGTAGAAACCGGGTGGAATGGGAGGTAATATCGAGCGGAGTTATTTCCCGCTTCGATAGTGCCCTGCAGGAATGTTACCGCTGGGAGGTAGCGCCGGCCACTTGAGTCAGGCAGGTGCCTGATTAGCATATGCTAATTAGGGTCCTATTGCTAAGATGACCTCGCCCCTTCCTATCTCTGTAACCTCCTTCAGCCCCACAACCCCCCGAGATATCTGCGCTCCTCTAATTCTGCCCTCTTGAGCATCCCTGATTATAATCGCTCAACCTTTGGTGGCCGTGTCTTCTGTTGCCTGGTCCCTAAGCTCTGGAATTCCCTGCCTAAACCTTTCCGCCTCTCTACCTCTCTTTCCTCCTTTAAGACGTTCCTTAAAACCTCCCTCTTTGACCAAGCTTTTGGTCACCTGCCCTAATTTATCCTTATGTAGAGCGGTGTCAAATTTAGTGTCTTAAAATACTCCTGTGCAGCGCCATGGGACATTTTACTACGTTAAAGGCGCTATATAAATACAAATTGTTGTTGTTGTTACAGGACCGCCAGGCGACTGGTCGATCCGACCAGTGAAACCTGCCAGAGCAGAGCCGGAGGGCCCAGAAGATAATTAAAAAACTTTCCTCTGTGGGGCCAGAGCTCACAAGGATGGTCTATGCCTCTGCTACCCTAGGCTTCCATTCCCGTCCCACCCTTTAATCACCAGCAAGATCCTGTCAAACGCTCCCTCCCCCTCACATGACATACCTGAGTGCTGGTGGTCAGACTCTGAATATACCCGACACTATTGATGGCAGGTTAAAGCTCTTCTGCGTTAACTTTGCGTTAACGTGAGTTCAACCCACTTTTCATTTATCCAATGTCCAATTTTCAGGATAGGCCTGAAACAAAGGCCAATCACGGTCTTTCCTTATACCCAGTTTAGCCTGTGAGCATGACTCAGTGTAGCGGTAGTAACAGCAGTAGCACCAACGTCCGTGTTCTCGCTCAGGCCAATATCCCCAGCATCGAAGCTCTGACCACGCTCGATCAGCTCCGATGGACGGGTCACATTGTCCGCATGCCCGATACGAGACTCCCAAAACAAGCGCTCTACTCGGAGCTCCGGCACGGCAAGAGAGCCCCAGGTGGGCAGAGGAAACGCTTCAAGGACACCCTCAAAGCCTCCTTGAAAATGTGTAACATCCCCACCAACACCTGGGAATCCCTGGCCCAAGACGGCACAAAGTGGAGGAGAAGCATCCGGGAAGGCGCCGAACACCTCGAGTCTCTTCGCCGGGAGCAAGCGGAAGCCAAGCGCAAACAGCGGAAGGAGCGCACGTCAACCCAAGCACCCCACCCACCCGCCCCTTCAACCACCCTCTGCCCCACCTGTGACAGAGGCTGTAGGTCCCACATTGGTCTCATCAGTCACCTGAGAACTCATTTTTAATGTGGAAGCAAATCATCCTCGGTTCCGAGGGACTGCCTAAGAAGAAGAAGAAGTAACAGGTGAAAAGTCCAACTGTTTCCGGCCAGTCTTCAACCTCATGTCTACTTGAGGGGCCGAATGGCCTAATCCTGCTCCTATCTTCTATGTTTCTATGTTTCTTGCTTCATACTAGCACTCAGAGGGAATATGTTGAAGGAAATTGCTTTCTGTCCCCATACCTGAATAATTGTGACAAATGGCAGTCTATTGTTCAGGAAACATTTATTCAGTGGTCTGCACTCACACGGGTGGTATAGTACTGTACATTCTAAAATGACGATGAAAAAAACGAGAAGTCTTTTTTAACCGATATTCAGCAGTGGCCCTCAGTGCTTTCAGATACAGGAACCACCTGGTGGGCAGTGCAAAATGCTCACCGTCCAGAACATAGCCTGGCTCAGAGCTGAGCCCTGTTCACAATACGGTAGCAGAGTGGTTATGTTACCAGACTAGTAATCCAGTGGCCTGGACTAATGATTCAGTAGACCTGAGTTCATAATCCCACCACAGCAGCTGGGGAATTTAAATTCAGTTAGTTAAATAAATCTGGAATGAAAAGCTAGTATCAGTAATGGTAACCATGGAACTATCAGATTGTCGTAAAAACCCATCTGGTTCACTAATGAGAAGGAAATCTGCTGTCCTTACCTGGTCTGGCCTATATGTGACTCCAGACCCACAGCAATGTGGTTGACTCTTAACTGCCCTCTGAAATGGTCCAGCAATTGTGCCAAACCGCTACAAAAAACAATTATATAAGAATAAAACCGGACAGACCACCCGACAATGACCTGGGCACCGGCTTTGGACAAATATATCGTCGCTGGGTCAAAATCCTGGAGCTCCCTCCCTAACAGCACTGAGAGAGTACCTTCACCACACGGACTGCAGCAATTAGGGCTGGGCAATAAATGCTGGCCTTGCCAGCGACGCCCACATCCCAGGAACTAAATAAAAATCACATTATTGCAGTCCCTTCTTTTGTGTGTGCAATGATGAGTCATTCGTTAAGATTAAAAACAGGAGAAGCAATAGGCCCAACTGCACACAACTCATCAAAGTGCAGATGACTTATGCAGAAACAACACTCAAGAAGCTCGACACCATCCAGGATAAAGCAGCCCGCTTGATTGGCACCCCATCCACCACCTTAAACATTCACTCCCTCCACCACCGGCGTACCGTGGCTGCAGTGTGTACCATCTACAAGATGCACTGCAGCAACTCGCCAAAGCTTCTTCGGCAGCACCTCCCAAACCCGCGACCTCTTCCACCTAGAAGGACAAGGGCAGCAGGTGCATGGGAACACCACCACCTCCAAGTTCCCCTCCAAGTCACACACCATCCTGACTTAGAAGTACATCGCCGATCCTTCATCATCACTGGGTCAAAATCCTGGAACTCCCTCCCTAACAGCGCTGTGGGAGTACCTTCACCACATGGACTGCAGTGGTTCAAGAAGACGGCTCACCACTGTTGAGTCTGTGTTTTCAAATGTAGTTATGCTGAATAACTGGACACAGACTACAGAAATAATTAAACAGGTCTTTAGTGGTTGAGGGTCAAGGCTGAACTGGGATACACTTTGCTCCACAGGGTTTATATACCGGTGTGGTCACCACCGGTACTACAATGTACAGGAGCCATCAAAAAGTAGTCCATCACCTTAAGGTATCCTCTTAAGGTGGTACAGGTTACATACACTACAATTCCTCCCCTTTTAGCTTAACAGTGTACACCCCAACTTAAACATTACATGGATAACATATATACAACTTTCACACAAAACTGTTCAAAGATTCAGTCTCTGAGGAGGCCTCCTGATCCGGGCCGGATAACGCCTTTCAGGGGTCTCTGGTTCTCGTTGCTGGGGTGACTCATCCATTTGATCTCCTAAAGATTGAACATCATCATGTACGTTCGAGTCTGAGGTAGATGCTACAGGCTCAATAACTTCTTCAACTGGTGTCTCTGCTGTAGACATGGGGTCGACCCTTGTTCTCGATTCCACAAGTTGGTCAGCATGACGTCGTATATACTCCCTGGACAACACTGGTTGTCCTATTTCATAACTCCGAGTGGCCTTGTTATTTACGTGCTGGAATTGCTTGTTTTCGACTTCCCTACGCACATTGGGTTTTAACAAATCCAACCGGGACCGCAACCTCCTGTTATAGAACATTATGGCAGGGCTTTGATTTGTCATTGCATGCGTGGCGTTTCGATATGCCATCAGGAAATTGTCCACCTTGTGTTGTAGTGGAATATGGTCTTCGCTCATGGCTTTTATCGCCTTTTTGAACGTTTGTACAAATCTCTCGGCCAACCCATTTGTAGCCGGATGATATGGGGCAGATGTATAGTGTGTGGTAAACCACTGTTTGTATTCCACTGTGTACATGCCTGGACGTGCCTCGGCTGACTCCTCCCACAAGTCCTAGTATAAAGGTGACTGCTCCCCAGCCCTTTGTATTTCTGGACCGGTCGACCACTCGAGGCAGACCTTCATTCTTTTGTTAATAAAAGCCTTTAGTTACTCTCCTAACTCTCAGTCTTTTATGAGTAATTGATAGCGCATCAATTTTATTAACAACATTTTTATAATGGAGAAGATCCTCACACCAGCATGCCTGGACTTAGATCATCAGGAGGCGGACTCATCCACCAAGTTTACTCACTGGTTTAAGTGTTTCGAAAAATTCCTGACCGCCTCCGCAGCAATCAAATCGGACGAGGACAAACTGGATGTCCTGACCTCCAAAGTGAACCACCGAGTGTACTCGGTCATCCAAGACGCGACCTCGTACGCGGACGCTATCAAGCTCCTCAAGGACCAGTACACGCGCCCAGTGAACGAAGTGTACGCCAGGCACCTTCTGGGGAGTCGTAAACAACAACCTGGGGAATCGACCGTGGAATACCTTCAGGCACTGTCTGTGCTTGGCCGGGCCTGTGGTTGTAAGGATGTAAAGGCCGCCGTGTACACAGAGGAACTTATCCGGGACGCTTTTGTAGCGGGCCACAGATCCAATTACACCCGACAGCGACTGTTGGAGCAGAGTGACCTCGACCTCAACAAGGCCTCTGAACTCGCACTATCATTGGATGCAGCCTACCGGGGCATGGATGCCTACTCCTCTGCACCGTGGACGCCGCGGGGAATGACAGCCTGGGACACAGTAGGACCGCCTCATAGCGCCGTGCCACCCCAGCAACGGCCCAACTACCGCAGCAGTGTCCCAAGGCCAGACAGCAGTGCCCCAAGGCCAGAAATGCTACTTCTGTGGCCAGGCAAAACACCCCAGAGCGCGCTGCCCGGCGAAAAACGCGATCTGCTCGGGCTGCGGGAAGAAGGGACACTACGCTAACATCTGCAGGGCCAAAGCCACCCCGAACCCCAGCAGCGCCGCGTGTGGGCCATGCGGGCCGCCATCTTGGGCCTCCCCGGCCATGTGCGAACCACTGGTACAGCAGCCATTTTGGACGCCTCCAGCCAAATGGGGATCATGGACACCGCCATCTTGGACGACAGCCGGAACGCAGCAGGCCCCCAACACCGCCTCATCTGATACCCGCAGCGACACACCGACCCCTACGCTGGCATCCGTTACACTGGACCAAGCGAGGCCGCACCAGCTGGCCAGTTCCACAATGGACATTAAGGTAAATGGCCACGATACAATCTGCCTTTTTGACTCTGGGAGCACGGAGAGCTTCATCCACCCCGACACGGTGCGGCGTTGCTCTCTCCCAGTCCTGCCTGCGCACCAGCGGATTTCTATGGCCTCCGAGTCCCAGTCGGCGGACATCGGCGGCTACTGCGTAGTGACACTCGTAGTAGACGGGACCGTGTACGATCATTTTAAACTTCTGGTCCTGCCCGACCTCTGCGCTGCCGTCCTGCTGGGGTTAGATTTTCAGTGCCACCTTAAAAGTGTTACGATGGCGTACGGTGGACCCCTACCCCCACTCACAGTCCGCAGCCAGCAGCTCCCAAATTGCCCGCCGCGCACCAGGTGCAACCTCTCCACACTCAGAGTCACCCCCCACTGTTTGCTAACCTCACCCCTGACTGTAAGCCCATCGCCACAAAGAGCAGGCGATACAGTGCCGGGGACAGGGTTTTCATTAAAACCGAAGTGGAGCGGCTCCTGAAGGAAGGGATTATTGAGGGCAGCACCAGCCCCTGGCGAGCCCAGGTTGTGGTTGTTAAGACCGGCGAGAAGCAGCGCCTGGTCATCGACTACAGCCAGACAATAAATCGCTACACCCTGCTGGACGCCTACCCACTCCCCCGCATAGCTGATATGGTCAACCAGATCGCGCAGTACCGCGTCTTCTCGACCATTGACCTGAAATCAGCGTACCACCAGCTCCCTATCCACCCTGAGGACCGCCAGTATACTGCCTTTGAGGCAAACGGCCGCCTCTACCACTTCCTTAGGGTTCCCTTTGGCGTCACCAACGGGGTCTCCGTCTTCCAAAGGGAGATGGACCGGATAGTAGATCAAAATGCGTTGCAGGCCACTTTCCCATATCTGGACAATGTGACCATCTGCGGCCGTGACTTGCAGGACCATGACGCAAACCTCGAAAAATTCCTCCGCACCGCCCAACTCCTGAACCTGACATATAACAAGGAGAAGTGCATATTCCGCACAAACCGCCTCGCCATCCTTGGCTGTGTTGTGGAACACGGAGTCATCGGCCCCGACCCCGACCGGATGCGTCCCCTTATGGAACTCCCACTGCCCCACTGCCTCAAGGCCCTGAAGAGGTGCCTAGGGTTTTTCTCCTATTATGCCCAGTGGGTCCCCTACTATGCGGACAAGGCCCATCCGCTGATCAAGTCCACCTCTTTTCCCTTGACGGCAGAGGCCCGCTTAGCCTTCCACCGTATGAAGGAAGACATTGCCAAAGCCACCATGCACGCAGTGGACGAATCCATCCCCTTCCAGGTGGAAAGCGACGCGTCCGACTTTGCCCTGGCCGCTACCCTCAATCAGGCGGGGAGACCCGTGGCCTTCTTTTCACGAACCCTCCAAGGCCCGGAGACCAGACACTCCGCTGTTGAGAAGGAGACCCAGGCGATTGTGGAGGCTGTGCGTCATTGGAGGCACTACCTGGCCGGAAAACGATTTACCCTGCTCACTGACCAACGTTCAGTTGCTTTCATGTTTAACAACAAGCAGAGGGGCAAAATCAAAAATGACAAGATCTTGAGGTGGAGAATCGAACTTTCCACCTACAATTACGAGATCTTGTACCGGCCCGGGAAGCTCAATGAACCCCCGGATGCGCTATCGCGTGGCACCTGCGCCAGCGCGCAGATCGATAGGCTGCGGGCCCTCCACAATGACCTTTGCCACCCGGGGGTCACCAGGTTCTTCCACTTCATCAAGGCCCGCAACCTGCCTTACTCTATTGAGGAGGTCAGGACCATGACCAGGAACTGCCAAGTCTGCGCTGAGTGCAAACCGTACTTTTATAGACCAGACAGGGCCCACCTGATAAAAGCCACTCGCCCCTTCGAGCGCCTGAGCGTTGATTTTAAAGGGCCTCTCCCCTCCTCCGACCGCAATGTGTACTTCCTCAATATTATTGATGAGTACTCCCGTTTCCCGTTCGCCATCCCCTGCCCGGACATGACCAGTGCCACGGTCATTAAATGTCTGAACGACCTCTTCACCCTGTTCGGTTTCCCCAGCTATATCCATAGCGACCGGGGCTCATCGTTTATGAGCGACGAACTCCGTCAGTACCTGCTAACTAGGGGTATTGCCACAAGCAGGACCACCAGTTACAACCCCCGGGGGAACGGACAGGTGGAAAGAGAAAATGCGACAGTTTGGAAGGCCGCCCTGCTAGCCTTAAAGTCTAGGGGCCTTCCAACCTCCCGCTGGCAGGATGTGCTCCCCGATGCGCTCCACTCTATTCGGTCACTGCTCTGCACTGCCACTAACGCCACCCCTCATGAGAAAATGTTTGTCTTCCCAAGGAAGTCCACATCGGGGACATCGCTACCGCCATGGCTGACGTCCCCAGGGCCGGTCCTACTGAGAAGGCACGTGAGGACCCATAAAACGGACCCCCTGGTCGAGAGGGTCGACCTCCTCCACGCCAACCCCCAGTATGCTTACATTGCATACCCGGACGGGCGGGAGGACACAGTCTCCATAAGAGACCTTGCACCCTCGGGGGCCGCAGTAACCCACTACTCACTACCACCCCCCCCCCACGATCCGATATCCAGCCCCAGCAGACGGCAGGCCTGGGCCCCGCGACCCGCTCGACATCTACGAGGACAACACGCCTGTGCCACAGCCCACGCAGGACTCGACGCCGGAAGCTCCACTACCCCTGCCGTCGCCACGCCGATCACAGCGGCAGACAAGACCTCCGGAGAGACTCCAATACACTAACTTTTAATACACTTCACCCCGCCGGACTCAATTTTAAACAAGGGGTGAATGTGGTAAACCACTGTTTGTATTCCACTGTGTACATGCCTGGACATGCCTCGGCTGACTCCTCCCACAAGTCCTAGTATAAAGGTGACTGCTCCCCAGCCCTTTGTATTTCTGGACCGGTCGACCACTCGAGGCAGACCTTCATTCTTTTGTTAATAAAAGCCTTTAGTTACTCTCTTAACTCTCAGTCTTTTATGAGTAATTGATAGCGCATCATAGTGTTTCACCCCATTCTTTTTCATGAATTTCTGGAATTCTTCTGACACGAACTGCGGTCCGTTGTCTGAACATATTTGTTCCGGCAACCCAATTCTTGCAAATATGGTTCTTAGAACTGCGATCATCTTCTCCGAGGTAGTGGTCGACATCTTAATCACTTCTGGCCATTTAGAATGTGCGTCTACTGCTATCAAAAACATGGAATCCATGAATGGACCTGCAAAGTCGATATGCACATGTTGCCATGGGGTTGAAGGCCATTCCCACGGATGCAGCGGTGCAATTGGAGGTGCGTTTTGAACTTTTTGGCACCCTGAGCAGCTTTTAGTCAGATCCTCTATTTGCTTGTCGATACCTGGCCACCACACATAAGCCCTAGCAAGGCTTTTCATCTTGACTCCCCCCAGATGACCTTCATGCAATTCCTTCAGAACTCTCTCCCTTAATTTAGGAGGAATAATCACCCTTGTTCCATACATCAATGTTCCTTGACATACGGACAGCTGTTCTCGTCTGGCTGAGAATGCTGGTAACAGTGGGTCGCCATGTGCTGGCCATCCCTTCACTGTCAAGTCGTAGACCCGAGACAGTGTCGGGTCGTTTCGGGTCTCTCTCTCAATACCCGCATTGTTGACTGGTAAGCATTCGATGATGGTCGAGTGAAATATCTCGACAGGGTCAACTGCCGGTGCCTCTTCCGCTGTAGGTAGTGGCAAGCGCGACAGCCCATCAGCATTACCATGTTGCTTTGTACCTTTGAATTCGATATCATATTGATGTGCCCCTAGGAAAAGGGACCATCTCTGAAGCCTCTGCGCCGTCATTACCGGAACACCCTTCTTAGGGTTAAAAATGGAAACCTACGGCTGGTGATCTGTCAGCAGCGTAAACTTTTGGCCTTGCAGGTAATGGTTAAATTTCTTAATTCCCACACGAGGCTGAGAGCCTCCCTATCTATCTGAGCATAGTTGCGCTCTGCGGAGGTCAATGATCTGGATGCGAATGCGACTGGCCTTTCCAAGCCATTTGGAAACTTATGTGAGAGCACTGCCCCGATACCATATGGAGAAGCATCACAAGCTAAGCGAATAGGCAGCGTTGGGTTAAAGTGAGCCAACACTTCCTTAGAGGTGATCAGTGCCTTGCTTTTTTGAAAAGCCCGCTTACAATCATCGCTCCACTTCCATGGTATTCCCATTTGCAAAAGAGTGTTCAGCGGGTGTAACACCGTGGATAAATTTGGAAGAAACTTGTGGTAATAGTTAATCAACCCAAGGAACGACCTCAACTGGGATACATTTTCCGGAGCAGGAGCTTTCACAACAGCTTCGATCTTGTCAGGTGACTTATGGAGCCCCTCCTGGTCAATGACGTGGCCGCAGTACGAGATTCGCTTTTGAAAGAACTCACATTTCTGGCGATTAACTCTGAGCCCATATTCTTTCAATCTGGTGAGCACCTGCTCCAAATTCGCGAGGTGATCCTTATCATCATCTCTTGTAATCAGGATGTCGTCCAGGTAGCATTGTGTGCCTGGAATTCCCTGCAATACCTGCTC
Source organism: Somniosus microcephalus (assembly GCF_052327205.1). Classification (NCBI taxonomy): domain Eukaryota; kingdom Metazoa; phylum Chordata; class Chondrichthyes; order Squaliformes; family Somniosidae; genus Somniosus; species Somniosus microcephalus. The sequence continues at coordinate 17,447,617 of NC_140997.1, read as the reverse complement.
CATGGCCCTTTGCCAAATCGCTGGAGCCGATGCCACTCCAAAAACCAGTCTATTATACCGATATAAGCCCTTATGTGTGTTGATCGTGAGATACTGGCGTGACGCTTCATCAACTTCCATCTGTAGGTACGCCTGCGCCAGGTCTATCTTGGTGAAGTGTTTCCCACCAGACAGCGAAGCGAAGATATCTTCAATCCGCGGAAGCGGATATTGCACCATGTGAAGAACCGGATTAACAGTGATCTTGAAATCGCCACGAATGCGAACCTTCCCAGGTTCCCCCGGCTTGTTGCTCAATGAACGCTTCATGACAGGAACAATGGGTGTGGCCCATTCGCTCCAGTCCACCTTTGACAGTACTCCTGAACGTTCTAGCCCTTCCAGCTCTGCTTCCACAGCAGGTCGTATCGCATAAGGTACCGGTCTAGCTTTGAAAAATTTTGGGTTTGCATGTTCTTCAACCTTGATGTTTGCCGTAATTCCTTTCAGTGTTCCCAGTCCCTGTTGGAACACCTCCTTAGCATCGTCCAATATTTTGGACAGTCGTTTAGGTTTGACGTCGTCCTCTTTACAGGAATCTACAGTCAGTGCTTGTATGGAATGCCAGTCCACCTTTATTCTCCGGATCCATTCCCGTCCCAGTAGTGGCGGACCTCCATCAGGTAACACATACAAGTCCATTTCCTGACTTTCTTTACCATTGTAGACCACATTTACTTTTATCTTTCCGATGGGGTACACTATTTGCCCCGTGTATGTTTTCAATACAATCTCCGTATCCCTCAGGGGAATGTGCGAGAATAACCTTTTGTAATCTTGCTTATTCATGACCGTTAATGCCGATCCAGTGTCCAATTCCATCTTCACTTAGACTCCTGCTATCCAAAGCATGACCCAGATAGTTTGGTGGTCTGCTGCGTTACCCACATTATGTATTTTTAGACAACCCAGTTCCTTACTGCTGGAGTCTGAATCCATCTTCTGTTCATCCGAACTGTTTTCTGTCACCTTGTGTACTTTTTTGTACTTCTTCTGCAGCGACTTTTTGCTGCTGGTCTTCTTTCCTGACCGGCATACTCTCACTATGTGACCAAGTTTGCCATATTGCCTGCATTCTTTATCTTTGAACCAGCACTGATTCTGGTCATGCGTTGTCCTTCCGCAACGATAGCACTTTACTGCGCCCAATGCCATTTCATTGGTGCTGAATTCCAATGGTCTTTGCTGTATCTCTGCAGCACCTCGTGCTGCTGCCTCGTGCGATGCTGCAATGCTGAAAGCTTTGTCCAGCGTAAGATCCTTTTCCTCTAGCAGTCGCTTCTGGGTACCTTCCCTTAGGCGCCCACACACAAACTTATCTCTCAGTGCGTCTGCTAGTCCTGTACCGAACTGACAGTACTTTGATAACTTGCGCAGTTCGGTTAAGAATTCAGCGTTGCTTTCTTCTTTAAGTTGAATTCTTTTGTAGAATTTAAATCGTTCCGCTATCAGCAGCGGCGTGGGGTTTAAATGCTCTTGCAGGATAGTAACAATATCCGCGAAACTCTTTCCTACCAGTTTATCTGGTGTTACAAGGTTCCGTACGTCTTCGCACCCATCGAGTTTAATAGGGTTAGTGCTTTCTTATCCTCCGGTACCTCATTCGTTGTACAGTAAACTTCGATGCGTTCCACATAAGTGGCCCAATCTTCCACATCGCTATCAAAAGCCGTGATGTTACCCGTTTTTGGCATCCTTGTTGAGTTTCCTTTCCTTCGGATATGATTATTATTTTATTTTATTTTATTTTTTTTTCAAAATGGCGGCTTTTCCCGCGCTTGTCTTCTTCCCCCGCCGACTCAAAATGGCGATTACCGCGCTGTTGCCATTCTCGCCTCCCAGCGGTCCTTTATTTTCCCCGACGCTGCTGCTCTTGTTCCCCGCCGCTCCCGCGGTCCTTGTGGACATAAACGCCTTTCTGGCTGCTGTGCGTCTCTGCCCCGATTGCAGTCCAGCCCCTGACACCGGCTGCGGTCGTGTTCTCCACCCTTTTCGTCGTTTCCCTCCCCTTCTCTTACTGACAACTCGGCCGACTTCCCCCCCCCCGTGCCGCTCGATCGGGCTTACCCGCAACTGTCGTCGAAGGGATGTTCGCTGATGTTAGACTTCATGGCCAGAAACCAACCCGGGTTCCCGATGGCCTCCCGTGCTATGCAGTGCCCAGCAGGATGTTGAGGGTGGATGTTCTTGTTCGACGCCCGTCTCAGAGGCGAAGCTTCCTTTGATGCAACTGCTGCTAGGTAAGATCAGACTCGTCGCCACTGTTGAGTCTGTGTTTTCAAATGTAGTTATGCTGAATAACTGGACACAGACTACAGAAATAATTAAACAGGTCTTTAGTGGTTGAGGGTCAGGGCTGAACTGGGATACACTTTGCTCCACGGGGTTTATATACCGGTGTGGTCACCACCGGTACTACAATGTACAGGAGCCATCAAAAAGTAGTCCATCACCTTAAGGTATCCTCTTAAGGTGGTACAGGTTACATACACTACAACTACCACCTTCTCAAGGGCAATTATCCTACTATACCTTTATTCTCTCTCTTTCAATCCATTCTTTTTTTATTTCTCTTTCTATACCTGACTTGACATTTTTTAAATCACCCTCTTTCTCATTTCTTCCTTATTATTATTTCTCAATCCTTTAATCTCATGGGTTAAGGAGCTACAACATTGGTCCCATTGTTCACCAAGGTCCCAGATGCCCTGTTGCCCTCTCACTTCCAGCAACTTTGTGAGCAACATTTTTTGAAAGCTAAACGTGCACGAACAAGTCTAACTATCGGGGCACGCCACGTGAGGCACTGCTCCAGAAAAATCTGCCCCAGTATCTGTCAATATTGGAAACGGAACTCCAACAGACCCAAGCTGAATTTGCCTCAGTCTAAAGGGAACAATTCGAAGAAGCAGATCACATCAGAAGTCTTTAGTGGTGGAAATATAACAAGGCCTCGAAAGTCTCGTGTCAAATCCTGGTGCTGGATTAAGTGCTAGCAATCTTTGTGAGCATTTCCTGGATTTCGGCAGATGAAGATCAGGCCAACAGAGGATTTGAAGTTGGATCAATGCATTCACCTTGGGTGTTAAATTAAAAGTAGATCAACAAACTGCAGTAAACAGTGTGCTCCGTGCAGCCTTAGAGAATTTTAAATCCTGCTCAGATGAACTATCTGCCTCTGAATAATGCCCTGAAGAAAAATGTGTCGAATTAAGATCGAGACAGTCCCTCACAGGAATTCTTGTTTTTAAACTTGTTCTTTTAGTTCGCTGTTGTGCATAGCAAAGCAGGATAGCTCTATGTTATCTTATCCCAAAGCACTTGCAGAACTACGCCATCAGTTTCTAATGTTCTATATTCCTTACAGTCTTATTTATTTTCCCTGCATCATTACACATGGAAAGAAAGACTTGCATTTACATAGCGTCTGTCACGACCTCAAGAGGTCCCAAAGTGTTTACAATGCAGTACTTTTGAGGTGTAGTCACTGTTGTACTGTAGGAATCGCGGCAGCCAATGTGCACACAGCAAGCTCCCACAAACAGCATCATGATATTGGCCGGATAATCTGTTTCAGTGATGTCGACTGAGGGATAAATATTGGCCAGGTCACCGGGGAGAACTCCTCTGCTCGTCTTCGAGGTGAAGACTACCTGCACTGCCTCCTACTCGAACTCGCTCTTAACTGGGAACCTCCATAGTGATGCTGGGGCTGGGAGGAAGTCTTTTCCAATCCACTTCTCACTGTTTTCAAACGCCCAATCTTGCATGAGTCACTATCTCAGTGTTTCAAGTCTTCCTGGGCAGCAGGATAGACCCTGCTCATAAGAGTTCCACATCCTATCACCTTCAATTGAAGAAGTAGACGCAGAAAGACAGAAGGCAAGAGGAAGAGAAACATGGAGAAGGAAGGAAGAGAAAAGAAAAACAGGATAGAGACTAAGAACCAAGAAAGGAAACAAAAGAATGCAAAAAATAGAACCAGGAAAACATTTGAAGAGAAGACAAAGAAAGATAGGAAGAGCTGAAATAAAAACTTCTCACAAAATGGACAACTGGTCACAAAATGGACAACTGGTCACAAAATGGGCAACTTGTCACAAAATGGACAACTGGCCACAAAATGGACAACTGGTCACAAAATGGACAACTGGTCACAAAATGGTCACAAAATGGGCAACTTGTCACAAAATGGACAGCTGGCCACAAAATGGACAACTTGTCACAAAATGGACAACTGGCCACAAAATGGACAACTGGTCACAAAATGGACAACTGGTCACAAAATGGACAACTGGTCTCAAAATAGACAACTGGTCTCAAAATAGACGTCATCTCACTGCTAATCTTTTATACCACCTAACAGCCTTCGGTTAAGCAGTTTGCAGACCAATTAACCCATTGATTCCCTTTTTTTAAATCTCTATCTTTCCAAACTTACTAACTTGCTTGTTTTTCTTTCAGGCTTCAGTTCTGATGAAGGATACACACCCAGAATGTCATAGCTGTCTTTACAAATGCTGTGTGACCTGCTGTGTATTTCCAGCATTTCCCATTCTTATCATAGAATCATAGAATACTACAGCACAGAAGGCCATTCGGCCCATTGGATCTGCGCTGGCAAAATAAGCGCTTATTTGAAATAGATAACGAGCTTAATGGGCATGCATGGGGATTAAAAGAGGTGTTGCTGCAATGATATAAAAGGAAGAACGTGCCTTTATGTAGCACCTTTCATGACCTCAGGACATCCTAAATTGCTTCAATTAAGTACTTTTGAAGTTGAAATCATTAAATAAATTTAAAACAGAAATAGACAGTGTGGTGTATGTAACCTGTTCCACCTTAAGAGAACTACTTTAAGAGATGTACTACTTTCTCTTGGCTGCTGTATACTGTAATACCGGTGGTGACCACACCGGTATATAAGTGTTGTGTAAGGATTTGCTGGGCAGTTCAGCCCTGACCTCCGAATAGTAAAGACCTGTTAAAAGTTATTCTTGTTGTCTGTGTCAGTGATTGATCCTAAACATAACTGGGACACACAGACTCAACAGACAGTTTCTTAGAAGTAAAGGGAATTAGGGGTTACGGGGAGCGGGCAGGAAATTGGACATGAGTCTATGTTCGGAACGGTCATGGCCCTGTGGGTAACGGAGCGGGCCCAGGGGCCATGTAGCCTGGTTCTGCTCCTACTTCTTGTGTTCTAATTATGTGTTAGATTTCAGGAGATGGCTCTATTCCTGTTCCTGGCTGGGGTGGAGATCACCTTTTACAGAAGGTAAGTACTGTAGAAAATATAGGGACAGTGATCTCCTGGACGAGTTTCGATCGCCTAGATGGGTCGGAGAGGAATTTCCCAGATTATTTTCTCCCAAATTGGCCATTGGGTTTTTTACCTGGTTTTTCGCCTCTCCCAGGAGATCACATGGGTTCGGGAGGGATGTAGAGTGATAGTGGATTTGAGGTTAGGATCAGATCAGCCATGATCTTATTGAATGGTGGAGCAGGCTCAAGGGGCCGATTGGCCTACTCCTGCTCCTATTTCTTATGTTCTTATGTAGTCAATGTTTTAATGTAAGCCAAATTGCACGCAGCAAGATCCCACAAACAACAAGAGGATGAATAACCAGATAAGGTGTTTCTTGTGATGTTGATTGAGGGATAACTGTGGGCCAGGGCACCAGGGAGAACTCCCCTGCTCTTCTATGAAACAGCGCCGTGGGATCTTTTATGTCCACCTGAGAGGGCAGACGGGGCCTCGGTTTAACGTCTCATCCGAAAGATGGGTTAAATATTGTTTTGAAAATGTAAATCTGAATTTAGGTTAGTAGACAAACCAACTGAGATCATATCATGTCTTGAGGAGGCATTAGTAAATGAAGCAATTGATGCAAATTGACTATTGATTTTTCTGTGGCCTTAATAGATAACTTATTTTGTGAATGGTCAATCGCTAATTAATTGATGCTGAGAGTGCAGAACTGTGGGAAGTGCCTGGAGAAAACTCTGTATAAATGGTTCACAGACACACAAATTAAAATTCAGGGCCATAACCTTTTTTTATCCTTCCAACCTCCACTCAATATTTTATCCTGCTTCCAAACACATTCTTTACACGTCCCTTTAGACTCCAAACCTCTCTGATGATCTGCCAAAAAAACATACTCTACCACTTGGGCAGGGACAGCACGATTTTAGACACATAAGTTAACAAAATAAATCCCACATACGGGTACTTCATTATTAGTGGCAACCAAGGTGATTCATTCTGTCATATAGATCCTTTCCACAGTGTGATTCAGGCACATGTCAGAAACTATTGTAATCGGATTTTATTTAGACTTTTGAAGGCCAAACTTCTCATTAGTTACTAAACTCCATCGCTTTTCCCCAGTGCCTAAATCAAAATAAGGAGAGAAGTCTTCTGATATCAGAGAAAGAAAGACTTGCATTGCTATAGCGCCTTTCACAACCTCAAGACAGCCCAAAGCGCTTTACAGCCAATAAAGTACTTTTGAAGTGTAGTCACTGTTGTAATGTGGGAAACAGGGCAGCCAGTTTGTGCACAGCAAGCTCCCACAAACAGCAATGTGTCAATGACTAGATAACCTGTTTTTTTAATGATGTTGGTTGAGGGATAAGTATTGATGAGGACACTGGGGAGAACGCCCCTGCTCTTCTTCGAAATGGTGCCATGCCTGAGAAGGCAGACGTTTAACTTCTCATCCGAAAGACAGCGCCTCTGTGCAATTACAATATAGTGACTGCATTGGGGCTACTGAATTATTCAAACTCCAACAATTCAAATAAATGTTGCATCTCTCAAGTGGCTTGGATAATTGAAAGTTCGTTGTGCATGCAAAGCGGGTCATTAGTGATTGATGAGTGCATATAGTGCACATGTTGTTACTCAAAAAGGTCACTGGCTTCCAAGAATAGTGTGGAGATGCCGGTGTTGGACTGGGGTGGACAAATGTAAGAAGTCACACAACACCAGGTTATAGTCTTCCAAGAATAGTGCCAAAGCTTCACTTACTATTAGTTAACTTGAGCTGTAAGTTCAATGAAGTAAATGCTTCAGGACATACACTGGCAAGTCAGGTGGTAACATATGTGAATTTCTCCCACATCGTGCACCTTTTTTCTTCAGTCGATGTCTCCGGCAGTAAACGAGTGTGGCAGGTCCGCATCCTGCATCAATCCAGACCCCCTCTAGCGAGTGCTGGCAGCACAGCTTTGAACATTATTTCTGCCGCCAGTGGACCCCTCTGGAGACAGAAGCCCCTCCGGAGACTTGAGCAGCATAGTCTAGGCCAACACTTTGGGGCAGCACTGAACGGCACCATTTTCGAAGAAGAGCACGGGGAGTTTGCCCCGGTGTCCTGGTCAATATTCATCCTTCAACCAACATCATTTTTTTTTTAAACAGGTTATCTGGTCATTATCACGTTGCTGTTTGCGGGAGCTTGCTGTGCACAAATTGGCTGCCATGTTCCCTACTTTACAACAGTGACTACACTTCAAAAATACTTCATTGGCTGTAAAGCACCTTGGGACGTCTTAAAGTAGTGAGAGGCGCTGTAGCCTTTTGGATATGGTTTATTTTAAGGAGAAGCTGTTTCTACTTGCAGGAGGGTCGGTAACCAGAGGACACAGATTGAAAGTAATTGGCAAAAGAACCAGAGGGGAGATGAGATTTTTTTGTTGTGACCTGGAATGTGCTGCCTGAAAGGGCAGTGGAAACAGATTCAATGGTAACTTTCATAAGGAAATTGGATATATACTTCAAAAGGAAACATTTGTAGGGCTGAGGGGAAAGAGCGGAGGGAGTGGGACTAATTGGATCGCTCTTTCAAAGAGTCAGCACAGGCACGATGGGCCGAATGGCCTCCTCTGTGCTGTATTCTATGAAGACGATAAACCGAAGGCCTCTATCTGCCCTCTCGGGTGAACGTTAAAGATCCCACAGCACTATTCGAAGAAGAGCAGGGGAGTTCCCCCCGCCCCCCGCTGGTGACCCGACCAACATTTCTCATTCAACCAACATCAGTAAAGAAAGCTTAACCTGTCCCATTACCACCTCCTCCCGCCTTGAATATCTTTTAATGTCTCTCAATGTCTCTCAATCTCTCCTGCTTTCTATCCTATCACTGACCTTCCCTTTGGTTCTTTCAACCCCTCCCCCTTTTCCCAGCCCCTAAACCTGTTCCATCTCCAGCTTTTTTTCCAGTTCTGACGAAAGGTCATCGACCTGAAACATTGGCCCAGAAATTCGGGTCGGGGGCTTCCCGCGGGTGCAAGCCCCTGACCTACACTTACATATCGCGCTGACATTTGAAGACTGGGCCTGCTTGGATTTCCGGTCTGTGGCCTGGTTCAGCTCCCGGCGCGCTGTGCGTGCGTGATCCAGCGGCGTACTTAGTGCGATGAGCCGGCTGGGATCACGTGAGCACTGGGCAACCAATGGGAGTTTACAAAAGTCCATTCATGAGTTAGACATAAGACCTGTCAAACTCATGAAAAGTACGGGCGCCCAAAACACTACTTAAACTTTAAATAAAAGTTAAAAAACATTCCAATAATTAAATTAACTATTAATAACTTTAAAAAACTAATTTAAACAATTATTCAAATTTCTGCCAAAATTTTTTTTTCAAGAAATCAGGTCCAAAAATACACTTACCTTACTGTAAATTCTTTAAAAATAATAAACCTGTGGAAAAAAATTTATAACTTTAATTATTAGACCACTTACCTTATAAAACTAAGTCCTTACGTCTGCTTTTTACATTCGTAAAAAGTGGAGGCCTTCACGCACGGACAAACCTGTCAAAAAAAACGAAGTTCAACGTGTACGCGCTGCCTCCAACGTCGCTAGGGAACCGACTCTTAACCCCTTGGCTCAGAGGAGAGGAAATGCCGGTTTTCCGCGCATGCGCTGTGCATGCTGAAATCCGGCACTTCCAACGGGCCCACGCGTGAGTACCCCGTCCGTACTCACGCGTTGGGACCGGAATTACTGGCCCATTGACTCTGTTTCTCTCTCCACGGATGCTGCCCTGGCCTGCTGAGTTTTTCCAGCATTTTCTGTTGTTATTAAGGAAACAGACTACCTGCTCATTTATTTCATTGTTGTTTGTGGGACCTTTGCTATGCGCAATTCGGCTGTCGGGTTTCCTACATTACAACAGTGACTAAAGGTACTTCATTAGTTGTGATGCGTTTTGGGACATCCTCTGGTCGTTACAGTAACTAAGTCCTTTAACTCTGTCCCTAGTAGACAGAAGTGTTTGTGCCGTTGACTCATAGCTGGTCAACTAGGCTTATTAAACCATAAATTAGGCTATGGGAAATCTCTTGGTTTATCTCTTAACACCCCAGCATGAATTCTCTCAACATTTTTGCAGTGTTAACAATTGCCGGATTCAACTTTGTGAAACCGCCATAGGTTTCATTTCCTGTGTGTGCTAATTTTTGCACACCAGTTAACTTAGTGGGTGTACAATTCTACCGAATGGGATAATGATTGCTAAACTAGTTACTTGGTGTGTTAACAACAGTGCTCAGAGGATATTAAACCCCCAGGGGGTCACTTTTCGTTGCTTTCACCTGGTGTAAACAGGACGGTAATGCCCTCATAACGGGGCCAGTCACCTTAAGATGATTAAAGGAGTTGATAGGTTAAAAAAAAGAAAGACTTGCATTTATATAGCACCTTTCACAACTTCAGGACATCCAAAAGCACTTCACAGCCAATGAAGTACTTTTTGAAATGTAGTCACTGTTGTAATATAGGAAATGCAACAGCCAATTTGCACACAGCAAGCTCCCACAAACAGCAATGTGATAATAACCAGATAATCTGATTTTTTAATGATGTTGATTGAGGGATAAATATTGGCCAGGACACCAGGGGATAACTCCCCTGCTCTTCTTCGAAATAGTGCCGTGGAATCTCTTACGTCCACCTGAGAGGGTTTAACATCTCATCCGAACGACAGCACCACCGAGGGCACCTCCGACAGTGCAGCACTCCCTCAGCACTGCGCCGGAGTGCCCGCCTAGATTTTTGTGCTGAAGTCTCTGGAGTGGGACTTGAACCCACAACCTTCTGACTCAGAGGCGAGAGAGTGCTACCTACTGAGTCACAGCTGACAATAGAAAGAAACTATTTCCTCTGGTGGGGGGAGTCCAGAACAAGGGGGCAACACCTTAGAATTAGAGCTGGGCCATTCAGGGGTGATGTCAGGAAGCATTTCTTCAGACAAAGGGGAGTGGAGTTCTGGAACACTCTCCCCACAAAGCTGTTAAGGCTGGGAGTCAATTGAAAATTTTAAAACTGAGAATGATAGATTTTTGTTAGGCAGGGGCTTTAAGGGATATGGAACCAAGGCGGGTAGATGGAGTTAAGATACAGATCAGCCATGACCTAATTGAATGGCAGGACAGGCTCGAGGGGCTGAATGGCCTACTCCCATGTTCCTATGATCCTATAAACACCAGCGACATGGTGTGCCAGCTACGATCATGTCAACCTGCGATGGAACCGAAGCGGCTCGCTAAAGGTAACTGTTGTAAGAAATAGCTGTTAGATTCAAAGATGGGGTTTTAATTCTTTGGATAGAGACTGACAACCAGCTGAAATGCAGCCAGGAAAATATGGCTGAAATGCCAGCAAAGTGAAATAACAAACACCGAAAGACAAATGGAAGTGAAAAGGGGATCGTAAAATGCAAGACAACGGAGGGTGGTGGTACAATCGTTAGACAAAATGGAGCCAAGAAGTCATAAAATATTCTTAAAGAAACATAACGAAACATTCCTCAGAAAGATAAGAGAAAGATAGCAAAATACTGCGGATGCTGGAAATCCGAAATAACATAGAAACATAGAAGATAGGAGCAGGAGTAGGCCATTCGGCCCCTCGAGCCTGCTCCGCCATTCAATGAGATCATGGCTGATCATCCAAATTCAGTACCCTGTTCCTGCCTTCTCCCCAAATCCCTTGATCACTTTAGTCTTAAGAAATATATCCAACTCCTTCTTGAATATATTTAATGAATTGGCCTCTACTGCCTTCTGTGGTAGAGAATTCCACAGGTTCACCACTCTCTGGGTGAAGAAATTCCTCCTCATTTCAGTCCTAAAAGGCTTACCCCTTATCTTTAGACTGTGACCCCTGGTTCTGGACTCCCCGACCATCGGGAACATCCTTCCTGCATCTAGTCTGTCCAGTCCTGTTAGAATTTGATAAGTTTCGATGAGATCCCCTCTCATTCTTCTAAACTCCAGCGAGTACAAGCCCAATCGACCCAATCTCTCCTCATACGTCATTCCTGCCATCCCCAGTATCAGCCTGGTGAATCTTCGCTGCACTCCTTCCATGGCAAGAACATCCTTCCTCAGATAAGGCAACCAAAACTGCACACAATACTCAAGATGTGGCCTCACCAAGGCCCTGTACAACTGCAGCAAGACATCCTTGTTCCTGTACTCAAACCCTCTCGCTACGAAAGCCAACATACCATTTGCCTTCTTAACCGCCTGCTGCACCTGCATGCTTACTTTCAGCGACTGGTGCACAAGGACACCCAGGTCTCGTTGCACTTCCCCTTCTCCCAATCTATTGCCATTTAGATAATAATCTGCCTTCCTGTTTTTGACACCAAAGTGGATAACCTCGCATTTATCCACGTTATATTGCATCTGCCATGCTTCTGCCCAATCACCCAACCTGTCCAAATCATACTGGAGTTTCTCGGCATCCTCCTCACAGCACACACGCCCACCCAGCTTTGTGTCGTCTGCAAACTCGGAGATATTACACCTAGTTCCCTCGTCCAGATCATTAATATATATCGTGAATAGCTGGGGTCCAAGGACCGATCCCTGCAGTACCCCACTAGTCACTGCCTGCCACTCGGAAAAAGAGCCGTTTATTCCAACTCTTTGCTTTCTGTCTGCCAACCAGTTCCCTATCCAAGTCAATACCTTGCCCCCAATCCCATGTGCCTTAATTTTACACGCCAATCTCTTACGCGGGACCTTATCGAAAGCCTTTTGAAAATCCAAATGCACCACATCCACTGGTTCTCCCTTATCTATTTTACCAGTTACATCCTCAAAAAATTCCAGTAGACTAGTCAAGCACGATTTACCTTTTGTAAAGCCATGTTGACTTTGTCCAATCTGGTCACTTTTTTCCAAATGCTCTGCTATTACATCCTTTATAATGGACTCTAGCATTTTCCTCACTACCGATGTCAGGCTTACCGGTCTGTAATTCCCCGTTTTCTCTCTACCACCCTTTTTGAACAGCGGGGTAACATTAGCTACCCGCCAATCCATGGGTACTGTTCCAGAGTCTATCAAATTTTGGAAGATGACCAGCAATGCATCTACTATTTCTAGGGCCACTTCCTTAAGTACCCTAGGATGCAGATTATCAGGCCCTGGGGATTTATCGGCCCTCAATCCCATCAATTTCCCTAACACCATTTCTCTACAAATACTGATTTCTATCAGTTCCTTCCTTTCATTAGACCCTATGTTCCCCAACATCTTTGGGAGGTTATTTGTGTCCTCCTTTGTGAAGACAGAACCAAAGTATGTATTTAATTGGTCTGCCATTTCTTTGTTCCCCATTATAAATTCCCTGATTCTGACTGCAAGGGACCTACACTTGACTTCACCAATCTTTTTCTCTTCACATATCTATAAAAGCTTTTACAGTCAGTTTTTATGTTCCCTGCAAGCTAACTCTCATAACAACAGAAAATGCTGGAAAAACTCAGCAGGCCAGGCAACATTCGTGTAGAGAGAAATAGAGTCAACGTTTCAGGTTGAAACCCTTTGTCAGGACTGAAAAAACACAGGAAATGAAACAGATTAAAAGGCCAATTTGGGGGCTGGGAAATGGGGATGAAAGAACAAAAGAGAAGTGAAGACAAGAGAAAGGCCTCGTCAGCCATGCAGAAAGGGACGGCGAGGGATGCCTTCCTGCTTCACAATTGGATTATAGACGGGGAACAAATGATTGACACCAGGTAATCACCAGTCCACCGAAATAACTATAAATATAGACGACCGAGAGAGGGAATCAGACAGCCAAGGGCGAAGACTTCTTCGAGATGGAAACCAATGCTGGTTCACGCTTAACACCTCCAACAGCTCGGGGGAAAAATCAACAGAAGTGACTGCTGTTACTGACTGCAGAGACCCGCTGACCCGAGACCTCCACGCTGTCTCATCGGGCAGCTAACCAACCGTCCGTTCGGTCGTGGCATTCCGCTTCGGGAGCCGTAGGTCACTCTCTACTCTCACGGGTTGTATGTCTATTATACTTATCTTAAACTGTAGCTCTTTAATAAAAAGCCTTACAACTCCTATGACCCTTTGGGTAATCTGTGTGTGACCTGTGATCCATATCTTCCACTGTTGAATTATTCTTGCGGGCCCCAGAGGAGCAGGAGTGCTCATAACTCACCTTGCAGATGGCCACCCCGGCCCAATCTTGTGGCCTTAATCCGGTGAGCTGCACTGGGATCTATGCTTGGCGCTCCGCAGCTAGCACGCCGAATCTAAAGGAGGCCGGGTCTTAAACTGGCGGCAAGCCTCATTGCCGCTGGAATGCATGACCAACCAGCGCGTGTCTGTTAAAGGGGCCGCATACCCAAAAAAACAATTCAGTGGGAACATTGTTCATGGTCCCTTTAAGTCCTTTATGCCGTTTAACATCGTGTTGAGCCGTGCGAGGCTAACAAGAGGAGCTGTGGCTGGAGCGTGGAGCTCCAAAATGGCAGCTCTGGCGTCAAATCAGCCTCACTCGCTGATTGACGTCATAAGCTGCCTGCTCTGCACGCTGCCGGTGCACGTTAGGTGCGCGCGCGCAAACACTGTTGGAAGTGCGCGCACGCCGCGGGCGCCATTTTCAAAGCTCGAGGGCCCACGGAGGGATGAAGAAACAGGTGCTACAGAGCCCAATTTCGCCCCCGCAGTCTTTAGCGACACGCTGTTGAACGCTGTCGTAGTTTGGGATGCAGTGGGTTGGCTCCCTGTTACTCTCTCGCCTGAGACCTGGGTTTGGATCGAGCACACACAGACACACACACTGATAGGATCCACACCTTTGGTTTGTGCCTTTTCCTTTTTTTCTCTCCCACATGGCAGCTGTCTCTCATTCTGCCAGCGCATTTCACACTTCATCTAGAGCCATCTTTTGTCTCTTTTACCTGTCCTATTACCATCTCGTCTCGTCTTGAATATCTCTTAATGTCTCTTCACTTCCCTTTTGTTCTTTCATCCCCTCCCCCATTTCCCAGCCCCCAAACTGGCCTTTTAATCTGTTTCATTTCCTGTGTTTTTTTTCAGTCCTGACGAAGGGTTTCGACCTGAAACGTTAACTCTGTTTCTCCCTCCGCAGATGTTGCCTGGCCTGCTGAGTTTTTCCAGCGTTTTCTGTTGTTATTTCGGATGCAAGACTCCTCTTGCCAACAGCTGGAGGAGTCCGAAGTAAGTTGAGTGTGAGAATCTTCAATCCATTCCCTCGTCAGTGTGAGGCCCTGCTTTTGAAAGATGATTCAGGAATCAGGCATTCGTACTTTGGCAGCCTGACTTGTACAGACCACTCGGTGTGAGAACTGGAAATGTCAGCGGTGAGGCGGTGGATGGGGAGCCGCTGTGTGACCTTTTAAAGTAAGTTTCAATCATCTGCTCTTGCTGCAGCTAAACTGCAAACTCTTCAAATAAAAACAGAAAGTGCTGGAGAAACACTCAGCAGGTCAGGCAGCGTCCGTGGAGAGTGGAACAGCGTTAACGGAGGGAATTTTAATGTGGGTGAGCGCATGGGTTTGGCTGGGGTGGGGTGGGGAGGGGGAGGGGCAGGGGGGTGAAATCATAAAAAATGCGACGCGTCAAGAAGTCGGCTCCGACCCGCCAGCTTCCGCATTTCACTCCAGTGCATTAGGCTGCATGTGCACAATCCCCACGGGAGAGGCGGGTTGTCAATTTCAATGTTAATCGCTCAATTAGAGCGACATTGACGTGGGTTTTACAACTTAACTTTGGGTCCATGGGTTTCCCGGGCTTCCTGGAACTCGCCAGTGAAAGCAAGGCGGGAACACAGCAGCAACTGAGGGGGGATATAGACACGACGCCAATAGGTACTGAGTACTCACAGCCGCTTTCTTGCCTGCTTGTGTGAAAGGCTTTGCTCACAGTACCTGGTGCTGAGAAGTTACATTACACACGTCGGAGGTGTCATCTACACTTTGGAGGTTCAGAGACCTGATCTGCACCTTGGAGCTCTGATCTATCAGATCAGCATGAGGGCCGCTCACGCTGTGTTACTTTGGACCTCAGATGAGGACCAAGCCGGCCACCCACAGCAGCAGAGCTGCACCAGCCACAGCCTGCTGGTAAAAGACCTGTAGCTCCACAGGAAATAGGGGATCTGCAGAGAGTTGCTGCTCGCAGGAGGCCATACCGTGTGTGAAAGGCTTTGCTCACACGACTTGTGCTGAGAGCTTCCTTTACACACTTTGCAGGTTTCTTCAACACTTTGGAGGTTCGGAGGCCTGATCTGCACTTTGGAGCTCTGATCTATCAGGTCAGGATGGGTGCCTCTTAGGCTGCCTTAGATTGAACCTCAGATGAGGACCAAGATGACCAGCAACTGTGGCAGCACCAACCTGGTGCACACAGACCTGTAGCTCCTCAGGAGAGAGGGGAGCAGCAGAGAGGTGCAGCGCGCAGGAGGCCATACCCGGCTCACAGAGTCCACAGGCAGAAGTTTCCTCGACATGTCTGAACACCAGTGTCTGAGGAGGCTCAGTGCGTCGCGCCAGGTGGTGGCAGACATTTGCAGCCTGCTGGAACAAGACCTGCTGCCAGCTAGACCTGGTGGCCATGCTTTACCAGTGGCTGTCAAAGTCAGGGGCAGACTCGGCCATCGGGACACGAGGCAGCATGTGGGGTACTGACTGGGGGGTGGGGTGGGGGGGGGGAGGCGACAACAGGTGAGAAGTGGAAACGCTTTGAGCCGAGTTCCCCAGTTCCATGTCCCCTCTCACCATCATCCTTCCCATGGGCCAGCCGCACTTCCCTACTAGCAATGAGCTGGAGAGCACTTCGCTGCACATCAGTGGCCAAGGCTACGGTATCATTCATCCTATTTAAGGTGGCATTCATAATGTGCAAGCTATTGGTGAAGGCTTGCGTGCACTCGTGTGATTGCCGCGTTTGATGCTCCGTGCAGGTGGCCACTCTATCCATGGACGAAGACATCATCGCAAAGGCCTGCGACACCCTGCCACTCATGCTTAAGGCGGACTGCTCCAACCTCTCTGCAATCGTGCACACTGCGGCTGGAATGCCCGTCAGTACATCGCACCTTCTCTGCTGCTGCTCCAGAAGTATCCTGTTCGTTGACAGCCCCGAGGTACAGCGTCTGCGTCCAGCTGAGCAGAGCTCAGAGCGTCCTGCACCCTCCGATGTGGTCTCTCCACTGCTGTCCCTGACTCCACCATCTGCTCTTGCTCACTTGTGAAGTGTGAAGCACCAGGTGAAACCCCAGCTATCTCTGTAAATGGCCCTGCCGAAATGTGAATATCTGAGCTGGTGCATGGTCTGCATAAGTCCTGTGACGGTGCACCCTCAGACGGATTGAGCTCCTCTGAGGAGTCATCATGGTCATGGGCGACCTGGACCACCACCTGCTGGGTGTGTGAAGGCCCTGTGGGAGATAAAAGACACGACTGAGTACTGTCAAGGTAAGAATGTTTGAAGTTATCATTATGAACATGATCATATTTCAGTGGCTGTTGACATCAAGTCAACATGATTGAGTGTTGTATGGCATGTGGCTGCCTGATATTTAAATCTGTCACCAGGTAGCTGGCAAGACCCCATCTCTGCCAGCCAGGCACACTAAGACTCTGCTGATCTCCAGCTCCTCCTCCTCTGCAGTTGTCAATTGAGGGATGGCTGGAGGGTCACCTCCAGTTCTCGGCCTCTCCCCAGTGTTCTCTGCTCTCTTCTCCTGCAAGGAGGGAAAGAAGAGACCTATGAGCGAGAGTAATGGCGTGTGTCCACCCGATGGATGGAGAGCATTTGTTGAGGGTGACTATGAGGGAGAGGCATGACATTGCATAATGATGAATGTGAGTGTCAGTAGTGGGTGGATAGATGGGGATGTGAGGATGTGCATAGACAGAGAGGGATGGGTGCACCAAGGTAAGTTGATGTGTGGAGTGATGTGCTGGAGTAGGCTTGAGAAGGCAGAGTGAGGGGGTTAGGGTGGTACGCACATCAGGATGTAGAGCAATGTGCCATCGCTTTCACCTTTCCTGCCCTGCTGAGGTCATTGAACCGCTTTCTGCATTGAATCCTGGAGTGTGACACCACGCTCCTGCTGCTGACCTCCAAGGGCAGCCTTTGTGCCACCTGCAGGCTTCTACCTCCCGTCAGCAGGGAAGAGTATCTCCCTCCGGGTCCTTACAGCCCCCCCAGCAGCACATCCACGGAGGCATCACTGAAGCGGGACCTTGTACCTTCCATGGTAATACAAAAGGTAAATCATATGCTTGACTAATCTACTGGAATTTTTTGAGGATGTAACTGGTAAAATAGATAAGGGAGAACCAGTGGATGTGGTGGATTTGGACTTTCAGAAGGCTTTCGATAAGGTCCCACATAAGAGATTAGCGTGCAAAATTAAGGCACGTGGGATTGGGGGTAAGGTATTGACTTGGATAGAGAACTGGTTGGCAGACAGAAAGCAAAGAGTTGGAATAAACGGGTCGTTTTCCGAGTGGCAGGCAGTGACTAGTGGGGTACCGCAAGGATCGGTCCTAGGACCCCAGCTGTGCACAATATATATTAATGATCTGGATGAGGGAATTGGATGTAATATCTCCAAATTTGCAGACGACACAAAGCTGGGTGGGAGGGTAAGCTGTGAGGAGGATGTCGTGAAACTCCAGTACGATTTGGACAGGTTGGGTGATTGGGCAGAAACATGGCAAATGCACTATAATGTGGATAAATGTGAGGTTATCCACTTTGGTGGCAAAAACAGGAAGGCAGATTATTATTTGAATGGCAATAGATTGGGAGAAGGGGAAGTGCAAAGAGACCTGGGTGTTATTGTGCACCAGTCGCTGAAGGTAAGCATGCAGGTGCAGCAGGCGGTTAAGAAGGCAAATGGTATGCTGGCCTTCGTAGCAAGAGGGTTCGAGTACAGGAACAAGGATGTCTTGCTACAGTTGTACAGGGCCTTGGTGAGACCGCACCTTGAGTATTGTGTGCAGTTTTGGTCACCTTACCTGAGGAAGGACGTTCTTGCCATGGAGGGAGTGCAGCGAAGATTCACCAGGCTGATACCTGGGATGGCAGGAATGACGTATGAGGAGAGATTGTGTCGATTGGGCTTATACTCACTGGAGTTTAGAAGATTGAGAGGGGATCTCATCGAAACCTATAAAATTCTGTCAGGTCTGGACAGACTAGATGCAGGAAGGATGTTTCGGATGGCCGGGGAGTCCAGAACCAGGGGTCATAGTCTAAGGATAAGGGGTAAGCCATTTAGGACTGAAATGAGGAGGAGCTTCTTCACCCAGAGAGTGGTGAACCTGTGGAATTCTCTGCCACAGAGGGCGGTGGAGGCCAGTTCATTAAATATATTCAAGAAAGAGTTGGATATATTTCTTGAGGCTAAAGGGATCAAGGGATATGGGGAGAAGGCAGGGACAGGTTACTGAATTTGGATGATCAGCCATGATCTCATTGAATGGCGGAGCAGGCTCGAAGGGCCGAATGGCCTACTCCTGCTCCTATCTTCTATGTTTCTATGTTTCTATACTCCTTCCCACCTCCAACTGCTTCAACTTTCATGTTTGATAGTGGAGTTGAGATCGCGTCATGCAGTTCGTCAGCACTGCCATTGATGCTAATTGGTCGGGAAACCTGGAAATCATATGCTAATGCAATGGCTGTGTTAAAAAGCCACTGACAGACGCACTTCACATACATCCGGTTTTCCCGCGCGTTATTGCGAGCTCCCCCAACCCCGCTGCCAGCACGTCTGCATATTAAATTCTAGGCCAACGTTTCAGGTCGATGGCCTTTCGTCAGAACTGAGTCTGATCAGAAACTCTTGATGTTGACACTGGGAGCTAAAAAAAAAAAGCACAGAAACCATCCAGCTTTAATCTCGCACTTTGATGAACACAAATTCGCCACATAAAGAAAATTTGCATTTTTTGGATGACGTAAACAGCCACGGAGTTCAAAAGAAGCACTGCTAATGATTGCTTCAAAACACTGCAAGCAGAGAGATAAACAGAGTGATTATCGACCATTTAGAAATTTAGAAAGTATGACGGAAACAGAATGGGGACAGGTAGATTGTTCTTTTTGACAGCCACTTCCCTTCAGAATGAGATGCTAATTTTAAACGCAGGCAAATGAACAAAATTGAAGCAAAAAGAAACGGCTGCTTGTTTTTTTCTCTCTCTGCGGAGAGGCAGCACAGAGGCAAAATGGGTGAGGTGCACTTCATCGGAAAACCAAGTCAGAAAAGATTGAACAGGCTGGGGCTCTTTTCTCTAGAAAAGAGAAGGCTGAGGGGCGGTCTGATAGAGGTCTTTATTAAAGTTATAAAAGGGTTTGATAGGGTAGACGTAGAGAAGATGTCTCCACTTGTGGGGGGAGACTAGAACTAGAGGCCATAGCTATAAGATAGTCATTAATGGCCCGGATATTCCGCTCGGAGGCTTCCCGCGGGCGGAAGCCCCCGACCTGCAAAAAAGAACCGCGCCGACATTAATGCTCTGGGCCCGCGTAAACTCCCGATGTAATCCCGAGGACTCCCGGGCAGCGTATGACGTCACGCCGCACAGGGGCGCAGCGTGCGCAGAGCCTAGGGCTTCGAGCGTAGGGGAGACCCGCCCACAACAGTTATATTTGCATAGGCCACGCCCCCGATTTTTTTCAACTCTTCAGAAGCATTGGCAACTGAAAGTAGCTACAAAACTCAATGGTAAGTTGTTTCTTTATAGATTTTTGAATCTTTTGTAAACTTTTAAAGACTTTTACATGGATTTAAAGAATCTTAAATAGTTTTAAAGAGATTTGAAGCAATTTAAAGAGTTTTAAAAGCCCTGAAAAAAAATTTTTCATTCATTTTAATGAATCAGCAAAATGAAATAGAAGGACTAAGCAGAATTCACATCATTAAGAGAGCTCAGAATTTCAGTGACGATGACATCAGCACACTCCTCAATGAGGTTGAGGCGAAGCGCCCGTGGATCCCAGGGAATGAGAAGTCCAGGGCGCCGCGCAAAGGACCGATGACAGCTTGGTCAGAAGCTGCCCAGGCTGTCAGTGCGAACTCCACCATCCCACGGACAGCGGAACAATGCCATTACTTTGACTCCCGCAGAACCGCCCTTACCTGCTCCCAGCGCAGAAAGAGTGTGGGCCCACGAGACAGCAGCTCCGCCAGTCCTGATGCAAGCAAACGTTGCCTTTCAGCAGCAGCAGCAGCAGCGGCAACCCTGTCACGAGGCAATTGCTGAAGGGCAAGAGATGGCACACAGAGGCCTTTCAATTGGCAGCAGAGGGCTCCAGTCACGGGGAAGGGGAAAGCGCAGGAGACAGTGGGGGAAAAATTCCGTATCGCCCCGTTTGGGGCGCCATTATCAGCCGTGCGCAAAGTTTAGCGCCTGGCGCTAATTATCGCCTCCAACGGCAAACTTGGCTTTTATCGCCCCTGGAGGTGATTGGAGCGCTAAATCAGGCGCTTCACACCTGTCTTAAGGCGCAAAGGCCAAGGAACGAGGCGCTACCTCAGAGCGCTGGCGAAGCAAGGAAGGGCAAATCAAAATGAACCTGCAAAGTGCTGCTCAGTACTCTAAACTCCTTCACACAACGTTGAATCTCTCCAGAAGTCTCTCTCTCTCTCTCTCAGAATGCGTGGTGCAAAAATGTCACCAACAAAAAAAGGCAGGAAGCGGTCACCTTTAAATAGCGCTGCCCCAGTCCCTTCCTGACTGCAAAACACTCCCTTCTACCTGTCGTTGCTAGCGGCAGGCGGTAAGGCAGGGGACGCCACTCAATATCCAGTCCGGGACGCTACCGGGGTGTTGCACATTCGACTGACGTCACGATCTGCCGGCGCAGGAGATCGCGGCGGTAGTGTTTAGCGTCGCTAGTTAATTTCGCGAGCAGTGCAAACATCGCTGCCCACGGGCGCTAGTTGCTTTGCGCCCCATTAGCGCCCTCTTAAGGCGCTAATGGAAGGCGCAAACAACTGAATTTTTCCCCCAGTAGGGTGTCACCTTTTGCACAATCCACCTCCTTTGACCCTCAGGCACTGATGCGAGGGGGCAAATCGTTCAATTCTTTAATGTTTGATTTTGTTTAAATGTTAAATGTTGTCGTTGCTTTTTTTATTGAAATATGTATTTGTGACTGAAAGTGTGTGTAACCGTTTCGTTTAAAAAGTACAGCCTCTAGTCACTTTGAAAAAAATTTCAACTTTTTTATTTGCAAAAATATTTAAAATTACAACTGTTTGAAAATTAGAAAATAGCTCGTTTCCATCTTGAATGTCTTTACTGCACTAAGAAACCAAAAAAGTCACTTTAAACTGTTTACAAATTTTATTCAAAAAAATTATGTTTGCAAATGTTTGAAAAGTAGAAAATAGCTAGTTAACATTTAAAATTTAAAAACTAAGAACATCAAAAGTAAACCTCAAAATCTTTGATGCTGCAATAAAAGTTCACTGTTTCACATTAAATTGTGTCTGTTCCTTTCTTTGCCTTGCTGGGGAGGTGGAGGTACAAGGCGACACTATCATCACCTCGTGAAGGTGTTGGCTACTAGCAGTTCCCGAGCAGCCTTACTTTTGGCAGCACTTGGCTCCTCCCCATCAGGCCTGGCCACAGGCACATTGGCATCGTCCATGTCCTCCATTTCAGCAGGGAGCTCCTCTGCAGGGTTAAGGGTCAGTCCTTCCCGCAGGGCAAAGTTATTGCAAAGCACAACAGGCCACCACAATCCTTGACACTTTCAGAGGACAATACTGCAAGGTCCCCCCTGACCTGTCCAGGCACCGGAAGCGTGATTTCAGAACCCCGACTGTCCTCTCCACCGCTTGCCATGTGGACACGTGTGACTAGCTGTATCTCTCCTGAGCCTCATTATTGGTCTTGCGGTAGGGAGTCATCAGCCATGGTCTTAGCGGGTAGCCCTTGTCGCCCAATATCCATGCGGATCCTGGAGGCAATGTGCTGAGGGTGCCATATAAGTTCGAGTTATGGAGGACGAAGGAGTCATGAGCACTTCCCCGGTGAGCTGCATTCACGTTTAGGATCCTGAGGTGCGCATCACAGACTATCATGACATTCAATGAATGAAACCCCTTCCTGTTGATGTATGTCACAGGTGCATCCAGTGGTGCCTTCAATGCAACATGGGTTCCATCAATGGCCCCAATCACTTTGGGGAATCCAGCAATGCTATAAAATGCAAGGGCCATCTCCTTTAGTTGGCAAGTGGACAAGTCAAAGTCTATCAACTCTGAAGCCCTACGGAAAATGGCATCAGTGACCTGGCGAATGCAGGCCCTCGCAGCACTCTGGGAGATGTTGGAAATGTCACCGGTGCCTGCCTGAAATGACCCACCTGCAAAGAAGTTCAATGCTGTGCTTACCTTCATGTTCACTGTCAAGGCAGTGCGGGTCTTCGAGCATGTTTGAAGGTCCTCCTTTAACATGTCACATAGTCGGCCGATTGCCTCTTTACTGAAGCGCAGCCTCCTCGCGCACAACTCCTCCGGCAGCATCTCAAATGACAGCTTCTCCCTGTACACTCTCTGGGGTGGGTAGTAGTTCCTCCTGATCGGGAGACGGTGATCGTTCCTCAGTCTTCCTTGTTGTTCCCTGGCGTTTCCAATTCTCTGAAGCACAATCGCACCGAGGATCAGGGCAGCATCGTCAAAGGGCATGTTTCTTCCTCACAGGCTTCCTCTTTAAACAGATGAAGTACTTGTAAGGAAAAAATGGAAAGAGTTGTAAAAGTAATTTTAATAAAGTGAGTGGCTAGACAATCACGTTGGGCTATGGTGGGAAACATGCAGTATCGGATTGGGAACTCGTCATACCTGCCTGATGAATATCACGGCCTGAGATGATTTTCTAAGAACTTTAACATTTTCACAAAGTCATACATACAATTTTTGAAGGGCATAGAAAAGTTAACATATAACTAATTGATATTTTCTGGCATAATTCTTTTAAACTTCAGTAAATGTTAAATAATTTATTTTTAAACAGTCATTTTCGCATTTAAGAAAATGAAATCTAATTCAATAGAATGATTACCTTGCACACAGTAAGAGTTGCTCTTTATAACTACACTCCTCAAAGCCTCCTTGAAAAAGTGTAACATCCCCACCGACACCTGGGAATCCCTGGTTCAAGACCGCACAACGTGGAGGAGAAGCATCCGGAAAGGCGCCAAACCCTCGGGGACGATTTTCCTGGAGCCGTCAGGCGGGCTTTCAGGCATGTGGGGGGTGGAAATTGCAAAAATAGGGGGTCACGACCGCCCCCCCCACGCCTGATTCCCCGCCCCGTCCGATTTTCACCCAGGCGTTTCTGTCCTTCCCGAATCAGTCCCGCCCACAGCAGGCGGGAGTGGTCTTCAGGCACCTTAATCACCAATAATTGGCATCTATAATGCCATTTTAAGGGGCCCTTGCTATTTTCAGCCTTTTCCCATGTTAAACACGCCTGGTGGGAACCCCGCTGATGAAACCTGGCGTGAACAATATCGGATTGCTGACTATCAGCTGCCGGTCAATCAGGAAAGAAGAGATTTAATCAGACATCATTTGTAGGTTGCAGGACCTTGTTGTTTCAGGCTTCGGGGCAACTTGTTCCAGGCTTAGGCACAGCTGTGGAAGGTTGGAGCCTCACACACTTCTCCCGTGTGAGCTCCTGGGAAGCCCCTCTCACCACCCTCACTCAGCGCTTCCTCAACTGAGGCACCTACCAGAAGCATGGGAGGCCTTTTTTTCCTTCCCCTCTTGGCATTAGAGGACCTCCAGCCCCATTCGCGAAATGACACACGCCACAACTGCAGAAGTTGCAATCAGAAATTTTATTTACAATAACCAACTGATGGCATTTTTCAAAAAAACACATTTCACCCAAGTTACTATCCTTGTGACTATTAGTGCTTTATTTTCCTCTTACGCATGCTCCTACGTAGTGGTTCCCCTGTGGCTTCAGAAGATGTGGAGGCCCCTTGCTCACTTTCCTGCTGCTCCTGTCTCGACACCTTTGGCGGGCGTCCTCTGGGATGGCGAGCCTGTGAGGGCTCGCCAGCAGTCTGCTGCTCCTGCGGCTGTGCAGGGGTTGAGACCTCTATCTTCGTTGGGTGTGGACTCCGGCGGGGCTCTTATCGAGGGCTCTGCAGTGGCATGGAAGTGTGAGCGCTTGGAGAGGAGCCCCCACTTCCTTGAGGTCTGCCACCAACCTCCCTCTCATGGGTTAGGTCCCCCTCAGTGCCTGCAAGTGGCTTGAGAGCAGCTTTCTGCACATCAGGGGGACCATGGGGACCCGTTTCTACAATGGCAGTCCTACTCAGAGGGCCTGCCATGAAGGTCTGGTTTCTCTGTTCAATAGCTGACCATCGCTCCTCCAGAGATGTCAGTCTATTCTGAACACTCACCATGTTTTCAACACTCTGGTGACTTAGCTCCTCCATGGCCGTAGCCATCCTCTCCTCTACTGTAGCCATCCTTTCCACGGAGATTGCCATCCTTTCCGTGGTGATGCGTTCATGCGCCAATGACTCCACAAAGGCTCTGCTCATGTTCGCTATGGACTCCTCCATTCGCTCCACACTCGCAGCGACCCTGGAGACAAAACCTGCCAGAGACTCCTGCATTTGTGCATGGAGATCCATCACCTCTTCTCTTGCAGATGGACCTAGAGGCAGAGGGTCGACATGCAGCAGAGCTGAGCTGGCAGAGTCCTGCACCCTCCGACGAGGACCCTCCACTGCTGTCCCTGTCTCCACCATCTGCTGATGCTCACTTGTGAGCTGTGATACACCAGGTGACAACACTACTCTATCTCGCAAAGGTCCCACTGAGGTGTGAGTGTCTGCGCTGGTGCTGGGTGCGCTGAATTCTGCTGACGCTGCACCCTCAGAGGTTGGAGCTTCCTCTGAGGAGTCTGGCTGCTCAGCCTCTTCCTCCTCCGCAGTGGGGACGGGGGCTCTGGATGGTCCTGTGGAGGAGTAAAGGAAAAAGTTACAGATGTGATGCCAAGGTTACATGCACATTGGATTTTGCAGATGTTCATAAGTCCAAATGATGCAGCTTCAGAATCATATCAGCAACTCATGCTATGTCAATGAGAGCGATGGAATACTATTCTGTCACCAGCTTGCGGGACTGCCCCTGTCTCTCCTTCTCCAGCTTCCACAGCCACATCAGCCCCGACAATTTCCAGCACTCCTTCCTCCCAGGGGGTCAGGTGGGCTATTGAGGGTGGGCCTCCTCCAGTCCTGGCTCGCTCTCTGTTGTTGCGAGCTCTCTTTTCCTGCAATGAGGGAGACAAGTGGAGTTTGAGTGAGAATGAAGGAGTGAGTGTAGAAATTGCATAGCATAGATACTTAGAGGGAGACAAAGATGGTGTGAGGCTGCAAGACCAAGGGCCCTCCCTGTGTGTTGTCAGTTGTGTTCAAAGCATCAGAGTGAGAGGGAGTGTGAGGGCTGCATGATGGAATAGTTATGTGAATGTGAGCATAGAGAGAGAGGGAATGGGTAAGGGTGCATGGATGTGACTGTGAAGTGGGATGTGGAGGAAGAGAGTGCTAAAGCTGAGTGCTGGTGGGGAAAGGCAATGGGGATCAGTTTGAGGGTGATGGAAACTTCATACTTACTTTTCCTGTACGGTGAAGGTCATGGAATCGTTTCCGACACTGTATCCATGTTCTTCTGGTGACTCCCAGCAAGTTGACAGCTGCTGTCACCTGCATCCATGCAGCCTTGGTCTCAGTGGGAGGCCTCTTCCTCCCTGACCTAGGGAAGAGGACCTCCCTGTGGGCCCTCACCCCATCCAATAATGCCTGCAGTGAAGCCTCGTCGAATTTGGAGGAAGCTCGGGGTTTGGCACTGGCCACAGCTGCTGCAGGCTCCTCTGCCATCCTGTATGGTTCATTTGGAAGCCTGCAGAGGAAGCAATGCTTGCTGTAGACTTTAAAAGCACCACGAATGATGACATCATACTGTGGGGCTTTCTGACTGGAAATAGTCAATTAGCAAGGGTTCGCACACGCTGGAAATGAATTGGCTAATTGAGGGAAAATTGCATCAATCTGGCAGACCATTTACATTCGTGTGGGAACCCGACAATTCCCCACACCTGCGGGAAAATCGGCCCCCTCGAGTCTCTTCGCCGGGAGCAAGCGGAAGCCAAGCGCAGGCAGCGCAAGGAGCGCACGTCAACCCAAGCACCCCACCCAACCGCCCCTTCAACCACCATCTGCCCCACCTGTGACAGAGACTGTAGGTCCCGCATTGGACTCATCAGTCACCTGCGAGCTCATTTTTAATGTGGAAGCAAGTCATCCGAGGGACTGCCTAAGAAGAAGACTCAAAACAAGATCCAGAACCATTTTTAACAAATTAAAGTTGATAAAAACTTACCTCAGGCTTTCTACAAAGAACTTTGCTCATTTTCACAATTAAAAATGTTCCGTTCCCAAGCCCACTGCTGAAAGAGTTCTTCTTCCTGGAGTTTCTTCCAGGAGAATGCAGGCTGTACGCCTGCTTTTACTAGGCGCAGCTGGTTCAGACGTACCTGTACTGAAGCATTTGAGAAAAAATCTGAACTTTGAGCCGGTAGTGCTGCCTATCCTGCGCATGCGTTTGATCTGTCAAGCCGTTTCATGACTAATTGGAAATGCCGGTTTCCAGCACATGCACTGTGCATGCCTGAAAGCGGCATTTCCGATGTCCCTACGAAGTGAGTACACAGCGCCTACACACCCGTAGGGATCGGAATATCCGGGCCAATAAATCCAATATGGAATTCAGGAGAAACTTCTTTACCCAGAGAGTGGTGAGAATGTGGAACTCGCTACCACAGGGAGTAGTTGAGGCAAATAAGAACATACAGTAATAAGAACATAAGAAATAGGAGCAGGAATAGGCCATTTGGCCCTTCGAGCCTGCTCCGCCATTCAATATCATGGCTGATCTTCTACCTTATCTCCACTTTCCTACACTAACCCCATATCCCTAATATTCAAAAATCTATCGATCTCTGTCTTGAATGTACTCCACGACTGAGCCTCCACAGCCCTCTGGGGTAGAGAATTCCAAAGATTCACCACCCTCTAAGTGAAGAAATTTCTCCTCACCTCTTTCAAAACCCTAGGATGTAAGCTAGCAGGTCCAGGGGATTTAGCGGCTTTCAGACCCATTAATTTCGCCAGTACTATTTTTTTTTACTAATATTAATTTCTTTCAGTTCCTCATTCTCGCTAGACCCTTGGTTCTCCACTATTTCCGGGAAGTTTTTAGAGTCTTCTTCCGTGAAGTGAGACAAAAAGGCCGCGAATTTAATTGAGGAGGCGGCTTGGAGTCGGGTTGCCTGGTGGGCAGGGTCCAGACCCACTACCGGTTTCAGCCGCTCCCAATTTGAAATTTTAATTTAAATGGCCTCTTCACTGCCTCTTCACTGCATAGCATGGATGCATTTAAGGGGAAGCTAGATAAACACATGAGGGAGAAAGGAATCGAAGGATATGCTGATAGGGTGAGATGAAGAGGGGCGGGAGGAGGCTCGTGGAGAACATAGACCAGTTGGGTCGAATGGCCTGTTTCTGTGCTATTAATTCTATGTGAATGATAGCGCCCAAATTTTCTGTTCCCCCTCATTTGTGTGGAGGGGGCAAACTGATCCTAAATTTGGTGCCAATTGGAAGTTGCCTGATGCCTAAAGCTGAGCAGGAAATTAGGGAGCAGTGTCGAGACTTAAAGGGCTTGTTTTACAGGGCAAACAACATTGTTGGAACTCTGCTTTTGGATGTCTGTGTCAGCTAAAGTATTTTTACCTGATGCCAAGAGTGACGTCCCACATTCAGGCCCCCCTCCTTCATCACCCAGAATCTGGTGTTCCCTCTGCAAGAGGTTGAAAGGAGGAGGAAGGTCCTGTATCCATTATCTGAGAGGAAGGTGAATAAAACACAAGGCTTGTCTAGAGATGGCTGAGGCCATCGTCGTGGCAAGAAGTCCACCAAGACATTTGGCTCTCTCTCTTCTTTCGTGTTTCCTCAGGTCCTGATGAAGAATCAAGGCCGGGTGCATGAAGAAGAGCAAGTGCATCACCCCCTTACCCCGTCGCACCTTCCCAAACTACTGAGCACCAGCTTGGGCCCATTAACCGCGGGGGAGTTAGATAGCGAAGCGCAGGAACTCCCAATGCGTCAGCCTTCTGGCACAGGTGAGTGGTTAGAAAGGGATGGAGGATAAGGAAGGAGGTTCCTTGTCAGGGTCTGGGGCCCTCCCTCCTCCACCACACCCTGGCGAAAGCGATTCTGATCTAGGGGGTTCTGCTTTTAAATGTAGAATGTTCTCGAAAAAGCACAATCATTTTTTCCTTAAAAATTATTTTTTAAAAATCAATGCCATCAAGGCTACTTTTCCAATGAAGAGAAGAGATGAATTCTTTCATAATTTATGTTCTCCATTACTGTAAATACAAAAGAGAAATCAAGGGGGAAATCGCCTGTGATGATTACATAGAAAACTGGATTAATTTCTTCCTTCAATGTTTATGATAAGATGAATAGAGAAATGTAGTCCATAAAGGTTTGCAATGAAAAGCACAAAATATATCATATATAATCAGTCTTTCAGATGAGACGTTAAACCAAGGCCCCGTCTGCTCTCTCAGGTCGATGTAAAAGATCCCACAGCCACTATTTTGAAGAAGAACAGGGTCCTGGCCAATATTTATCCCTCAATCAACATCACTGAAAACAGATTGCCCTCCTGTTGACCCCACAAAGATCGGCTAGGAATTTCAAGTGTTTACAAAGCATTGTACTTAATCTTAGGCTTCTTGAAGAAGAAAGAGTGAATTGACATTTATATAGCACCTTTCACGACCTCAGGTAAACAGGAGGCCACCGGCGGCACCAAGGGATGGCTCGCCGGCAAGAAGGGTAAGTCGTGGGGAGGGGCGGTCTCGGGAGTTTCTCATGAAAGGGAAGGGGGCAGGAGAGGCTTAAACTTCCCTTGTTGGACCCTCCAATTCTAGCTTCTTGCGCATCTCCGATTTTACCTCTTTGACCAAGCTTTTGGTCACCTGTCCTAATGTCTCCTTATGTGGCTCAGAGTCCAATTTTGCTTGATAACGCTCCTTGTGAAGCACCTTGGGACATTTTACTACATGTTGGCCCGGATACTCCGATCCCTACAGGTGTGCGCGCGCTGTGTGCCCACCCGTAGGGACATCGGAAATGCACAGCGCACGCTCTGAAAACCGGCATTTCCGATCGGTCAAGAATGCTCTTGACCGATCGGACGCCTGCCCTGGAGAAGGGCCTCTGCAGGGGGGAGACCCTCCGCCCACAGAAAACCCTTAGAATTCTTACGCCTGCTGGTAAAAGCAGACGTAAGGCCAGGATAAGAGTTGAAAAAAGTAAAACAAAAACATTTTTTTCCAGTCATTTATCATTTAAAAATACTTTAAAAAAGGTAAGTTTATTTTTAGCCCTGTAAAAAACTTTAATTATTTTTTTCAAAAATATTTAATTTATTGTAATTTCAACTAATTTTAAAAAGGTGATTTAAAAAAAATGTATTTAAAGTTTTACTATGTTTTTGCATTGATCTCCATTCATATATTTGACAGGTCTAGCTGTCAAGTGTAGGAAGGGAGATTCCCTTCTTTGATTGGCTCCCCATGGCCCACGTGATCCCAGGGATGCTTGCGAACTGCTTGCGCCCCTGGGATACGTGGGCCCTGCGCAGTTGGAGTTTGCGAGGCCCAGCATCAGAACTATACGCACCTTGGGAGCCCTCAGGTAAGTGCGTAGATTTTTTCCAGATCGGGGGGCCTCCGCACGCGGGAAGCTTCCGATCGGAAAATCCGGCCCTATATAAACGTCAGTTGACGTTGTTGTTCCTGATAAGCAGGGCTGAATTACGATAAAATCAGGAAAGGCTCAGTCAACACTCAAAACGGCCTTTCCTCAAAAGAGTAAGAGAAAGCAAGAACAAAGTATGCAAAGAAGTATGTAGTACATCTGAGGCTCAACTGCACCTACTCAGTGTGACAAAAATGAATTGTCTGTATCTGCGTTAAACTAATTAATTAATCAATCATTTTACTTCTTTATTGCTGGTCCCAGATAAAACAGAGTGAATTTGGTCTCTGTTGGCTCTTTCTGCAAGGTACAGCAATACACATTTTGGTCCAGTCAGAGAAAGTCAATTAATACATTAATTATTTAAATGGCCAAACTTTTGAACTCTAGGTTGTTCCAGGCTTGTTCCTCAAGTGTCGCATGTGTGTGCATACTGCAAAATGGCATCCAGGTCTCCATATTTAAAGAAGCCAGTTTCTATATGTCTTGATACAGAATGGTAGAATCGCCTGACACAGATCAAAGCCTCGAGTACCCTGGGATGGTGGTTTTGATTGACAGCTGCGTGTGACATTTGGGAGAAGGTGCACGGTCAATAATTGGCTGTAGCCCTTTGACGGACAGTCCCGTGATTAGAATCCTCTGGTTGGGAATTTATCTGCGGTTGACTAAACCCAGCTGGAATAATTTAACACTCTGGCAATAGATCAGCACATAAGAAGCGAATACCCATTACTGTATCAAGGTTTAATGTTGAGAGATAGCTCAACATTATTTTGATGCATATCAAGGGGGTATTGATGAGGATGAACATGTGTTGTCACGTGGTACTATCAAGTAAGCTGCTGTACAGAGGCATGGGTTACTAGCTGAATCTTGCTCATGTCTCCCTGGTTATTGGGCGGGACAAGGCTCACTCCAGACCATAGGGGACGGAAGGTCCGCTTACAGGAAAGGTTGGTGATGCTGAAACTGAGTAGAATATCTAGCATAAAACTCCAAAACGTAACACTAGGTCAATAAAATCTGCATTTGTGATTCAATTTTCAGTTGCTGATGTTAATTAACTGAAATTTCATTCAACTCTTGGATTTTTATGTCAGCATTGAGTAGCAGTGGTGTAATTACCGACAATTTTGTAAATTTGAACTTCACATTCCCAATGAAAGTAGAGGTATGGATAAATTTCAAATTTCCTTTCTCTATCTTATAGTGATGAGAGGGGCCTACCTAACCAGCAAGGATCAAGGAGGAGGGAGTTGGACATTCTAATAGAAACTGACGCCCTATCGCTTGATCTTCCTCCATGGTGTTCTTCACCCTGTAAAACGTTAGTAACCGTGTTTCAAGAATCAATTTTATGTTAATACAGAAGAGGCGTCTTTATTACAGTTTGAGCAGAATAAGACTGTTTGTAATGCTGTGAATATACTATTTGTCCCAATTACTCTCCATTTACCTGTTTAATGTTCAATAAATTTATCCAGTGATTTACAGCTTGAGCCACAGTCTGATATTCTTCCATCTTCCAAAGTGGTGGAGATCGTTCGGAGGCATGCAATACATCCTGACGAGGTGGAATACAGTAACAAGGGTTCTCTGTTCGACCTCTGGGTCTCACCACATTTCCCTAGATAATGGGCAGTTAAAAGCATATTCCCTTCAGGGGAGCGGCCTGGGCCACAATCCTGGTCTGCACCCCCTCTCGCACTCCCCATCTCTCCAGTGGGGCTCGCTCCTGTCCATCAGGAGGCCAATTTGCCTTTTCTCGTTTGGCATACCAGCCTCCAAACTTAAACCAGTTCCTGTATGGTTGAGAACACAAGGGCCCGATATTAATCTGAAGGCGGTATCTGAGCGGGGTGGGGGGGGGGAGTAGAATAACGTGGGGGAAATCCGGAAGTCAACTGAGCGGGTCGGAATCTGCGATCTCAACTCAATTGTATTAATTCATTTCGATTTCCAAGCTGCACAGTGGGCGTGATGCGCTCTTGCATGACGGGAGCTCAGCTGTATTTAAAAGGACAGTCCACAAATGGAAATTAGAGGTGTTCAGGATGGATGGTGGACATAGAGCAAGGGCAGCACCCAGATTCAATGATGCCTTGCTGGAATTATGGCTGGGTGCAGTCAGGAGGACGAGGGACATACTTTTCCCCAGCGATGGGAGGAAGAAACCTGCTGCTCTCACCAGGAAGGTGTGGTTGGAGGTAGCTGAGGAGGGGAGCAGCAGGAGCATTGTGCCCAGGTCATGGATGCAATGTAGGAAGCAGTTTAAAGACCTAACCAGGTCAGGAAAAGTGAGGACATTTGCTGATTCAACTACATCCTGTGCTCTAGCTCGCCAAGCGTTCTCCACCACATCACTCCTCACTCCCACTCAACTTTCAGCAGCATCCAGCCTTCACTTTCTATGCACTTCATCACCTCCCCATTTATCCATCCACCATTAGCACTCACCCCAATCCTTACGCAATGCGATGCATGTGTCTCATAGTCACCCTCACTGAATGCACTGTGACATGAATCAGTCATTCATGAAAGAAAGACTTATGAAATAATGCTGAGCGGCCTATGGGTGGCGCTGTCCAGGGAGAGTATAAATACTCGAGCACGGGCCCAGCTTGCGCAGGATATTCTTAACAGGAATGAGTGAAGGACACAACTAGACCTCCATGTTGTAAAACAGTTGATTAAAGCTTTGTTTAACGCTTAGACCAAGTGCCTAGTAGTTTTCTTACGTCACACTGCATCCATCGGGTGAATACCTCACCTTCACTCACTCACTGGTCTGTTTGTTTGCCCTTGTTGGAGAAGAGAGCACGAAACATAAGGGAGAGGGACAAGCCTGGAGGTGGGATGCCAAAAATAGTCCAGCTCACAGGTGCAGAGGAGGACGTCCTGGAGATAAGTGGCACATCTGCATCCCTCTCAGTCGGAAATGGAGAGACTGGAAGGCCGCAGATAGCTGGTGACAGAATTACAAATAACTCTGACACACACATTTCATCAATGACTGAACTATGAGAAGACTGAGTATAGTGATTGTCAAGATCGTGACTTTGCCATGACTAAATCATGTCCCCTTTTCTTGTCTTCCGGGGCCTTCATGCGTACAGCAAGAGTCGCAGGACAAGCATGAGGACGATTCCTCAGGGGACCTCATTCCTTCTGCGAGTGCACTGTCACAGTACCTACAGCAATGCACCAGCGCAGATGCTCACCCTTCAGTGGGTCCACTTAGACAGCTAGTTGGGTTTTCACCTGGTGATTCACACCTCACAACTGGGGGCGCAGTCCTGCAGGTACAGCAAGCAATTAGGAATGCAAATGATATGTTACCCTTTATTGTAAGGGGGTTGGAGTATAAGAGTAAGGAAGTCTTGCTGCAATTATATAGGGCTTTGGGGAGACCACACCTGGAGTACTGCGTATACTTTTGGTCTCCTTACCCAAGGAAGGATATACTTGCCTTAGAGGCGGTGCAACAAAGATTCACTAGATTGATTCCTGTGATGAGAGAGCTGTCCTATGAGGAGAGATTGAGTATTCACTGGAGAGTAGAAGAATGAGAGATGATCGCATTGAAACATATAGGGGTAAAAATTGATCTTTACGCCCCGAAAAAGTTAGCGCCCCCGTGGCCGATTTTCCCAGGTGGTGCCCCGAGAGGGAGGAGGGGCACTACTGGAAGCGCCCCGCGTCCCTCTTGAGGCGCTGCGAGCCAATATCGCGGCGCTATGTGCCGCGGTGCTGCAAGCCTTCCTCCCCTTATTAAAGGGGAGGGGTCTGGCACAGTGCGTCCCGGCACCCAGCTGGACCACTGGGGATCGGGAGTGCCGGCAAACGAGCCCGGCACTCGAGAAGTGCCGGGCTCACAGAGAGCAGCCGGCACCCCGCAGGGGGGCTTCACGGGGGCCAGGGACAGCAACGGGGGCAGGTGCTGCCAGGTAGCCAGCCACCTCCCCTTTAATTAGCGCCACCTCGGCTGTAGGTAGGCCCCTCTGACCCCGGCGGACATAGCGTCCGGCAGTAAGACGGGGGGGCGCCATCCAACATTACAGCCGGGGCGCGAGCGAGGAGCTGCGCACGGCGATGATGTCATTGCCAACGGCACTAACGGTTAGTAACGCCGCTAACCTCCCGCTGAATTTCACGCGAGGTGTTAGCGGCGCCACGCTCAGGCGCTAGTTGATTTGCGCCCCGTTAGCGCCCTCTTAGGGCGCTAACGGGAGGCGCCAATCAACCGAATTTAGCCCTCATAAAATTCTTAGAGGGCTTGGCAAGGTAGATGCTGAGAGGATTGTTTCCCCTGGCTGGAGAGTCTGGAACCAGGGGTCACAGTCTCAGGATAAGGGGTCGGCCATTTAGGACTGAGATGGGGAGAAATTTCTTCACTCAGAGGGTGGTGAATCTTTGGAATTCTCTACCCCAGAGGGCTGTGGAGGCTCAGTCGTTGAGTATATTCAAGACAGAGATCGATAGATTTTTGGATACTAAGGGAATCAAGGGATATGGGGATAGTGCAGGAAAGTGGAGTTGATGTCGAAGATCAGCCATGATCTTATTGAATGGCGGAGCAGGCTCGGGGGGCATATGGCTCATATATCTTATGTTCTTAATCCTCTCCAACCTCTGCTCAGCTGGACACAGATGTTGAATGTCGCGGGCTATCGTTGAGAAAGAGAATACTGGAGATGCAGCAGCAACTTAGCCAGGTACTGGCTGACCTGCCACGCACACTCTCCACAATAGTGGAGAGGATGGAGGAGTCCAACTCGATCGCTAGTGGATTGGTGGCGCATTTGGCAATTACAAGAATGTCTGCCATGGAGAGAGAGACCACCTCCATGGAGCTTCAAGCAAGGCTCTCAAATTAGTCCATCCAGGCCATGACCAGGGCAGTGCAGACTTTGGATGACACCTTGTCTGCCACCTGAAACAGGATAACAGATATCTTATCCGTGGTCTTACAACGCGTCACTGATCTTCACCAATCTGGTCTGCAGCAGAGTGGTTGGAGTGATGTGACGCTGGCCCAGGAGTGAAAAGATGGCGAAAGTGGGCATGGAAGTGGGATCTCTACTCAAAGCGTACCCACACCTCACCAATTGCCCAGTCAGCCAGTACCCGTATGCTGCTTCACCTCCCGATGGCCGAGTCTGCCCCTGTGTAGGTGGAGCAGTCTTTGGTGGGGCCCTCAGGGGCTCCAAAACCCAAAGGTTGTAAGCCAAAAACATCTCAGCAGTCAGGGCAGAGATCTGAGCCGCCTGCCTCTACCTCTGCCGAAGCCACACAGGATGAACAATGTGGAAGCGGTGGGAAGCGTAAGTTGAAGAAATTGTAATTCACCAAGGGTGTGCAAATGGGTGTTTGACAAAATGTTATGTTGTTAAGTTTCCTTTTTCCATAATGCCACATAAAATTTATTGATTAGCACCACCTCCACATCCTCGCCATTATTGCATCCCAAGGGTAAACTCGTCCTTTCTCTTGTTTCATGATGAATGTCATTACAGGCCGGGACCCATTGGGCAGATGTGTAATGGGTGGATGAGTGGTTGAAGGACTGTTTAGTGCAAAGGGAGGGGTGGGGGTTGGTGCTGGTAGTGGGAGCGGACCACAGGATTTTTTTGTTATGTTTCACACTCGATGAACCTTTGCGATATGAGGGCATCCCTGGCATCCCAGGCAGCAATGTAAGTGGCTAGTCTGGCAATGTGTGCCCCATCTTCCTCCTCCTCCTCCTCCTTCACTATGTTCTCCTCATCCAAAGGTGAGTGATGAGTCTCTTCGTCCTGCTTCACCTACAATCCTCTCTGCTGCACAATGTTGTGCAGGAGGCAGCACATCACTATCAATCTGGACATCCTCACTGACGAGTACTGAAGGGTGCCTCCAGACCTATCTAGGCACCTGAAGCACATCTTCAACATTCCAATGGTTTGCTTGATGACTCACCTGGTAGTCATGTGGCTCTTATTGTCACGCTCCTGTGCCTCATTGGTGGGGTTCCTCACAGGTGTCATCAGCTAAGTTTGAAGTGGGTATCCCTTGTCTCTTATGAGCCAGCCCTCAAGTCTGCTTCCTGGAACGAAAAGGTCTGGGATGTTGGAGTGCCTCAGTGTGAAGGCATCATGACAGCTCCATGGGAATCTGGCACAGACCTGCATGGACATCTTCTTCTGGTTGTACCAACAGCTGCGCAGTGATGGCCGAATATCCCTTGCAGTTTGGAAAAACTTCTGGTTGCCGTGGCGGTGCTCGGATTGTCACATGTGTGTGTAGTTGATGGCACCCTGTGCCTGGAGGAATCCAGCTAGACAGGCGAATCCCAGGGCCTGCTCATTCTGGCTGTTGTCATCACAGGGGAAGTTTACATAATTGTCGGCCTTATGCATTTATGCACAGCTGACTGGGAGATCCTGGCTATGTCTGCGGCAGAGGCCTGGAAGGATCCGGAGGCAAAAAAGTTGAGGGCGGTGGTCGCTTTCACAGCCACTGGTAATGCGTGGCCACCAGGTCTAGCAGGGAGCAGGTCTTCCTGGAGGAGGCTGCAGATGTCTGCCACCACCTGACATGACAACCTCAGCCTGCGGAAGCCCTGCTCTTCCGAGAGGTCAAGGAAGCTGTGCCTTTGCCTGTAAGCCCCGTGACGTGGGTAGTGCCTCCTGCGACCTGTGCCCCTCTCCTATGTACTTCCCTCCAGTGCACATGCTGATCTCACCAAGGCACGTCGTCGCTGCCATGGATGGTGATGGCCTTCCTCTCCTGATGTGCTGCCAAACACGTGCAAGGTTCTTCCCATCCTGATCTTGTCCATTTGAAATCCTCTAAGGTTGAAAAAAAGCTGTGCCCACACAAGCACTCCCTGCCAAACATTTGCCAGAGGGAACCGAGACAGCCGCTGCGGTAAGTGAGCTTTTATTCAGCTGGGACAATGACCAGTTTAAATACCCAGCTGAACTGCTGCTCAAACTCGCCTCTGTTTCACTGGTCAGTTTCCCGAGCCCCGGGAAACCCGTCCTGCTCAAGTAAAATTTGGAGCCAAGTTAAAAACAATTTAAAAATACCTCATTAACATCGCTAAAGGGCGATAATTGCACCAATAAGTACCCGCCCGCATCCAATGAGGAAATCCCCGACTTCGGCAAGTCGGTTTCTCGCCGGCATCCAGACGCGCCTCCGTTAAACCCGGAAGTGCCGCGTTGGAGCCGGGTTGCGCTCCCGCTCTAAAAGTCACATTATTTTACCACCCGCCCCCCCCCCCACCTGCTCCCAACCCACCCGTTCTTAGGGGTTAAAACTCCCCCCAAGAACTCCCAGCCTAGGGAGTCCTTGCCCTCACCCCTCCATGTCAGTGGCCTTGTTTGGGATGGGTTGGACCTTAGCACCCCCTTCACCCCGCCCCCCCCCCCCAATATCTGACATTGTTCACCCATTGGGAGCTTATGTGGAAAACTGTGGTGCAGTTCTGGCACCGCTATCCCACTGAAAAAGATTCCAAATGCACACAGACTTGCAGAACCAGCTTTACACAGTAAGATCCAAATCTCAGACCTGATTGGAAGGCACAGAACAGAGCCCTGGCACTTCCTTACAGACTCGCACTCTTAACTGCTCTGTTGCCGACTATAGTAATCTGGGATGT
The DNA here is from genome assembly GCF_052327205.1 of Somniosus microcephalus. NCBI lineage: Eukaryota > Metazoa > Chordata > Chondrichthyes > Squaliformes > Somniosidae > Somniosus > Somniosus microcephalus. The sequence continues at coordinate 17,409,744 of NC_140997.1, read as the reverse complement.
AATGCTTAAGTTATCCACCAGATGGAGACAAATATTAAGGGATCATATTTACCAGTATTAAGGTAATGTCCTGGCACACCACTTATTAAGGTAGTGGCATTGCATTCTGGGTATGACTCAGAGGTTGATCCTCCATCTTGGTGATCGCACAGTAAGAAATAGAGTGTGTTTGCTGCAGCCTGTAAGAGCTAGTTTCTCGGCTACATATGTATAATTAAACAGTTGAATTTTGGTTCCTGAAGTCTGGCTTATCTCAGTTCCTGACCTTACCACTCGGATATCACACGACACAAGAGGAAAACTTGCTGTCTGACAGGTGACTCCTCTGTCACCTCCATTCTTTCTGTCACAAACATTCTTGCCTCTCTCTCTCGCTCTTGCTACCTTATCAACACTACTTAGGCCAGAATCTCTCTGAATTTCCCTTTTCTCTTACTCCAAATGCCCCATTTTATGCATCCTTCCTCTTCCCTCCACCCTCGCTGTGTTGACATCAAGATTGATTGCACCTCTTCTCGAATCCATTCTTTCCCAGGACCTCATATCTGTACACCTTCTAACCTCCCTCCATCTGCCCTTCTTCTTGCAACCTACAACAACTTGCATTCATATAGCGCCTTTAATGTAATCAAATGTCCCAAGGCGCTTCACAGGAGCGTTATTACAAATAAAATTTGACACCGAGCCATATAAGATGTTAGGGGCTTTCAAAGTCCAAGCTTGATGCTGACCTACATCAGTTCCTGATTTACTTAGTCTCTTCTCCTTTTCTTTTCCACCTTGATTGATGACCTCTGGGACCTTGGCCAACTAAGTTTCTTCACGTTAGAAAAGTGTCTACTGTGCACAGTTCTGGTCTCCATATTATAAAAAGAATTATAGAGGTACCGGAGAAGGTGCAAAAAAGATTTGCAAGGATGATAACAGAACTGAGAGATTATACCTATCAGGAAAGGTTTGAACAGGCTGGGACTTGTTTCTCCAGAAAAGAGAAAGGCTGAGGCGTGACCTGATAGAGGTCTTTAAGATTATGAAAGAGTTTGATAGGGTAGATGTAGAGAAGATGTCTCCACTTGAGGGGGAGACCAAAACTAGGGGCAATAAATATAAGATAGTCACCAATAAATCCATTGGGGAACTTAGGAAAAACTTCTTCACCCAGAGAGTGGTGAGAATGTGGAACACGCTACCAGAAAGAGTAGTTGAGGCAAATAGCATAGATGCATTTAAGGGGAAGCTAGGTAAGCACATGAGGGAGAAAGGAATAGAAGGATATGCTGATAGGGTGAGATGAAGAGGGGTGGGAGGAGGCTCGTGGGGTGCATGGACCAGTTGGGTCGAATGGCCTGTTTCAGTGCTGTTAATTCTATGTGAATGATAGCGCCCACATTTTCTGTTCCCCCTCATTTGTGTGGAGGGGGCAAACTGATCCTGAATTTGGTGCAAATTGGAAGCTGCCTGATGCCTGAAGCTGAGCAGGAAATTAGGGAGTTGTGTCGAGACTTAAAGGACTGCTGCGAGGCTGTTGGAGGGGTGGGAGGAGGCTGGTGTGGAGCATAAACACCGGCACGGACCAGTTGGGCCGAATGGCCTGTTTCTGGGCCGCACGTCCTATGTAATGCTATGGAGGGCAGCATTGGGAATGGTCTGGCAATCGGTTGGTTGTGTGTCCAAAAAGGAGACGAAAAAGGAAACAAATGTAAGATGGGTGTGATCATGTGCCAGCTAATCTCACAAATTGATGTTTTGACAAATTGATAGCAATTCTGTGTGCTTCTCAGCAACAGCTGCCAGCTGCTCTGTATTCTCCTTCTGCCAGTCAGTTGGGTTAATGGAAAATTTTAATAGCAGAGCTTTAATTACACGCTTGGCACCTTGTACTGGATGAAAAGAGTCATAGAGTCATAGAGTTATACAGCACAGAAAGAGGCCCTTCAGCCCATCGCGTCCGCGCCGGCCATCAAGCCCTATCTAATCTAATCCCATTTTCCAGCATTTGGTCCGTAGCCTTGTATGCTATGGCATTTCAAGTGCTCATCCAAATGCTTCTTGAATGTTGTGAGGGTTCCTGCCTCTACCACCCTTTCAGGCAGTGAGTTCCAGATTCCAACCACCCTCTGGGTGAAAAAGTTTTTCCTCAAATCCCCTCTAAATCTCCTGCCCCTTACCTTGAATCTATGCCCCCTTGTTATTGACCCCTCTACTATGGGGAAAAGTTCCTTTCTATCTACCCTATCTATGCCCCTCATAATTTTGTATACCTCAATCAGGTCCCCCCTCAGCCTTCTCTGCTCCAAGGAAAACAACCCCAGCCTGTCCAGTCTTTCTTCATAGCTGAAGCGCTCCAGCCCAGGTAACATCCTGGTAAATCTCCTCTGCACCCTCTCCAAAGCAATCACATCCTTCCTATAGTGTGGCGACCAGAACTGCACACAGTACTCCAGCTGTGGCCTTACCAGCGTTTTGTACAGCTCCATCATAACCTCCCTGCTCTTATATTCTATGCCTCGGCTAATGAAGGCAAGTACATAAAATATTTAGAAAAACTTTTAAGCCACAGGACTGTCAGTATTAAAAAGGATTGATACATTATGTAGCGAGTTGTTGTGGTCTGGAATGCGCTGCCTGAAAGGGTGGTGGAAGCAGATTTAATAATAACTTTTAAAAGGGAGTTGGATATATACTTGAAAAGAAAAAAAATGCAGGGCTATGGGAAAGAGCAAGGGCGTGGGATTAATTGGATCGCTCTTTCCAAGAGCCGGCATAGGCACGATGGGTCGAGTGGCATCCTTCTGTGTTGTATGATTCCACCAGCTGAAGATTGGGTGTGAGCTTTTCATCATCACCTCATGACCGGATTGAATCTTGAATTAGGGAGGTCTAGTGAAAAACCTCATTCAGTATTTCTAAAGAAAGAAAAGAAAGACTTGCATTTCTATAGCGCCTTTCACGACCTCAGGACGTCCCAAAGCGCTTTACAGCCAATGAAGTGCTTTTGAAGTGTAGTCACTGTTGTAATGTGGGAAACGCAGCAGCCAATTTGTGCACAGCAAGGTCCCGCAAACAGCAATGTGGTAATGACCAGATAATCTGTTTTTTTTTTAGTGATGTTGATTGAGGGATAAATGTTGGCCAGGACTAGTAAGGTCTTCACAGGTTACGGGCTTGGTTGCTTTCTTGACGATTTGGTTGCAGCCCGAATAGGGCAGCAGGTTTTGTACTCACCTCAACAACAAGAGTATCTGTTTCATTGTGTTTTTGCCAATAGGAGAGCTCCAGCTACTTGTCCAGGAACTCCAGGCTGTACATTAGGAGTGGATGTCAAAATGAATTTGTGATCGAAAGTGGTGCAGGTCCAAAGCCCCTAATTTGGGTCCAATTTGGATCATCTCATGCTCACTAGTACTTGTCCTTTCAAGCAACATTGCAACATGAATGCACGTGAGACAATCTATCCTCACACAATGTTTTCTAAAATGCTGTCCTCTCATAGAGCAACTGATGGGCAAAAGGCTTGCTGCTAAAGTGCCACTAAAAAGAACTGCTCTAAAAATACAAATTGATCTCCATTGGAATTGGCGGTAAATAAAATTAAAATTGGGTCTCTCTTCCTGTACTTGTTTCTCTCCCACCTCTAATGTTTTCTGTCTTTCTTTCTCTACCTGTCTTTCTCTTTCTTCTATTCTTTATCTCTCTATGTTGGGCTTTCATTGTCATTTCAGTCTGTCTGCCTCCGTCTCTTTTTGTCAGCTTTCTGTCTCATTCATTCTGTAAATATGCCCTTCCACTCTCCACTGTGCATCTCCTACTGTCCCTGTATGCCTCTTGCACATGTTCCTTCACTCATTTGCTGAGTTTTTGATGTTTAACCACTAACCTAGCCTAGCCCTTAATAGGCTGGCACTCCAGTACTGAGGGAGTGCTGCACTGTTGAAGATGCCATCTTTCAGATGAGACTTTAAACTGAGGTCCAGTCTGCTCTCTCGGGTGGAAGTAAGAGATCCCGTGGCACTATTTCAAAGAGCAGGGGGTCTCTCCCTGGTGTCCTGGGGCCAATATTTATCCCTCAATCAACATCACTAAAAACAGATAATCTGGTCATTATCACATTGCTGTTTGTGGGTTCTTGCTGTGCGCAAATTGGCTGCTGCGTTTCCCACATTACAACAGTGACTACACTCCAAAAAAAGTACTTCATTGGCTGTAAAGCACTTTGGGACATCCGGTGGTCGTGAAAGGTGCTATATAAATGCAAGTCTTTCATTTCTTTCAGATCCAGGTAATTATAGCTATTCACAAAGTACTGAGTAAATCACAGAGCAGTTGTAATCAGATCAGTTATTGACTTTTTTCCTCTTTTTATATAAGACCGTTTGCATACTGTAACAAAATGTGATATCTGGGGAGTGATGTAGGTGCCCTAGATTTTTATATGGAAGTCCTATTGAGTTGCTCATGATAAGTTGGCTGATATGCTGTTTTATAAGGACAGAGGTATTATACCATATGATGGACAATGTATTATTAAGTAGCCAAAATGGAGCCCGGCCTCTTTAAGACCAGAAAGTCTAATTGTTGCGAAGTAAACAGAGTCTCAGATCATTCAGAGTTTGAGGGAGAGTAATTGAACGTTGGCAGGGTTGCAAAGTGGACGGTATTGGATCAGCCGCTCATTATACACACCCACCCAAGTCGAATTTCAGCCCCTAAGTACATGGCTCGCGAACTGTGCAGGGTGAGGTCAGTTAGAGTTCAATTGCCACTTAGGCTGCAAGTCAGAACCCAGGATGAAATATCGGGCTTTCTCTTTAAGCTATGGCAGCTAAGCTTATATTTTAAACTAAAGGCACCAGGCATTCTGACTGTCGTGTCAATAAGATATTTTCTGTCTTTTTATTGGCTTTCTTCCTCCTTTTTAAGATTATTTTGCATAAATTTGCATATAAAAATAACTGCTGCAATAAATTTGCCTATAAATAAATGTGATGGAGAAGTGTGATAATGTATATCTATGTATGAGGGAGGGTGAGACGTGTATGCTCACTATATCTGTCTACTAGAGAGATTTTGAATCAATTTTGTTTTAGTCAGAGTGATTTTACACAGGATGTTTTATTAATATTATACAATTGCTGCATGGTTTTACATTAGATAGTCCTGAGCAGTCCCTTTATGTTCAATTACAAGGTCATGTTTTCATCTGATGCTTTATCAGCACACTTGAAGAGTTTCTGCGCAGTTCAAAGTAGTTAATGCACTTCTTGCTGAAACCTCGAATGAAACCGAGCTTGCAAGGGGGCAGCTATTAAAATTGATTTTTGATCTATTCAGAAATATGTTCTGTGAGAATGAGTGAATGATAATCATTTGTTACAGTTTCGGGTTTTGTATGCAATTGCTCTCAGTGCTCTAACACCATCCCCTTACCCCCTGTAGTCTGGAAACATTCATCTTTTCTATAAAAAGAAAATACTGCCAATGCTGGAAATCTGAAATAAAAACAGAAAATGCTGGAGATACTCAGCAGGTCAGGCAGCATCTGTGAAGAGAGAAACAGAGTTAACGTTTCAGGTCGATGACCCTTCGTCATAAGCTGTCGTTTATAAGCTGTCTTTAGTGCAGGAGTATACTTCAGAAATTAATTAGCGCACTTTCAGTAATGCTTATTTTGAAGTAGTCAACAGCGTTTCCTACATTACAACAGTGGCTACACTTCAAAAATACTTAATTGGCTGTAAAGCGATAGTGGACATCCTGAAGTGGGTCAGTCGGTCAATCTGTCTGCCTGTCTTTCTTTCTTTCTGTCTTTCTCTGTTAGCTATCGAACTACAAATTTGTGTGAAGTTCCAAGGAAGAATGGTTTTACAGTGTGCGCACACACCAGCTCATGCATATTCACAATAAGTGAATCAACGTCTCAACATATACACGCACAAGGTCCCACACTGCCGGTGTGGCTTCATCCGCTGCCAGCGCACATCAAGATATCACTGGCAGTGCACCTACGTTTAGCCAATACAAGATAGCTTCATGCAAGGCCTTGTTAGTGATGAGAAACCTCCGAAAATTTAACCTATAACATCACCTATCCCAACAGACATGAACAATTTGCATGATACTTTTACATGCAAATTCTAGCCAGTAGAATAAACTACTTGTTCCACATCAAAGCACGCTACTGCTAATTCAATCACGGGAATCTTTTGATCAAATGGCACAAATTGATTTGTAAATGAATGAAACCAGCCATTCAAACTTTGAAACCTGATCTGTTTGCATAACAAACTTGTTTGTTAATTAAGGTAACAAGTTTGATCTTTCTAAAGTAAGACATCCATTACAGTTTTAGGGGCCGATTTCCCCCCACCACCCCCCCCCGGATATTTTATGCACTAAAGAGCCTCCGAGGTGGCCAAGCTAGGGTCTTGAGTTGAAATGGCGGTTTAGCCCACGTTTAACACAAGACACCACCTTGGTAAAGGAGTTGAAGCCAGCGCTAGGAACGGCCTCTCGGAGGATCGATAAGCAGCCGATTGTCACTTAAATTCCCAGCTAGCGCTCATTAACGAGGCTGCACAGCATTTTGATGGCTGGGGCTTGACATAGAAACATAGAAAAATAGGAGCAGGAGTCGGCCATTCAGCCCTTCAAGCCTGCTCGTCCATTCAATATGATCATGGCTGAGCCTCTATCTCAATACCATATTCCCGCTCTCTCCCCATACCCCTTGATGCCTTTTGTGTCTAGAAATCTATCTATCTCCTTCTTAAATATATTCAGTGACATAGCCTCCACAGCCTTCTGTGGTAGAGAATTCCACAGCTTCACCACCCTCTGAGTGAAGAAATTTCTCCTCATCTCAGTCCTAAATGTCCTACCCCGTATCCTGAGACTGTGACCCCTCGTTCTAGAGCCCCCAGCCAGGGGAAACATCCTCCCTGCATCCAGTCTGTCTAGCCCGGTCAGAATTTTATACGTTTCCACGCGATCCCCTCTCATTCTTCTAAACTCTAGTGAATAGAGGCCTAGTCGACCCAATCTTGACCTAACGCCCTCTCCTAACAGCGACCAGCTGACTGATAGTAAACAAGTCGTTGCAGAGGGTTTTGAGCGCTGCTTAAAGGTAAATCACCTTTTACTGTTAGTTTGCTGCTGGAGGTTTGAAGAGAACTTTTGAAACGCATCAGGAGATTTTCTGGAACACTTTGTCAAGACTTCACTAACATTCTATCAACATTTATTCTGGAAATTCTCTGAGGACTTCACCTAAAAAGAGTAAGTGCTGTGCTACTCCACCTTATTGGACACCTTGTAGGAGTCACCTGGAGAAAGGGAGTGCTTGGTCATCAGCATCTTGCCAGGCGTCCCCCTTGGTCTGCAGGAGGAATGGGAGGAGGACATGAGGCCAGGCAGAGCAGCACCAGCTGCTGCAGGAGAGACAGGGGGGCGAGGTGGACTCCTTCCTCCCTGCGAGTACAAGACATCCCCCCTCCTCTGGACCTCCTCCTCTGGACGTCCAGCGCTACGTCCGAGAACCTGTGTGCCCTCTCCCTCGGTCCCTGAGCCATCCTACAATGTGCCGCTGTGTGTCAGCCAGAGCACTCCAACCCTTCAGTGGAAGTGGGTGTGTGGAGCCCACATATTCTGCTTCATGAAAATTGCATCTAATCAGTGCTTGAGTGCTAAACCTGCAGGTGTCTGATTTAGCACCTCCAGGCAAGTTCAAATTATGGTAATCAGCTATTTGGATCAAAATTGCCTGCTAAAACCAGACTTTTCAAACAGGCCTGTCTTATTAGCACAACACCCATTTAGCACCTGGTTTCACCATTCCATCAAAATAACCCCCTTAATGTCTTACTTATTAATGTGTTCAGGCTTGGGCAACACACCTCAGGAAGGATATATTAGCCATTGGTAGCCGTGCCTTCAGCTGTCTATGCTCTAAGCTCTGAAATTTTCTCCCTAAAGAACTTGCATTTATATAGCGCCTTTTACAACCCCAGGACCTCCCAAAGTGCTTTACAGCCCATGAAGTACTTTTGAAGTGTAGTCACTGTTGTAAGGTAGGAAACCTAAACCTCTCTGCCTCTCTCCTCTTTTAAGACGGTCCTTAAAACTTACCTCCCACCTGTCCTAATATCTCCTTATGTGGCTCGCTATCAAGTTTTGTTAATGCTGAAACAACAGCGTCCAAGTTGCCAAGACATTATTTTGCCACTTGGACATGACTGGACAAGGTAGACACGGTTCCCTTTCCCCTCCCCAGTGACATCAGTGAGTCTCCTTCAAGAAAAGCTGTTCCCTTTAATAAACAGCTTCTCTTTTCTTCCCTCCCTGAGCCTCTCCGCCTCTCCACACCTCTCTCCTCCTTTAAGACGCTCCTTAAAACTTGACTCTTTGAGCAAGCTTTTGGTCACCTGTCTTAATATCTCCTTATGTGGCCTGGTGTCAAATTTTGTTTGATAGTTGCTCCTGTGAAGCGCCTGGGGACGTTTTTACTATGTTATAGGTGCTATATAAATACAAGTTTTGTTGGAGGGGGTACAACGCAAATTCACCAGATATTCATCAGACCCCAATTATATTTTAACGCTGGACAGCCACGTTTGGCCTCACTGGGAGCACTGGGCGCACATGAGCAACAGGCCCAAAGGAGGGCCAACAAAAAGAGAAGATAATTAAAATTGGGGCTAAAGTTTCTGGCCCAGGATTTTCCACCTCAGCATTCCAGGAAACCTAGCAACCCTGCCTGCGATTTTCCCACTTTCAATAGTCTTTGACGAGCACAAAGTTTCCAGAAAGTATATTTTGATTAGACTTTAATTGTGCAGCTCAAATGATTGCTATTATCTCAATGTCACATTAAGCAGACACGCAGTGATGAAGAATTTGAATGCCAGCACCTGAATGATAAGGAGCTGGGTAATTCATTCAGCGACGTTATTAATCATAAATTAAAATGCAAGTGCATGAGCCTGAAGACAATTTAGCAATTTATTTCTGCTGTGCCAAACTAAGCTTCAGTTTGAAATGTGTTTCAGACAATTGGGCCGTGAAATTGGGCTCCGCAGTGCCCGTTTTTTCGGCGGTACGAGTGCCATTTTGAGTCCAAAATGGCGTCCGCACCGCGCGCGCACGCTTTTGGTGCCGGACGCCATTTTGGTGAGGTCGTTAACACGGGTGCTAGTAGCATGCAGAGTAGGCAGATTCTGACATCAGTCCTCCAAGACCTCCAGTGTTGCGTCAGAGAATCTTGGAGCCAGCTCTCTGGCCTGTTGCGCCATCAGTACATCTTCTTCTTGCTCACACTCTCTTCCCCGGCCACTTCCAGCACTTGCTACAGCCAGAAGGCACCTCCCCTTTAAGAGGTGCAGGCCGCCTTCAGGTACTGCAGGCCAGTTTTAAGTGGTGCTAGCCTCGCACGAACTGAGGCGTGCAGCCACTCAGCAGAGCATTCAGCGCTGGGCTGCACGCTACTACTATTTAAGTTAGCCGGCAGCACAAAGTTTGCAGGCTGCCTGCATCGGAAGGAACGGGCGTGGGTTAATCACACATGCGATACCCGCGCCCGTTTTCGGGCCTTGTCCAATTTCGAGGCCCTGGACTATAATAACTAATCACTTCTAGCCAGCCTTTTCCCGATTTACTTACAATTGAGCTTCCTGCCTTTTCTCCAATCCCAAAGTTTTTCGCAGCAAGCAGTCTATGTTAAAGTGGTTTTCAATGTGGCATGTGTATCTGTATAATATGTGCAGGAGAGGGGGTGTGAAATCATTGAATGCAGGTTTCAAGATTGTTCTTACAAAGCAGTCATGTCATCTTAACCTTGACAAAGTTTTGAAATGATCAATTTATGACAAAATATATTTTGTACATTTTCTAAGGTTTGGCAGAGACATTTTGACATTTGAAATGGAAATGTCAAACTAGTAAAAGAAAGAAAGACTTGCATTTATATAGCACCTTTCACAACCTCAGGACATCCCAAAGCACTTTACAGCCAATGAAGTACTTTTGAAGTGTAGTCACTGTTGTAATGTTGGAAACACAGCAGCCAATTTTTACACAGCAAGGTCCCACAAACAACAATTTGATAATTACTAAACAAAATATTTTTAGTGATGTTGGTTGAGGGATAAATATTGGCCAGGACACCAGGGATAACTCCCCTGATCTTCTTTGAAATAGTGTCATGGGATCTTTCACATCTACCTGAAAGGGCAGAGGGGGCCTTGGTTTAACAAAAATACAAAAATTGGCTATGTGGTTGATAGTGAAGAAGAAAGGTGTAGACTGCAGGAAGATCTCAATGGACTAGTCAAAAGGACAGAAAGTGGCAAATGGAATTCAATCTGGAGAAACATAGAAAAATAGGAGCAGGAGTAGGCCATTCGGCCGTTCGAGCCTGCTCCGCCATTCAATATGATCATGGCTGATCCTCTATCTCAATACCATATTTCCGCCTTCCCCCCATACCCCTTGATGCCTTTTGTGAGAAGTGTGAGGTAATGCATTTGGGGAGGGCTAACAAGGCAAGGGAATACACAATAAATGGTAGGATACTGAGAAGTGCAGAGGGACCTTGGAGTGCATGTTCACAGATCCCTGAAGGTAGCAGGACAGGTAGATAAGGTGGTTAAGAAGGCATACAGGATACTTTCCTTTATTAGCCGAGGCATAGAATATAAGAGCAGGGAGGTTATGCTTGAACTGTATAAAACACTAGTTAGGCCGCAGCTAGAATACTGCGTGCAGTTCTGGTCACCACATTACAGGAAGGATGTGATTGCACTAGAGAGGGTACAGAGGAGATTTACGAGGATGTTGCCAGGACTGGAGAATTTTAGCTATGAGGAAAGATTGGATAGGCTGGGGTTGTTTTCTTTGGAACAGAGGAGGCTGAGGGGAGACCTTATTGAGGTGTATAAAATTATGAGGGGCCTTGTTAGAGTGGACAGGAAGGACCTATTTCCCTTAGCAGAGGGGTCAATAACCAGGGGGCACAGATTTAAAGTAATTGGTAGAAAGTTTAGAGGGGGGTTGAGGAGAACTTATTTCACCCAGAGGGTGGTGGGGGTCTGGAACTCACTGCCTGAAAGGGTGGTAGAGGCAGAGACCCTCATCACATTTAAAAAGTACTTGGATTTGCACTTGAAGTGCCGTAACCTACAGGGCTACGGACCAAGAGCTGGAAAGTGGGATTAGGCTGGAGAGCTCTTTTTCAGCTGCAACAGACACGATGGGCCGAATGGCCTCCTTCGGTGCTGTAAATTTCTCTATGATTCTATGAACATCTCATCCGAAAGACGGCACCTCCGGCAGTGCAGCATTCCCTCAGTACTGCCCTGGGAGTGTCAGCCTGGATTAAGTGCTGAAGCCTCTGGGGTGAGATTTGAACCCTCAGCCTTGACTCAGAAGTGAGAGTGCTACTAACTGAACCACGGCTGTCACCTTAGCCCACGGCTAGTGCGATGTGGGTGTCCGTCGTGTTCATTGAAGCACATTGCTGGGGAAGCACTAAATGGCATCTGCACGGTTACATTTTGGTGGTTGGGGAGCATAGATAGTGATGTAAAAAAACTACTAGGCACTTGGTCTAAGCGTTAAACAAAGCTTTAATCAACTGTTTTACAACATGGAGGTCTCGTTGTGTCCTTCACTAGTTCCTGTTAAGAATGTCCTGTGCAAGCTGGGCCCGTGCCCGAGTATTTATACTCTCCCTGGACAGCGCCACCTGTAGGCCGCTCAGTTGATTCATGTCAGATAGGATGGTCAACTCTCCACTAACATTAAAGACACGGGGACAGATTTTTGACTTGCCACTTGGACGTGAAGCTGGCATCAGGTCGACTGTCCATTATCGAAAAGACGGCCGATCTTCATTTCTATTGATTAATCGGTTTCCATAGCACCCGGGTGACTTATTGCAAATCTACCCGTGGTCCCAAAAAGTTGTCATGCTGTTCAGCGGATATCCTGAGAACGCCTGGGCTTTGCTTCCCCCCACCCCCTGTGTCCGTAGTTATACTGTGATGGGTGTGATGCCCAAACAGTGCCAGACTACTGCATTGTAATCCTTAAACCTTCCTTTAGTGATGTAACAGGTTTCACTTCAATCAACTTGTAAAAGTCATCTGCCCCTTCTCTTCCTCATCTACCTGTTGCCCTCAGTGATATCATCCATAGCCATGGAATCAGCTTCACATATACACGGGTGTGAACAAGCTCTACCTCGCCACGCCCTTCCACCACACCACCTGCCTGATGTCATGGATGAGTCACAGAGTGAACACTGGGTAGACCGACGCCATTATTTTTGCCCCTCGCGGTAAATTCCACTTCCTTTGCCACTCACTCCATCCCCTCCCCAGACACTTGCTCAGGCTCAACGAGACCATACAAAGCCTTGGCATCCTATTTCACCCAGAGCTGAGATTCAATGCATACATCCTACCCGTCACAAAGCCCACTTACTTCTGCCTCCACTGCTACCTCAGCCCCACCGTCCCTGAAACCCTTATTCCCGCCTTTTGTCACCTCTGGACTCGATTACTCCAGCTCTCTTCTTGCTAGCCTCTCATCCTCCACTCTCCATAAACTGGCTCCGTTAAATATAACTGCACGTAACTTGTTCTGCACTTGGTCCCTCTCTCTGTTCCTGATGACCTACATTGGCTCCCTGTTCAACACATTGGAGGTAAAATTGGTTTTGGGCAGTAGTGCGAAATGGGTGATAATGAATCGGCCGCCCTCTTTACAAGTCGCCATTTTCTTTTCCATTGTAGTCATTGGGAAAGAAAATTGGGCTGGGTGTAAAATGGACGGCCGATTCGCTACCGGACAAAGACCAATTTCACCCTCGTTACATTTTAAATTCTCATCCTCATCTTCAAATGCCTCCATGGTCTTGCCCCACTCTACCACTGCAACCTCCTCTAATCTTCCATTATCACCTTTATCCACCTTTTGGTCCTCCAACTCTAGCCTGCCATTCATGCTCCCCAGCCTTAGCCCCGCTATCGCTTTAACTGCCTCAGCCCTTCTCTCTGGTAGTGCCTTCCTGAACCCCTCCTCCTTTGGAAAACCACCTTTCAACAAAGCTTTTGATCATCTCTCTTAACTCTCAGGCCATGGCTTGACATCCACCCCTTTATTACTTTTATCAATTTATATTTCTTCTCTCCACTGTCAAAAGCTTTGGGGTATTCTCTTTGTTAATATAACTACGAGTTGTTCCATTGACTTGCTCCCTTGCATTATTTATACGGACAATATTCAAGCTTGGGTATGAATTCCACAACTGAGATTTTCAGCAAGCGTCAATTCTGCAGCTGGAGACACAAAAGAATATTCGACCCTGTGAGCTCCCTTATAAAAACAAAAGCTCGCCGACCTGTTATTAACCAGAGGATATCGTCATGAAGGCATCTCACTCTCCTGTTCGCTCGTTAAAGAAATAGTGAACTCCGAGGTACGATTTAATTGACCAAAGAATTGGATTAGCCTTGTGAACTTCTGAATCGATGCAAGTCGTACTGGAACAGGTCCACAAGGAAAGCGCACAACAGCGGGATGACATTCTGACTGCCGAGAGGTGTTGTGGTCGGTCATCTTGGAGAGAGGCTGAAACACATACCATTATATATACCGCCTCAAGCATTAAACACAAACTACAACTGGGAAGCTTTCAGTTCTGGTCACATGAGTAATGTGTCAAGATAGTTTCACATTTAGCACAGACAAAGACTGATACTTTAGTAACACGGCAACAGTTTCAGGCAGGAGAAGATCTTTATTCCATCTAGTCCATCCATTCACAGTATTCCCTTGGTGCATTTCTAATAACCCTCAATCCCGTGTTTTGCCAAAATTTTGCCTGGATCTTTCTTGAAATTCGTTAAGGTTTCTTGTCCCACCACCCGTGCCGGTAATCTCTTCCAGTACTGGCTACATAAGGATCATTAAAGCTGTTTATTTTTTTAACTCATTTTCTTTCCCCGTCAGTTTACAGGTATTTTTCAGATTGGTGGCTTGGTTAGAACAAGAGACTCTGAAGTTCGGTGGCGGATCCCCCGATCTCCTGCCATAATTTCGGCAGGAGATTAGCGTAAGCAGCGGTTTTCAGGCATTTACACCGTTTCGCTGGACGTTCCGCCAATCCGCAGCTTCGACCGTGAGAACCCTCACCGAAATTCAGGGCTTGATTGTTTCCTGAGTTTCAAATAAAAACCCTGAATTTTCCTCTTCTGTTCTGACCTGATGGCTGTCAGTGTTCACCTGGCTGTTAATGGCCACCTAACCGCTGTCAATGGTGTCCTCATGACTGTCACTGACGTCCTAATGTCTGCCAATGGCCGCCAATGACATCCTCTTTCAAAGAGCCAGCACAGGCAAGGTTGCCCGAATGGCCTCCTTCTGTGCTGTAAAATTCTATGTGTGAGTGTCAGGTGACAACAGTATCTTGGCCATGATGCTCCCACGGTTAAGCAACCTGCCAACACGCACTGGCCAGCCTCATACGTGAAGAACGGTTATCCGAGCAAGGTGCCTGCTATCCGTGGAACCATACACTAAATGCAATCTGAACAGATACCAACTTGTTGGGTCGAGAGTGTTGCCGACTGTAAACGTTGGCTGCAAAAGGTGCTGTTCTTCTGCAGTTGGACCCCTACTCCTTTCTGTTGCTAAAGAAGCCTGAATGTCTGGAGGAACAGGAACAGGAGTGTCTACCACTGTGGACTGTGTAGTGTATGTACCTTTAAGAGAGAACTACTTTTACAGCTCCTGTATACTGTAGTACCGGCAGTGACCACCCCTGTATATAAGCCTTGAGCATGCCTCTGTACTGCCAGTCTTGAGACTACCCTACTCCAGTAAACACCTGTTGATTGTTAAGTTACAGCCTCCGTGTAGTTATTGGAAAACATCATACTCTAAGAATCACGGATCCAACAGTGGCGACGAGGTCGATTCGAATCTACCTGCAACTCTGCATTTTCCTTCAAGGATTCGTTCCGGGAGGGCGGTGGAAGAAAGTCGAGGCCAGAAGCACGGGCGTCGACCACGAGCAACCGCCCAGTCATCCGGCAGAGAGTGAACATCGCAGGGGAAGCTGTTGAGAGCCGGGCTTGGTTCCCCAGCCACGACGATCCAGTAACAGACTGGCAACAGGTACAGCGCAGACCCTTCCCAGACAGCGGTGGCTGGAGCCGACCGACGGCAGAGAAAAAGCCGAGCAGCGTCAACGGGGTAAGAGCGAGGGTGAAGCGCACAGGGCGCAGCCGGGAGTTGAAAACCGAGCGGCGTCGAGGAAAAACAAAAACAGAGAGAGAGAGGGTAAAGCAGCAGCTGGGTTCAGGACCGAGCGGCGGAAATGGGAAAGGCGCACAGGAGAACGCGCAGAGCACAGCCAGGGCTCAAGGGCTGAACAGCGTCCGCGGGGAGAAGAAGGGAGAGCGCGGGAGACGCCATTGAGCCGCGGAGAAGAAGGGAGAGCGCGGGAGACGCCATTTTTAGAAGCCGCAGCGGAGAAGAAGGGCGAGTGCAGGAAGAAAGGGAAGCGTGGGAGACGCCATTTTGTGCCAGCGGAGAAGAAGGGAGAGCGCGGGAGACGCCATTTTTGACAGTTAAATCACACCCAGGGATGCCGAAGAGTGGCAGTATCTCTGCGTTCGACAATGAAGTCGAAGATTGGGCGACATATGTGGAACGCATTGAGGTGTACTGCAGGGCGAATGAAGTGCCAGATGCTAGGAAAGCACTGGTTTTGTTAAATTCCATGGGTGCAAAAACTTATGGCTTACTGCGAAACCTAATAACCCCAGAGAAGCCCGTGGATAAGAATTTCGGAAGCATGGTAGAAATCCTACAGGACCACTTAAACCCCACACCACTGCTGATAGCAGAAAGATTTAAGTTCCACAAACGGAACCATCATTAAGACGAAAGTAATGCTGAGTACTTAACGGAACTGCGCAAGCTATCAAAACAAACGGAACCAGCATAAAGACAAAAGTAATGCTGAGTACTTAACGGAACTGTGCAAGCTATCGAAACACTGCCAGTTTGGAGTGGGATAAGCAGATACGTTAAGGGACAAGTTTGTGTGTGGGCTTCAAAGTGAAGGAATTCAAAAAGGGGGGTAGGGAAAAAGCAGGTAATTACAGACCTGTAAGCCTTACATCAGTTGTGGGCAAAATGCTGGAGTCCATCATTAAGGATGAAATAGCGGAGCACTTAGCAAATGGGGACAGGATAGGACAGAGTCAACATGGATTTACAAAGGGTAAATCGTGCTTGACTAATCTATTGGAATTTTTTGAGGGAGTAACTGGTAGAATAGATGGGGGAGAGCCAGTAGATGTGGTGTACCTGGACTTCCAAAAGGCCTTCGATAAGGTCCCACATAAAAGATTAGCATGGAAAATTGAGGCTCATGGGATAAAGGGGAAAGTTTTGGCGTGGATAGGGAACTGGCTGTCAGATAGAAAACAGAGAGTTGGAATAAACGGCTCATTTTCTGAATGGCAGGCAGTAACAAGTGGGGTACCACAGGGATCTGTCCTGGGCCCCCAGCTGTTCACAATTTACATTAATGACCTGGATCAGGGAGTCGGATGCAGCATTTCCAAATTTGCAGACGACACTAAACTAGGAGGTGGGGTGGGCTCAGAGGAAGAGACCAGGAAGCTCCAGAGCGATTTGGACAGACTGGGCGATTGGGCGGATAAATGGCAGATGCACTATAATGTGGACAAGTGCGAAGTTATCCACCTTGGGTGCAGGAACGGGAGGGCAAATTATTATTTAAATGGCAATAGATTGGGAGAGGGGGAAGTACAGAGAGACCTGGGTGTTCTTGTACACCAGTCACTGAAGGCGAGCATGCAGGTGCAACAGGCGGTCAAGAAGGCAAACGGTATGCTGGCCTTCATAGCAAAAGGGTTAGAATACAGGAACAGGGATACCTTGCTGCAGCTGTACAGGGCACTGGTGAGACCACACCTCGAGTACTGTGTACAGTTTTGGTCGCCTCATCTGAGGAAGGATGTTCTTGCCATGGAGGGGGTGCAGCGGCGATTCACCAGGCTGATACCAGGAATGGCGGGAATGACCTATGAGGAGAGACTATGTAGTTTAGGGATGTACACACTGGAGTTTAGAAGATTGAGAGGGGACCTCATAGAAGTGTATAAAATTCTGACAGGTCTAGACAGACTGGATGCAGAAGGAATGTTTCCCTTGGCGGGTGAAAACAGAACTAGAGGACATAATTTAAGGATAAGGGCTAAACCATTTAGGGCAGAGATGAGGGGGAATTTCTTCACTCAGAGAGTGGTGAACCTGTGGAACTCATTGCCACAGAGGGCAGTGTACGCCAGCTCATTAAATATATTTAAGAGGGAATTAGATATATTTCTACGGGCAAAAGGGGTTAAGGGTTACGGAGAGAAGGCGGGGACGGGATACTGAATTAAAGGATCAGCCATGATCTCATTAAATGGCGGAGCAGGCACGAAGGGCCGAATGGCCTACTCCTGCTCCTATCTTCTATGTATCTATGTATCTATGAACCCAGAAACGGCTTCTATCAGAAAAGGATCTTACGCTGGACAAGGCTTTCAGCATGGCAGTATCACACGAAGCAGCCGCAAGGGGCGCTGCAGAGATACAACGGAGACCGCAAGAATATGGCACCAATGAAATGTCATATGGAGCAGGGAAGTGTTATCGCTGTGGCAGAACAACACACGACCAGAAGGATTGTTGGTTCAAGGACCAAGTGTGCAGACAGTGTGGAAAAGCAGGACACATAGCAAGAGTCTGCAGGTCAGGGAAGAAAACCAACAGCAAGAAATCTCCACAGGAGAAGTACAAAAAGGTACATAAGGTGATGGACAGTAGTTCAGACGAACAGAAAAGCGATACAGACTCCGGAAACAAGGAGCTGGGTTGTCTGAAACTACATAAGGTAACCAAAATGGAGGATCACCAGACTATCTGGGTCACACTCAAGATAGACGGAGTCCAAGTGAAAATGGAATTGGACACAGGATCAGCCCTAACAGTCATCAACCAAAGGGACTACAAGCGGCTATTTTCACATATACCCTTGAATGCTACAGAGATTGTCTTGAAGACGTACACGTGGCAAAAAGTCTACCCCAAAGGAAAAATAAGGGTCAAAGTGATATACAAAGGCCAGGAAATACCTAAAATGGACCTATATGTATTGCCAGATGGAGGACCACCACTACTAGGACGTGAAAATGGATCCGGAAGATACAATTAGATTGGCATTCCATACAGGCACTGAAGGTTGAGGCCAAAAAGGATGACGACGTCACACCTGGACGACTGTCAAAAATGCTAACTGACGCAAAAGAAGTGTTCCAGGAGGGACTCGGAACACTAAAAGGCATAACAGCAACGATTAAAATAGAGGAAAATGCAAGCCCAAAGTTTTTTAAGGCCAGACCGGTGCCTTATGCGATCCGACCAGCCGTCGAAGCAGAGCTGGAAGGGTTGGAACGTTCAGGAGTACTGTCCAAAGTAGACTGGAGCGAGTGGGCTACACCCATCGTTCCTGTAATGAAGAGGTCGTTGAGTAATACGCCTGGGGAATCAAAGAAGGTCCGCATCTGTGGGGATTTTAAGGTGACAGTGAACCCAGTCCTTCACACGGTACAATATCCGCTTCCACGGATTGAGGATATTTTCGCCTCGCTATCTGGAGGTAAATGCTTCACCAAAATTGATCTAGCCCAGGCGTACTTGCAAATGGAGGTAGAAGAAGCCTCGAAACAATACCTCACGATCAACACTCATAAAGGTCTCTACCAATACAACCGGCTGGTGTTCGGGGTAGCATCGGCTCCGGCTACTTGGCAAAGGGCGATGGATCAAGTCCTGCAAGGGATTCCAGGGACCCAGTGTTATTTGGACGACATCCTGGTCACGGGCGAAAATGACAGTGATCACCTCGCCAACCTGGAGAAGGTGCTTACTAGATGAAAGGAATATGGGCTCCGAGCTAATCGCCACAAGTGCGAGTTTTTTCAGAAGCAGATCTCGTATTGTGGCCACGTTATTGATGAAGAGGGGTTACATAAGTCCCCTGAAAAGATTGAGGCAGTAGTCAAGGCTCCAACACCGGAAAATGTGTCACAACTGAGGTCGTTCCTCGGGCTGGTGAACTACTACCATAAGTTCTTATCAAATTTGTCTACAGTATTACACCCACTGAACACCCTACTGCAAACGGGGGTACCATGGAAGTGGAATGGCGAACATAAACGAGCTTTCCAGAAGTGCAAAGAATTGATCACATCAAAAGAGGTGTTGGCCCATTTCAACCCAGCACTAACAATTCATTTGGCATGTGATGCATCACCCTATGGTATTGGAGCGGTGCTGTCGCACAAATTCCCAGACAGGTTGGAGAGGCCAGTAGACTTTGCGTCTCGGTCACTAACCTCAGCCGAGCGCAACTACGCCCAGATTGACAGGGAGGCCCTCAGCCTAGTATGGGGAGTAAAAAAATTCAACCACTATCTGCATGGGCAGAAGTTCACCTTGCTGACTGACCACCAACCACTTGTCTCCATCTTTAATCCAAAGAAGGGCGTTCCGGTGATGACTGCACAACGGTTACAAAGATGGTCCCTTTTTCTAGGGGCGAACCAATATGAAATAGAATATAAAGGCACGAAACAGCATGGAAACGCCTGCCACTGCCTACTGTGGAGGAAGCACCAGCAGTGGACCCTACCGAGATATTTTATTCGTCAATAATTGAACAATTGCCAGTAACTAACGCGGATATAGAGAAGGAGACCCGCAATGATCCGACACTGTCTCGGGTATATGATTTAACGGTCAGGGGATGGCCAACACATGGCGACTCACTGTTGCCAGCATTCTCATCCAGAAGAGAACAGCTGTCAGTATGCCAGGGGACAGTGATGTGTGGATCCCGAGTGGTAATTCCACCCAAGTTAAGGGAGAGAGTGCTAAATGAGCTTCACGAAGGTCATCTGGGAGTGGCGAAAATGAAAAGCCTTGCTAGGGCTTATGTGTGGTGGCCGGGGAGGACCTAACCAAGAGCTGCTCAGGATGCCAGAAGGTCCAAAATGCACCACCACATGCCCCTCTACACCCATGGGAGTGGCCCTCCTCTCCATGGCAACGGGTGCATATTGATTTTGCTGGTCCATTCATGGACTCAATGTTCTTAATAGCAGTGGATGCTCACTCGAAATGGCCTGAGGTGATAAAAATGTCCTCAACCACTACAGAGAAAACGATTGCAGTCCTACGGACCATATTTGCCAGGAACAGCTTGCCCGAGCAGATTTGCTCCGATAATGGACCACAGTTTATGTCCGAAGAGTTTCGGAAATTTATGAGAAGGAATGGGGTAAGGCATTACACATCCGCCCCATATCACCCAGCCACAAATGGATTGGCTGAGAGGTTCGTACAAACCTTTAAAAAGGCGAGAAAGGCCATGTGCGATGATGAAATTCCACTACAGCATAAGGTGGACAATTTCCTGTTAGCCTACAGAAATACGACACATGCAGTTACCAACCAGACCCCGGCCATGATGTTCTTTAACTGAAGGTTGAAATCTCGTCTGGATTTGCTCAGACCAAATGTGCGAAGAAATGTTGAGGATAAACAATTCCAGCACATCAATGAGAAGCCGACAAGGAGCTTCAATGTAGGACAACCGGTCTTGGCCCGTGACTACCGAACAGAGAAATGGCAACCCGGAACGATATGCACACGGCAGGGGCCATTAATGTACACAGTGGATGTTGGGGAGAACATTGTGAGACGCCACGTCGATCAGATCTTAGCGTCACAGGAACGAGTCAACCCCATGTCTCGCGTACCTGGGGATGAACCCGACATACCGGTAACATCTACCTCAGAAACAGTAGCAGTGGAAACTGATGAACTAACCGATGAAAGGGGGCCAGAATCGCCTCCGCACCAAGAACAAGAACCTCAGGAAAGGCGTTATCCAGAAAGGATCAGGAAGCCGCCCCAAAGACTGAATCTATAAATGGACTATTTCTGTTTAATGTGCATGTTAAAGTGTTAATTGTTATTTGAATATTATGGGTACTGCTAATCTAAAAGGAGAGGAATTGTAGTGTATATACCTTTAAGAGAGAACTACTTTTACAGCTCCT
The DNA here is from genome assembly GCF_052327205.1 of Somniosus microcephalus. Classification (NCBI taxonomy): domain Eukaryota; kingdom Metazoa; phylum Chordata; class Chondrichthyes; order Squaliformes; family Somniosidae; genus Somniosus; species Somniosus microcephalus. The sequence continues at coordinate 17,388,538 of NC_140997.1, read as the reverse complement.
GTATACTGTAGTACCGGCAGTGACCACCCCTGTATATAAGCCTTGAGCATGCCTCTTTACTGCCAGTCTTGAGACTACCCTACTCCAGTAAACACCTGTTGATTGTTAAGTTACAGCCTCCGTGTCTTTATTGGAAAACATCATACTCTAAGAATCACGGATCCAACAGACTGGAGCCAATTCTTTTTACACAGGCAACATAGGGAATTTGAAAGAAAAAAAAAGTTTCTTTCAACGAGAATTTTGAGAAGGTAGGGCCCAACCCTAACCTCCAAACAGGCCACAGCTCTGGCCACCAGGTAGTCCTCAACTACCATCTCGGAGCAGGTCCAACTTCAACCTCCATGCAGGCCCTATATCTGATCTCCAAACAGACCCTATATCTGATCTCCAGACAGACCCTATATCTGGTCTCCAGACAGGCCCTATATCTGATCTCCAGACAGGCCCTATATCTGATCTCCAGACAGGCCCTATATCTGATCTCCAGACAGACCCTATATCTGATCTCCAGACAGGCCCTATATCTGATCTTGAGACAGACCCTATATCTGATCTCCATACAGGCCCTATATCTGATCTCCAGGCAGGCCCTATATCTGATCTCCAGACAGACCCTATATCTGATCTCCAGACAGGCCCTATATCTGATCTCCAGACAGGCCCGATATCCGATCTCCAGACAGGCCCGATATCTGATCTCCAGACAGGCCCGATATCTGATCTCCAGACAGGCCCTATATCTGATCTCCAGACAGGCCCTATATCTGATCTCCAGACAGGCCCTATATCTGATCTCCAGACAGGCCTTATATCTGATCTCCAGACAGACCCTATATCTGATCTCCAGGCAGGCCCTATATCTGATCTCCAGACAGGCCCTATATCTGATCTCCAGACAGGCCCTATATCTGATCTCCAGACAGGCCCTGACTTCTCTACAGGCGTCTAGACCTCAACTCTCACCACCAGGCAGCCTTGATTTTGTCCACTCGGCAGATGTTGACTTATTTCTCCAAGAGTATTGGTAAACCATTTGCAGCAACTGAAGTCTTCTGACTTCTCAGAAATTAACTATAAAATAAGCGTGTAGCTGCTTGTCACGAGTGTACACCAATTGGGTTGTATTCCCTGGAATTTAGAAGATTAAGGGGTGATTTGATTGACGTTTTCAAGATATTAAGGGGAACTGATAGGGTAGATAGAGAGAAACTATTTCTGCTGGTTGGGGAGTGTAGGACTAGGGGATATAGTCTAAAAATTAGAGCCAGACCTTTCAGGATTGAAGTTTGGAAACACTTCTACAAAGGGTGGTAGAAGTTTGGAACTCTCTTCCACAGACGGCAGTTGATGCTAGTTCAATTGTTAATTTTAAATCTAAGATTGATAGCTTTCTGTTAACCACAGGTATCAAAGGATATGGGCCAAAGGCAGATATATGGAGTTAGATTGCAGATCAGCCATGATCTCATTGAATGGCGGAACAGGCTCGAGGGGTTAAATGGCCTCCTCCTGTTCCTATTGGCTGCTGTTCCAGACCCCAGCTCCTCTGTGTATCTGTTTGCCACCTCTCTTTCCTGGTTTGCTTCCCTTCATCATCTCCTGCATCCGCCCCCTTTTCCTGGTCTCCACGGATCGTTCACCCCTCCCTCCTCCTTGGTTCAGTGCACCATGCCTTTGGCCAGCTCCTACCCAATCTGTCGCTCCTGCTTACTCTTGGCAGTTTAACCTTTACCTGAACTCACTACTCGACCATTTCCTTTGATTTCTCTCCCCCTCCTTTACTTACCCAACCTCCCCCTCAATATCAGCTGCCCCAGCTACATTCACAGCAGCCTCCTTGTCATAAGGCCTTTCCACCTCCAAGGCCACGATCATTGCCAGGGCCTCCTTTGATCATTTTTTCCCCCACCTATTTCACCATGCGTATTCCCCTTCAGTGCCAGCTCTGGCTCCGTGGGTAGCACCCTCGCCTCTGTGTCAGAAGGTTGTGGGTTCAAGTCCCACTCCAGAGACTTGAGCACGAAAGTCTAGGCTGACACTCCCAGTGCAGTGCTGAGGTGCCATCTTTCGGATGAGACGTTAAACCTGCTCTCCCAGGTGGATGTAAAAGATCCCACGACACTATTTTGAAGATGAACAGGGGAGTTCTCCCTGGTGTCCTGGCCAATATTTATCCCTCAATCAATATCACTAAAACAGATTATCTGGTCATTATCACATTGCTGTTTGTGGGAGCTTGCTGTGCACAAATTGGCTGCCACATTTCCTACAGTACAACATAGAAACATAGAAACATAGAAGATAGGAGCAGGAGTAGGCCATTCGGCCCTTCGAGCCTGCTCCGCCATTCAACGAGATCATGGCTGATCATCCAAACCCTAGCACCCGGTCCCTACACCGGCAGCCATCCCACCCAAGCCCTATCCCCGTAACCCCGTAACCCCACGTATTTAATCCCCCCTAACACTAAGGGTCAATTTTTATCATGACCAATCAACCTAACCCGCACATCTTTGGACAGTGACTACACTTCAAAAAGTATTGGCTGTGAAGCGCTTTGGGATGTCTGGTGGTCGTGAAAGGCACTATATAAATGCAAGTTTTTCTTCCACCCTCCTTTTTCTGTCCTGGGCAAAATACATCCAAGGCCCTGCTCCACATTATCTAGGAAACCTTGGGACACACTCTCCGTTCCTCTGACGCCTGATCAGTGCGTGTTCCCCTTCTCCCTCCCTCTTTAATTTTTTTCTTAAATACCCGCAATTAATGATATCATTCATCCTCTAGAGCAGGACACTGAAGAAACTGGGAAAAAATTAAAACGCTGACTATATTTTGATAATGAAAATTTTGGTGAACAGACGACAAGAGTGTTTATTCAATTAACTGGTTTGGGTGTCATTTAAATTTAATTTCGAACATGCTCTTTGAAACTAGCTCAGCTAATGGATGCAACGCTCATCACAGTGTGTTCATTGTTGTTGCATTCTAAATTGGTTTGGCGCACCACTTATGCAACATAATACATTCTTGTTCTTTTGAGAACAAGTGCTCTTCAATTCCCATGTAGAGCAGCAAGCTTGCGTCATACATTATTTTACCAAAATTGGATCCATTTATGGTATTTTTCTGTTACCTAGTCAACAAGGACAAGTACAAGGATAATTAATCTGCAATAACAAAATGCGTAATGCAGATTCTATAACATTTTTGTCTCCTTTCCGCTGTCCCTGTCACTTTGAGGTGTTATTATCTCACAGTGGAAATGTATTCCTTTACAATTGTCACATTTTTCAAATGTCATAAGGAAAGGGTTTTGGGCTCTGATTTTCCTCCACCCCCCGCCACCCTGTTCCTGGGTGTCCCGCTGCTACAGCACGTACAAAATGTGCCTGTCCTGACCCGGACCACATGTGAATTTGGTGGGCGAGCTCGTTTCAGTGGCTCGATCACATGCTCAGCACAGGGCTGCCCTCGGTCCTTGCAGAGAGAAGCAAGGTGGCAACACAAGGTGCAGGGCTGGCCGCAGGTCAGAAAACAGGTCAGCCAAAGGCCACAAGGCCCAAAGATCTGGAGAGAAATATAGTAATTACCTTTTCAGGCCTCCTTTACTTTGCTGCCTGCCACCACAGATCCTCCAATCTGAGGGGGTTTCAGACACAAGGCCCAGTCCCTCTCTCTCTCCTACTTTGAGACCCTCCTTAAAGCCTACCTCTTTGACCAACCCTTTGGTCACCCCTCCTACTGCCTCCTTCTGTAGTTCGCCGTCCAGTTTTGTCTGATTTTTGCTTCTGCAAAGGCGCTATATAAATACAAGTTGTTGTTCTCTTATATCGTGTTACTATCACTTCAGTCATTTAACTATCTCCATTGGAGCACCTAACATTCTTCTCCCGTGTGTGTGTGTGTGTTTCCCTTCCCCCAGCTCTGTTCATTTTTAAATGTTGTTCATCTGTAAAACCTCCAGTTCCAGAGAAGAGATCACACCTGAAAGGTTAACGTGAAAGTTCTTTACACTGATACCGAGTGGCCTGTAAGTGTTCCCAGCATTGTCTGTTTATGATTCATGAAACAACACGCTCAATCTAATTCAATTTGATGTACTGCTGCATTGCAGGGTGTACCTTAGCATATCTAATTTTCTTTAACCTGCTTATCATCAGATCAATGTCAAAATTAAATGGTGCAGTTATCAATTATCTTGAAGTAATCATATTTAGCCCGCCCGTTGTCTTAGGCAAGCCCATCTCTTTTTCCATTGCTCAGCCAAGCTCAGAATTTCTTTTTTCAGTGTCAGTGCTAGAAGCCTTAGTTTTCCTCTAAATCACCCTTCACATCATTCTTCACACTCACACTCTCCCCTCCCAGTGCCCGTTTTTAGTTACTCGATACAGTGTATTAATGACTTCCATTGAAGTCAATGGAAAATAAAAATCGGGAGAGATGTGTTATAAATCTCATCATCATGAAGAAACGACTCCTGAAATAACACTGGACGGCCAGCTGGTGGCGCCATCCAAGGAGTATAAATACTCGGGCATGGGCACAGCTTGCCCAGGGACATTTTGTAAGACAGGAACTAGTGAAGGACAACTAGACCTCCATGTTCTGAAACAAGTTGATTAAAGCCTTGCTTTATACTCGAACCAAGTGCATAGTGAGTTTTATTACGTCAAGATGTATACCACGTGGCTGATCCGATATCGCTCGTTTTCAACTAGCGGCCCAAAGTCAGAATTCTCCCCACAAGTGTTAGAAAGAGAATAAAAGCAACAAAACAAAACCGATGTTCTACACTGCTACCCATACAATTGATCTCCTCAAACAGCACCGAATTCTTCCAGTTTCATTCCAGTTCTCTTCCACTTGTCTCGCTCACTCTTACTCCTCCCACTTTTGCAGTTTTGCATCCCAGTTATTTCTCTCCGCTGTCATTTTCTTGCCCATTTTCTCCAGGGTTCTTCCCAACCTTCCGACACTGGAGGTGTTCATGCTGCAGTTTATTGGCCCAATGCAGCCCCCGAGCCCCAGGCAACTGATTTGTACTGATTTCTTATTTGGCTGATCACTTGAGGGGGGTGGTCAGAGAGGAATTTCCCCAGTGGGCCCTGGGCTTTTTCCTCTGTTTTTTTGTCTCTCTGAGAGGGAAGTGGGTGGTAGGGGTGGTGGGAGGGGGCAGGGCGGGGAAGAAGTGTTTAGTCACGATGCTCCGGCCAGCATGGTGTGTGGGGTAGACTTGGTGCATCAGCTAGACTTTTTGTGCTCGGCAATTTTGTATGTTCGCACGGTGGAATTTTGTGAGTCTTCAGGTTTGGAAAGGGCTGTTCTCAGTGGTTTAGTTTGCATGTACCATCCTCCAACCCAGTACACTGCATTCGCCGCTCTCGGTGCTGTCTCCTCTACACTGGGGAGACCAAACACAGATTAGGTGACTGCTTTGCTGAACACCTCTGTTCTGTCCATCAGTACAATCCCGAGCTCCTTATTGCTTGCCACTTCAATTCCCCAACCCACTCCCACTCTACTACTACAACAACACCTTGTATTTATATAGCACCTTATGGTGTCAGCCATGGTCCAGTTGGTAGCACTCTCGCCTCTGAGTCGAGAAGGTTCAAGCCCCACTCCAGAGACTTGAGCACAAAATCTAGGCTAACCCTACAATACCGTACTGAGGGAGCGCTGCACTGTTGGAGGTGCCGTCTTTTGGATGAGATGCTAAACCGAGGCCCCGTCTGCCTTCTTGGGTGGACGTAAAAGATCCCACAGCTCTATTTCGATGAAGAGCAGGGGAGTTTCCCCCAGAGTCCTAGACAATATTTATCACTCTAACCAACATCACTAAAACAGATTATCTGTTCTTGCTGTTTGTGGGACCTTGCTGCACGCAAATTGGCTGCCACGTTTTCTACTTTCCCTTGGTTTCATTCAGCTGTAATAACTTCCAGTCACACCTGAAATGTCAACTCCTCTGTTCTCTCCACAGACGCTGGCTGACCTGCTTTAACTTCAAATTTCCGGCAGTACTGCGCTTCGTGGTATTGCCTCATTGGCGGATAAGAGACTTTCAGATGAGACGCTAAACCGAGGGCTCCATCTACCCTCTCAGGTGAATATAAAAGATTTCCTGGCAACACTTGAAGGCAAGCAAGGGAGATCCCCCTCCGTGTGTCCTAGCAAACATTTATCTCTCAACATCGTTAAGAAACAGATTTTCTGGTCATTTATCTCATTGCTGTTTGTGGGATCTTGCTGTGCGACAATTGGCTGCCGCATTTCCCTCCAGCACAACAGCGACTACACTTCAAAGGTACTTCATTATCTGTAAAGCGCTTTGGGACATCCTGAGGTTTTGAAAGGCACTATATAAATGCAAGTTTGTTATTCTTCTATAAATTGCAAGACCAAATAGGCAGAATGCTGGCTGTTATTCTTTATATGGTGGAGTCTCTACAGCAGCTCTATTTTCCACCATCCTGATTTTCCACCAGGAATTTCACAGGAAAAAGCATAGGAACAAGCTGTCACCTGATTGCATAGCCCACTAATATTCTGTTTTGTTATTTATACTTAGGAACATAGGAACTGCTAGACAAAGAAAGAACGAGGTCCATCTAGTTTGCCTTCTACCATCCTGGTAGTCACATGATACAACGCTAATGGAGTTGTTGACCAATCGTAGCAATCAATCTCCATCAATGAGTCTACAACAGACCCAGACACGAAGTGAGGAAAACCCCCAGTGGTGGAGACCTTTGGGAACCATAGGTCCAAAGTCACCCTTTTCCTCCCAAGAATTGCTACACTCAGCACATGTCATGTCTCAAATTACTCATACTTAGGCGGAGAGATTCCAGTGTACGAATATTTCACACATTTGTCTGCAATTTTACACTGCTAATTTTGCGGAGGTGTTAACTCATGTATTTTAAAGGAGTTAAAGGTTCTGCTAATTTAGCCTAAAAAGCAATTTCAGGGCCTGTGCTTCTTTGTATGGTACTTATCTTCGTTCCTGTACCCCTGGCATTGGTGTAGGAATACCTGGCATACCTCGGGAGCCTACTGTCAACAAGGGCAGACGTGGACGACGAAGTCCAACACTGCCTTCAGTGTGCCAGTGCAGCTGTCGGTCGCCTGAGGAAGAGAGTGTTTGAAGACCAGGACCTCAAACCCGGCACTAAGCTCATGGTCTACAGAGTAGCAGTGATACCCGCCCTGCTGTATGCCTCAGAGACATGGACCATGTACAGCAGGCACCTCAAAGCACCGGAGAGGTACCACCAGCACTGCCTCCGCAAGATCCTGCAAATCCATTGGCAGGATAGGTGCACCAAAGTCAGTGTTCTTGCTCAGGCCAACATCCCCAGCATCGAAGCTTTGACCACGCTCAATCAGCTCCAATGGACGGGTCACATTGTCTGCATGCCCGATACGAGACTCCGAAAACAAGCGCTCTACTCGGAGCTCCGGCACGGCAAGAGAGCCCCAGGTGGGCAGAGGAAACACTTCAAGGACACCCTCAAAGCCTTCTTGAAAATGTGTATCATCCCCACCGACACCTGGGAATCCCTGGCCCAAGACCGCACAAAGTGGAGGAGAAGCATCCGGGAAGGCGCCGAACACCTCGAGTCTCTTCGCCAGGAGCAAGCGGAAGCCAAGCGCAGGCAGCAGAAGGAGCGCACGTCAACCCAAGCACCCCACCCACCCACCCCTTCAACCACCGTCTGCCCCACCTGTGACAGAGACTGTAGGTCCCGCATTGGACTCATCAGTCACCTGCGAACTCATTTTTAATGTGGAAGCAAGCCATCCTCGGTTCCGAGGGACTGCCTGAGAAGGAGAAGCCTAAGAAGCCTACGTGTCAGAACAAAGTTCGGGGGCTATCAAATAACGGCCAATTTCCGTCATCCACCAGGGTGGGGGGGAGGGGAGTGGCATTCCTCTCCATTACCCACAACGGAGGCTCCACTGCAACTAGTGATTGTCCCTCTGAAGCCCCCACTGTTCACCGCCGCTGCCATCTTAACCTGCTGCCTCCAATGTACCCGTGTAGACGGCTACAAGAAAGCACAAAGGAAGAAAATAAGGATAAGGGCTGCCAGGTTGTTTGAGAGTGCGGTAAGGAAGCTGGCGCAAAGACAATTGCCAATCAAAAGCATTGCCAGGCCCACAGCTGAAATACACTTGGCTCTGCAAGTTCACTTCTGCACTGCCATTCTGTGTTCTGCGGTTTACTTTGCACTGTCACTCCACCCCCTCTCGCATGATGACCTTTTCATCATCTGTCAGTACTGCTCCAATTCCTTGCACTAGGTACGATTAGTTGAATTGCCTTTTCTCAGTTTAGAACGTGCCTTGTCATTGGCATGGTCCGCCTTTCCACCTCTCTCTCCACATTTAAGATGCCCCTTAAAACCTACTTCTTTGACAAGCTTTTGCCGTAATATCTCTGACATGAATCAGTCAGTCATTCATGAAAGAAAGACTTATGAAATAATGCTGAGCGGCCTACGGGTGGCGCTGTCCAGGGAGAGCATAAATACTTGGGCATGGGCCCAGCTTGCACAGGACATTCTTAACAGGAACTAGTGAAGGACACAACTAGACCTCCATGTTGTAAAACAGTTGACTAAAGCTTTGTTTAACGCTTAGACCAAGTGCCTAGTAGTTTTCTTACGTCAATCTCCTTATGTGGCGTGGTGTCAAATTTTGTTTGATAATCACTCCTGTGAAGCGCCTTGGGACGTTTTACTACGTTAAAGGCGCTATATAAATGTAGGCTGTTGTTGCTGTTGTACCATGTAACTTTTTGTGATGTGTTTTTATAGATAAGCGAACTTAACACAGATTGAAATGAGAACCTGGGACTTGCCCAGGCTATGTCCAGTAAACTCTTTCGTCTCCGGCACCGACGGGACCGGGATGGTGCCGGTTGATTAAAAATTCCGGATAACAGAGAGGTAGTCAATTTTTAACACAAAAAAAAATAAAAACCAGTGACTAACTCGGCCATTGCGGGAAAATCGGACTCGGAAAAACGAAAAATGGATGGATTCGGCAAGATTACCAGCTATCTATTTTGCCGGTTATTAAAGAATTCCAGTTGATTAGGTGCCGTTTAAACGAGAGTTTACTGTAATAACAACAGAAAATACTGGAAAACTCAGTAGGCCAGACAACATCCGTGGAGAGAGAAATAGAGTCAACATTTCAGATCGAAACCCTTCGTCCTGACATTTCCAATATATTTTCTGTTGTTATTTCAGATTTCCAGCATCTGCAGTATTTTGCTATCGTACGAGAGTTTACTGTAGATCATACTGGGCTGGGTGCTGCATTTATGAATCAAAGTATCAAAGGATCGCTGGTTAAGTAATTTAAGAGATAGCTAGCCAACTGGACTAGAACTTTATAAAATTAGTGATGTGTTAACACATGTGACTGAATGCCTTTACTATTGGCTGTATAAAGATCAGAGAGAGGACAGGCTAACAGAGCAGCTCAGGGGAATGCTGATCATCTTGAGGCTGAAATCACTCTGAATCTACACTACTGGTTATGAAATATATTTTTAAAGCAACCTAAACTTTGTTCTCCCTTTGCAGATCTGCTAAACTGAATCTACATTTACAAAATGTTACTTAATGGTGAAAGTTTCCTCATCCTTACAAGGGTTCTTTGACTCTGGGTTTTACAGGAACAAAATGGTAGATGACACAAAGGTTTAGGTTCAACCCAAAACTGTTAGTTTATTAAAACCAATAAAACACAGACTAAACCCTGTTGAGATTTGGCTGAAACTTACAATCACCCATACGGCCGGTCGTTACCATTGTGGATTGTAGGCCTGGATCGGAGATGACCTGTCCCCGTCTTCCTTTATCTGACTGCAGCTGCCTACACAGCGCAAACCCCTTGTAGAGTCAACTGATACTTACAATCACCCGTCCGGCTGGTCGTGGCCGACGTCGATTGCAGGCTGGGAGCTGGAGATGACCGTCTTCCCTTCCTTCTTACACCTGGCAGTTCCTGTAGTCAGAGCTAGCTTCTGAGAGAGAGAGCTTCCGAGAGAGCTGTGGTGTGATTCATTCTTATAGCTCTTCCGTCGCACCTTTTTGAGTCAGGGCCTTCCCCCAACTCTTGTTTTCCAATACACACCTAGTAATCCAAACCACAGGATATGTACAGGGCTGAGGGATGGAAGATAATTCCTTATCTTGTCTCCCCCACCCCCCACCCTGCGATACATAATTAATGTGATTTAGTCTTACTGCTGATGTGTTTTGCCCAAGGTTAAAGTGTTTTCCATTGAGGCCAAGAAGTCCATTGTTCCAGCAGAACTGGTATCGTTGTCTTATCCATTGAAGATCCATCGAAACCCATTAAAACACGAAGTCTCATGGTCCAAAGTTAAATCACCTATTCACCATTAAATCACCTATCGAGACGCTCATTGTCCAAAGTAAATGTCTTTTCCAAAGTTAAATTAAAACTCACCGGGTGCTCCGGTTTCCTCCCACAGTCCAAAGATGTGCGGGTTAGGTTGATTGGCTATGATAAATTGACCCTTAGTGTTAGGGGGATTAAATACATGGGGTTACGGGGATAGGGTGGGATATATGTTGGTGTAGGGGTTACGGGGATCGGGTGGGATATGTGTCGGTGCAGGCTTGATGGGCCGAAATGGCCTCTATCTGCACTGTGGGGTTTCTGTGATTCTGTGATTCTGAGGTGTGTCTGTGCTTCTAGGTTTAACTGTATCATGCCCTTACCAATGGGCCAAACAGGCTTCCAGCATTTTGCTATTGTACAGGGTTTTTTTGAAATCTACAATGGGTTCTACATTATTCACTTTATTCCATCTACAACATCATCAGTTTCATATTGGTCCTCTGTAGAAAACCATTCGAAAATATTGCGGCTCGGATTGAAATACCGCGCTTCACATACCATGAACCAGAGCGCCATCACTACTGAAACCCAACTTTAACCCCAACCTTGGGGCAGCAGTTCTGCACCAGTGTGGCATTCAGACACCCCACTGCAGCCTTCCTCATGGCCTTTCTGAGTGTCACTGCCAACCTAATGCCAATTACAACTGCCTTATGGCCCTGTTTCTGTAAGCTCCTACCTCACAGTTATCAAATAGAAGAACCGTTCATCCCGCCAGATTAGTCTTATCTATATTCAGGTCCAAGTTTGAGATCAAAGGAGAACGTTTTAATGAGGCGGATGAAGATCTCTGAGAGTTCAAAGTGTACATAGGATGGAGTGAACTCATGGATTTAACAGTCTTCACTCATGAAAGAGCTTCCTTTACTTGCCAATTTTATCGACAATTTTTCTTCCACCTCCCCTCCCCTCCTGACTGGGACACAGTTCCACTGGTCCTGGTCACCCTCAGGTACGACTTTCAAGTAAGCATTGTTCATGTCTGAGTATATTGTTCAAAGAGCCTGCGCAGACACAATGGGCCAAATGGCCTCCTTCTGTGCTGTATGAGAGTTGGCAGGATACGTGTGTGTGTCTCCATCCCTCTCCCGGACATCTGTCTGAGGCTGAACCACACTGTTTGCAACCTTGGTGTCATACTTGACCCTGAAATGAGCTTCCAACCACATATCCGCAGCATAACAAAGACCGCCTATTTCCACCTCCATAACATTGCCCGTCTCCGTCCTTGCCTCAGCTCATCCACTGCTGAAACCCTCATCCATGCCTTTATTACCTCTAGACTTGACTATTCCAATGGACTCCTGACTGACCTCCCACATTCTACCCTACGTAAACTTGAGGTCATCCAAAACTTGGCTGCCCATGTCCTAACTCGCACCAAGTCCCGTTCACCCATCGCCCCTGTGCTCGCTGACCTCCATTGGCTCCCGGTTAAGCAGCAACTCGATTTCAAAATTCTCATCCTTGTCTTCAAATCCCTCCATGGCCTCGCCCCCTCCCTATCTCTGTAACCTCCTCCAGCCCCACAACACCCCACCCCCCACCCCGAGATATCTGCGCTCCTCTAATTCTGCCCCCTGAGCATCCCTGATTATAATCACTCCACCATTGGTGGCCGTGCCTTCTGTTGCCTAGGGCCCTACTAATTAAGGCATTCATCATTTTTTGTTTCAAATCAATGGATTAATATGTATTTTAAAGCGGTATTTACTGCATTTGGTTGAAGCAGATTCTTTACTTCCCTTGGAGCCATTTACTAATAGCTAATCCGTCTTTGCCAACATTCAATAAAAGTTTGCCGCTAAAGCTGCTGCTATTTTCCTCCCAAATGTTCCAAGGACAAACCACTTGGCCAGCAAAAGAGTTACCGACAGGAGAAGTATAGGTCAATAGTGAAGGAGTGTGCTCACCTAAAACCTTACTTCCTAGCCAACAACAAGTTGCATTTGTATAGCTCCTTTCCTGTAAAGAGTGTCCCAAAGTGCTTCAAAGGTAGGCGTGCGCAAAATGGACGTCAAGAGGGGAGTGACTGGGAGTGTTGATGTAAAGTGTGGTCGAAGAGAATGTGGGTCAATGACAATGGAGCTAAAAGAAAGACTTGCATTTATACAGCGCCTTTCACAACCGCCAGACGTCCCAAAGCACTTTACAGCCAATGAAGTACTTTTTTGAAGTGTAGTCACTGTAGTAATGAAGGAAACGCAGCAGCTAATTTGCACAAAGCAAGCTCTCACAAACAGCAATGTGATAATGACCAGATAACCTGTTTTTTGTGATGTTGATTGAGAGATAAACGTTGGCCAGGGCACCGGGGATAACTCCCCTGCTCTTTGAAATAATGCCATGGGGTCTTTTACGTCCACTTGAGAGAGCTGACAGGACCTTGATTTAACATCTCATTGGAAAGATGGCTCCTCCGACAGTGCAGCACTCCCTCAACACTACACTGAAGTGTCAGCCTAGATTTTTGTGCTCAAGTCTCTGGGGTGGGACTTGAACCACACAACCTTCTAACTTCAAGAGGCAAGAGTGCTACCGACTGAGCCACAGCTGACACAGAGGCAGCAAGTGAGCAGAACTCAGTGCATGACAGGGTGCGTGCAGCAGAATTTCAGACAAGTTGCAGTTTATGGAGCGTGGAAGAAGGGAGGCTTGAAGGGAGAGAATGGGAGTAGATGAGTCTGGAGGTGATGAAGGCATGTATAAGGGTTTCAGTAATGCAGGGATTGATTTAGGGGCAGAGGGGAAACAGGAAATCTCTACCTAGACACATGCTAATGGTGCTCTTCTAATGAGATACTAAGAGATAAGAACATAAAAAGGCATTGACTGAGAAAAGGCCATTTGACCCATCCAGTCTGTTCCTTCCACAGACCTTGTACAATCCCATCCTCTCACATGCTCGACCCAAACAATTTCATCACCCGAGGGAAAAGGTTCTTCAAAGTTTCTCCCTGATTCTCCAAAGGTAAATCAAGTAAATTACTGATCCAGCTTGACATTATTCTTCACCAATGTGCCAGCCTTCTATACTAGTACGATACCAGCCTAGTCTATGCCACCTGTTCTAATAATCCAACCATTTTAGCCCCAGTCTCATTCAGGTGAACCTGTGCTGCACCCCCTCCCCAAGGAACTGTGAGGAACTGGACTGAGATTGGTGAAGCTCATTGCACTCCGCACCTTTACAGGCCAGCAGAGAGAGAAGATTTAATCATTTGAGCCTGGGCCTTGAGGTAAAATAATAACCTACTCAACCAAAATTAAATTTTCAGAAAATCCATCTTATTATACTCTCCCATTTAGAAAGGAGACTCCCACCCTTGTCCCTCTTTCCATTGGCATTTCCCATTCTTTTTTGCTCAACGTCAATGCTTGTGAACAGATGAAAATAATATTTCTTTTCCGAACAAATTTGCTGCTTGTTTCCTTCAAACACAATTTCTACATAAAGCCGCTTCGTGCTATTTGTCTAATTTCTCAATTTCATCCTAGGGCGGCAATCTTGTATCAATTAAAGCACAAATATCCCTTGGCTTGCATAATAATAATGATAAATACTATTAATAATTCAACAGGTCAGCCGCTTTTTAATCTTCCTTCTTTTAGAAAGTGTTTGAGGGTTTACTTTCAAAATGTTCATGGGAATCAGACCTCAGTGAAATGGCCTGGCACCACATTGCAGGATCATTCATGTGGAGCAGCTGCTCTCTATATCCTTCAAGCTGTGCAATTTTATAGACCGATGTTCCTCCGTTATAAATGAAACTGCAACATCATGTTTCTGAGCCGTATAAATGCTGCTGCCCTCAAAATAATCCAACGTGTTAAATTGCCGCTCCAAGCAAGACACATTAATAAGCTTTTATCTCGAACACTGCATGAATTAATATAACCAATCTTGATGCCTTTACAATCCTACAAGTCCCTGTAGTTATTGATCTTGCACCTTTGTTCAATATGGATGTGCTGCCAAATTAATTAATATCTCAACTGAGTCTGCCCGATTCCCCTCCTAAATGTAAAAGCCAAGTGGAATGCTCGCTTATTCATACATCTATATTAAAAATTCAAATACACGAGTGTTGTTATGGGTCAAAATTAACTTAGGTACTTGTGTCACTGGGGCATGCAGAGTTCTGTTGTTACTTTTTAAAGAGCCTCTCTCAGAGGCACAGTTTTGCATTGGTCATACAAGTGGGCTATTGAAAGCGTAGGAAATAAACCGTGCTTTGGAGAGCCTTGTGTTCAATGCAGTCTCACTAAAATCATTATGATAACACAAAGTGGCAGCCACAGTGTGTATTCTTTAAAGCTTTACATGGATATATAATCGAATCAATATGTTTCCACCTGTGGGGGAGACCATAACTAGAGGCCATAAATATAAGATAGTCACTAATAAATCCAATAGGGAATTCAGGAGAAACTTCTTTACCCAGAGAGTGGTGAGAATGTGAAACTCTCTACCACAGGGGTAGTTGAGGGGAATAGCACAGATGTAATTAAGGGGAAGCTCATGAGGGAGGAAAGAATAGAAAGTTTTGCTGATAGGGTGAGATGAATTAAGGTGGGAGGAGGCTTGTGTGGACAATAAACACCGGCACGACCAGTTGGGCCAAATGGCCTGATTCTGGGCTGTAAATTCCATGTAATTCTATGTAAACCGCAAGAGGCTCTCGCAAGAAATGAACAAATCACACTGCTTCTGAAAATCTGCAGGACCATGGATGTAAGACCCTACCTTCTGGCCTGTGTAATATGTGAGAGCAAAAGGAAAGACTACGAGACATACAGAAGGAAAACAGAGGCAGATGTACAATAAGAAAACAGAAAGAGACCTGCAAGGCGGGGGGGGGTGGTGGAGGAAAGGACAGAAACTGAGTGAGAGGTGTACCGACCAAGTAAAAGTGACGAGAGGAGCGGGCCTGGGATAAAACAGCGAGAGCAGTGACGAGAGGAGCGGGCCTGGGATAAAACAGCGAGAGCAATGACGGCGAGAGGAGCGGGCCTGGGATGAAACAGCGAGAGCAGCGGGCCTGGGATAAAACAGCGAGAGCAGTGACGGCGAGAGGAGCGGGCCTGGGATGAAACAGCGAGAGCAGCGGTGAGAGGAGCGGGCCTGGGATAAAACAGCGAGAGCAGTGACGGCGGTGGCTCCATAAAGAGAGAGGCAGCACGAGGAATCTTCAAAACAGAAAAAAAAATCATGGAGTGATATCACAGGGCAGCAGGTAGGTGATTGGTTGGTGAGTATTACAGTTTTATTAGCCTCTAAGCTGGGGAAGTGGGTTAAATTCAGAGCTCGGAAACTGTAACTTGCTATTACTTTACTTTACTGAATTAGTAACTTAAACTAGATAAACCAATTAATTAATAAAACTAAAATAATTGATTAAAAAAAAAAAAAATTAATTAACTAATCAAATAAATAAAGAAGGTTAATTAGACATGGCAGAGCATCAGAGAGGGGGAGAGTTACCTGGACACTTTGTTCCAGGAGGCTGTCACACCCCTTAGATTAAGTACTGTAGTACTTTAGAGTCCGTCAATGGTCAGGGACAGGAGGATGTGACCGTGAGACAGGAAGGTATGGGGACCCAGGATGTGGTGATGGAGGAGCCCCGGCCCTTGACTTTGACCAACAGGTATGAGATACTTGCTACCTGTGGGGATGAGAACAAGGACTGCAGGATGGATGAGCAAACTCCCAACCTATCAGACCAGCAGTGGGAAACTATGCTCCCTGACGCGTTGCATTCCATCAGGTCTCTTCTTTCTACATCCACCAACTCTACTCCTCACGAACGATTCTTCGGGTTCCAGCGCCGCTCCACCCATGGGGCGTCTCTACCATCATGGTTGGCAGCTCCTGGTTCCGTGCTGCCCCGAAGATTCGTCCGATCCTCTAAGAGTGATCCTCTCATCGACGAAGTGGAACTGACGGATGTCAATCCCACGTACGCGCATGTGCGGTACCCCGATGGCCGGGAATCCGCAGTGTCACTTCGGGATCTGGCTCCCTGCCCAACCGGTCCCACGAACCCAATCGATAGTGGGATCCGTATTAATGACGCCGATACCCTGCGCTCCTCTGAGGATGACGCCCTACCCAGGATGTCAAGGGATCTGCCAGCTATTCCGCTGGATCAACCCGGGGAACAGAGCACTCCTCGCTCCCCGCGGGATGGCCACCCGAAGCCAGGACGCCAGTCAGACACTGTCTACTGAGCAGGGTGAAGCCAGCTCTGCGCCGGTGGTGGCCCGCACCCGGAGCCACGAACTCCCCAGTCCCCCTCAGGTCGATCAAGGCGACACGGACTCTGCCAGCCCGTCGGTACGAACTAAGCGACCCAGGGACCCAAACACAGTCTGAGGAGACGTGCCTTCCAGCCGCCAACGGAGATCCAAACGACTGCATCTATTCTTAGTCTGATTAATTCAGTAGAAGGAAGCCGCCGGACTGCCAATCTTTCAGGCGGGAAGAATGACATGAATCTTGCCATTCATGTGGAAATGACTTATGAAGTAATACTGAGTGGCCTGCTGGTGGCGCTGTCCAGGGAGAGTATAAATACTCGGGCACGGGCCCAGCTTGCTCAGGACATTCTTTAATAGGAACTAGTGAAGGACACAACTAGATCTCCATGTTGTAAAACAGTTGATTAAAGCCTTGTTTAATACTCAGACCAAGTACCTAGTAGTTTTCTTACGTCAGTAACCTTGTATGTGCAATCACAATGCCTAACTTCTGCTTTACGCCAAAGATCCCAGTGACAATTGGACACACCAGATTCGTGTATGTACATTCAAGGGAGGAGATAAAACTAAATGTGCCAGATAGTCTAAAGGACAAGTTGGTTAATTATGAAGATCCGGTAGGGGCCCCAATATCCCACCTGCAAGAGGATCTGCAAGAAATGAAAGAGGATTTAAGTAAGATGGTGAAACAATACATAGTGTTGCAAAGGAATCTTGGGGAATTAGAAAGGGACATAGAGGTAGAGCTACAGGAAGCCCCGTGGTATGAGAAGCTGTGGGATTGGGGAATGAATGTCAACATACACCCATGGATCCGCATCATTTCTTATATATATTAGTGATAGTACAGTTAGTCATGGCTATAGGATGGGGAATAGCAGCATGCACTGCTTGTAAAAAGAAACGGACCAAACAAAGAGCTAAAGCGAGTCGGAAAGAGTTGGAAAACACAAGTTTGCTCTAAACATGATGGGTATGCAGGGCCTCCCAAACCAGCGCCTGATCGCCGCATGGGGCCGGAGGCACAGCAATGCTTATACATGTGTTTTAACTTGGGCAAGGGCCAAGTACCAAAAGGGGGGGTGTCATGGGGAAAGAGCTAAACTGACATCGCTGGCAGTTTCACTGAATGGTGTAATAAAGACAATAATCTAATAGGCCTTTTGCAGTAGTAAGCTTTTTCTAAGTTGATAACATAGTCGGATGTGGAAACCATAAGAGACCTAAGAGGATGTAAGTTCTGTTCTGGCAGGAAAGTAAAACAATAAAAGAGGCCTAGAGAGGCAGGAAAGGAGGACAATGAGTCAGAAGTACAATGTTGATGAGACCCATTTGGCATAAACAGAGGTCATAGGTGCAACAACAGCTTGACATATACTTTTCCATAATAAAGGCGGTACTTTAATGTAATGCGGCATAGGCAACCAATCAGTGAAGATGCATATGGGCCGGGATCCAATCGGGTGGCAGGAATGAATTGTGCCTGAGATGGCCATGTGTATTGTAATGTATAAAAATGTAGTGTTTGCTGTGGCAATTTGGAAAGGTCTGGCTAAGACAGGGCAGACTGTTTCCCCACCGGTGCAATAAAGACAACTTGACTATTGATCTAAAACCTTGTGTCGAGTGTTGGTTTAAAATACTCCACAACACTTGCGAACCAAGTAATTAAGGCGGTAGATAGGGCTTTAAACTAATGAAGGGAGGATTCAGGAAAGGGTAAATTCAAAAGCAGTAAGATAAATGTCAAGGCTGTAGAGCAGCGTAGTGATCTGGGTAAAGATAAGCAGAGTGTGACAGGAAGGGACAGAAAGATTAATAAAGGTAATAGGGCATTAGTGACTAAAGTGACATCAGGGAAAAATAGAAAAAAGTTAAAGCTAAAGGCACTATATCTGAATGCATGAAGCATTCGCAACAGAATAGATGAATTAATAGCGCAGATAGAAATAAATGGGTTTGAGCAGGCTCGAGGGGCTGAATGGCCTACTCCTGCTCTTATTTCTTATGTTCTTATTTACAGAAGGGAGATGGAGAGAAGGAGAGACAAAGGGGGAAGAGAGTGAGAAAAAGATTCAGAGATAAACATAGAGATATAGAGGCATGATCAGCCACGATCTCACTGAATGGCGGAGCAGGCTCGAAGGGCCGAATGGCCTACTCCTGCTCCTATCGTCTATGAACCTATGAACAATGACGGCGTGAGAGAGGTATAGTGAACGAGACACGAGGGAGAGCAAAAACAATGGAAGATAAACAGAGACAGGCAGAAGACGGAGAAAGAATTATCGAGTGGGTGACAAGTAGTGACAGAGGAGAGACACATTTTGTCAAAGAAAATTTTCATCAGGAGCATCACCAAAGAACAATGGATCAATCAATAATACAAATTGAACTAATTGAATGGCGGAGCAGGCTCGAGGGGCTGAATGGCCTACGCCTGTTCCTATGTTCCTGATCCTGCAAAGTCCACTGTTTATATGTTTTTATTCAAAAATGATTAGTGTTTGCATAAGTGCATTAAAAAGAGGTCAACTACCCTCTACCAATCAGTGTGCTTGATTAGCCTGATTAAACAATATTTGGCAAAGAGTTTTCAGCTCTTCAATTTAAATAAGCCTCAATTATTTTTAGCTAAATGCAATTAAAACTTGTCTGAAAATAGAATTCAAGTTGCAAATAGCTTCCGTTGTAAATTGGACTCCTTTTCTTGATTCGGGTTTGATTGACAATCGGTCTTCTCAGTTGAGTTTTCGTTATTACACGAATTCTTTTTTTTTAGGTCTCTTGGATTCTAAAAGGTTCACAATGGAGAAGTTTGGTTTACATTTGGAGGTTTAGGGGTTTGAATCGGTAACTTGCAGAGCCCCCATACCGTCGGGTGCAGAGGTTGGAGGCCTAGTCCGCCCTGCACCATCTCCGGAATCGGGCCCCACACAGGCCAGGAGTCTCCCAGAATTAAAGAATCATCTCCAGGACACTGCTACCAGCAACACCCGGGAGAAAAATCAACGTGGGCAATAAAATAACGTGTGTTTTTCATTTAATTTTCATTGAACACTTTCGTTTACCAGTTATAAAAATATTGGACATGTCGGAGGGGGTGAGGGAAGAAATGCTGTTTGACATACCATACCTGTGTTGACAAGGGGCAGACTGTCGGGCAGGTGAACCTGGAATCAATATTGTAGCAAAATACTGCGGATGCTGGAAATCCGAAATAACAACAGAAAACGCTGGAAAAACTCAGCAGGCCAGGGCAGCATCCGTGGAGAGAAAAACAGAGCTAACGTTTCAGGTCAAAACCCTTCGTCAGAACTGAAAAAACACAGGAAGAGACATTAAGAGGTGTTCGTCTGGTTTTGAATACCTCTTAATGTCTCTTCACTTCTCTTTTGTTCGCTCATCCCCATTTCCCAGCCCCCAAACTGGCCTTTTAATCTGTTTCATTTCCTGTGTTTTTTCAGTCCTGACGAAGGGTTTTGACCTGAAACGTTGACTCTATTTCTCCCTCCACGGATGTTGCCTGGCCTGAGTTTTTCCAGCATCTTCTGTTGTTATTGCCAGTTATTATACTCCAGCTGTACTATTAGGAGGAACCCCTGATCAACATAAATGCCGACACCTTAAACAAACGGAGGGTTGCCAGCTCCGGTTGGACATACTCCTGAAGGTTTCATCACATAGAAAAAGACAGACTTGCATTTGCATAGCGCCTTTCACAACCTCAGCACGTCCCCCAAGCGCTTTACAGCCAACGAGGTACTTTTGAAGTGTAGTCATCGTTGTAATGTGGCAAACGCAGCAGCCAATTTATGACAATGGCCAGATAATCTGTTTTAGCGATGTTGATTGAGGGATAAACATTGGCCCCAGGACACCGGGGAGAGACCCCTTTGCTCTTCTTCGAAATAGTGGCCGGGGGATCTTTTACGTCCGCCTGAGAGAGCAGACTTTGTGCTTCAGCAGATGGGATGAACTTGTGAATTACTTCGTACACATGGGGCTGGATTTTCATTGAGGAGGCGGGTAGGAGGCGGGACTACAACTTTCGGGGTTGTAGTCCCGCCTCCATTGAGTTGTGGCCAACCCATGCAATTTTGACTTGATTGACTTTGTGGAGCCCGCCCAGCGGGCTCAGCAGGCCAATTAAGGGCCAACCGGCAACAGGTGATGTCACAGATTGAAATTTCATCTGTCAAGACCTTTTGACAGATGAAATATCAGCGTTTCACAGCTGTTTGAAGCTGTCAAACACTGACAATCTGTATTCTAAGTTAATTCCTTCCTCTCAGGATGATTTAAAGATCTCTCCGGAACAGAAAGCTGAATGCTGCAACTTTTGACAGCTTGCAGCCATTCTGCTTTCTGTGCCGGTGAGATGAGGGACTCCCAAGACCTGAAGGAAGGAAGGCTATAAAGGTAAGAAAAGGTAAGTAAAACTTCTTTAAACACTTTACACACACCAAACACACTTACCTTTGCACTCATGCACCCATCACTCACCTGAACACCGGACATCTCGAACCCTCCAAGCCCTTCAGCCCGACGGTCCACCTCGCTAACTTGGCGTGGTTTGGAGCTGTTGGGAATCCCACACTTCAAGAATGAAAATAAGGATTAGGCTAAAAACTGCCTGTTAACTACCTGTTAACAGGCAGTTAATTGGCACTAATCCCCTTCCCGCCTCGGGGAGGCGGGTCCCAGTGCGGGTCAGGTACCCGCCTCCTTTGAAACTGGCATGGAGGCGGGTTGGGGGCGGGATGGGTTCGTGCCCCCCAATTTTGGGATTTTAAACCCCCACACGCCTCCAATCCTGCCTCCACGGCCCAATGAAAATCCTGCCCATGGAGAAAACGTGGGAATGTGGGGACTGTGAGAAGGGATTCAATTATCCGACTGAGATGCAAATTCATCGGCGCAGTCACACTGGGGAGAGACTGTTCACCCGCTCCATATGTGGGAAGGGATTCAGTCGGTCTTCCATCCTGCTGAAACACCAGCGAGTTCACACTGACGAGAGACCGTGCAGTTGCTTTCACTGTGGGAAGAGATTCAATCATCCCACCTCATTGAACACCAGCATGTTCACACTGGAGAGAATCCGTTCACCTGCTCCATGTGTACGAAGCCCCCATTGGCCGCATGGCATGTCCATCCTCAAGGCGCACTGCCTTCCCGCACCAATCGGAAAGGGAATAGGCTCTTCATTCCCCGATTGGTAAGCTCACTCACAAGCTGCTAAGGGTTGCAGAGACTCATGCATGAGTTTCCTGCGATTGTGCTTGCTTAGGGGCTCTCTACAAATTTTAACTAGATTTTGTGACGAAGCAGAAGACAAAAGTCATTTTTCTGCTATTTTACTGTAATTTTTTTGTGTCTTTTTCTTTACAAATTGATCTCCACTGAGATTCTGCTCTGTTTTTTTCTGTACCGTTCCAATTAATTTTTATGACATCAATATAAGTCACATTAACAATTGAAAAGCTTCCCCGATTGGAGGTTCTTAAACATGCGGCGCCTGATGTGCACGAATGGTGGTTAATTGGGTCAAAATTTCCATACTTAAAGAAGGAAAATATGGTGCGAGCTCGGTGCTTTCCTGATTGTTTACGCTGATTTCCGCCCATTTTATGTTCAGGCATACGTTGATGAGATTCGTAGGAAGTTTGAACATAACTTGACATCGGCAGAATGGGCGCATTTTCCAGGCAAATTTTTCCAGGTGGCGGCCACAGAGGAAGTTCCAGGCCCTTAAGTTGAAATATTATCCCATCAAGGATTCACTGATGTGCTTCCTGGGAAAATCAGCCAATCTCTAATCCATTAAATTCAGCTGCTTAATGTTTTTGCCTCATGTGGGACTGGAGACACTGTTATTTTATCATTTGCTCTCAGTCCTCTCGGAACAGAAATTTGTCTGGAGTCCGCAGCATCTCGTAACCTGGGGTTAACTTACCAGCTATGGGAGGACTGCATTGCCTTCTACTTTCAACAAGCTCCAGCTTCATCGCCAGTTGATTAACTCTTCGCCTGGTTCCCAAGCCAGTAAAGCTCTGGCCCATTAATATCCCCTCCCTACGACTGACATCACCTGGATGGCTGAGGATGAGAGGAGGCTTAAACTGGCAGACAAGGCCTCAAAGTTCATGCTAGTTTATAAAGGGGAAACTATATATTTGTGACCAAGTTTTTTTCCAAATACAATTGGAGGGCGTGCTTTCAGCAGAAAGAACTCCTCCCTGTACTCTCCTTTAAGTCCAGTGTTCTTTATACTTTGCACCATGGCATGAAAGTGCAGATGGACTACAGGAAACTCTTTGGTATCCGGCACCGACGGGACCGGTGTGCTGCCGGTTGATCAAAAATTCCAGATGACAGAGAGGGTTATCTACCGAGACTATTTTTAACAAAGAAAAATTTAAAAAATCAAGAAATGTGCAGTATACAGTAATTGGGTACTCACCTGCAGAATGTTGTGTTAAATGGATGGTGGAAGATGCTTGATTAAGTACAGTACTGCCAGTTGAGGGTAATGCAATGCAATGACTACCAGCAGCGTGAGAGACACACAGTACCCCTGTAAAATGGCGGATCAGAAGAGACTACCGGCAGTGCGGGAGAGTCAGACTCCTGTTATTGAGGTGTTCCGACTTTCGACAGCGCCAAGAAGCCGAGTAGTGGCAGTTTGGAGAACTACCCCCACTGACTAACTCGGCCACCGCGGGAGACTCGGACTCGGCGACATTGTTTTTGGAGTGAGAATTTTGCCGGTTAATAGAGAATTCCGGATATTTAGGTACCGTCTAAACGAGAGTTTCCTGTACTAACCCAGAAGTTCTGAGTCCAAATCCCACCACGGCAAGTTGTAAAACTGAACTTGATAAATCAGGTCGTTTTTTTGAGGGGGCTGGCGCCTGAAAAAATGACCAGAAAATCTGCCAAATTGTTAAAAAAAAAAACAACTGGTTCCGAGAAGGGAGCTGGCCAATCCTACCCAGTCTAGCCCGCACATGATGCCAGTCTCACATTACATGGTTGGCTCGTTTATGCCCTTTGAGGTGGCCTAGTGAGCCACTCAGTTGTACAAAACAATCGCTTCAAGAAGAGAGCCCCCCACCACTGCCTTCTGAGGACAACTGGAGATGGATGTGTAAACGTGGCTTTTACCATCGACTGCTGAAAAACCAGTAGAAAAGGAATTGCTTAGGCCCACAGAGTCTGATGGATTTTTTGAGGTTTAGGAATACATTGTCTCAAGTTTTCAACCCTGAAGCTAAGGATTCTGATCATTCACAATTCCGAACTGTTGCCATATTTGTCAAACGTATCATTGGCATTTTTATGAATGCCATAAATTTTCTTCAATCAAATCTGTCACTGTAAGAGTGTCACTCTCAGGCTGCCTGATCTCAGCAGAACAGATTCTTTGTATTCTGCTTTATTTTTTGGCCAATAACCCTATCTGCATGATAGATAATTGTCTTCATTCTGTGTTCTTCATTTGCTGAATTCTTCTTTTCTCTGTTACTTATAAACTCCTGCATTGTTAGATCATTTCTCACAAGATAGGCAGATTCTTATTTCGAACCAATGCTGAAGCAAATGTCATGACGATGACTGCTAGACAGATCAATAATTAACTGTTTTAAATTAAAATTTCTAATCTAATCTGGAAATGCGTAAAGGACAAGGTGATCAGCTCACTGGAAGCTTCCTAATAAACAGGGGCATCTACATCCCATAAGTAGAGAAGAATTGAAGCTAGATTTTGGAGGAAAGCATTTGTGCTTTCTCAGTTCTGTATTTTATATATACACATGGGTGTCAGCGGTGGCTCCGTGCCTCTGAGTCAGAAGGTTGTGGGTTCAAGTCCCCACTCCAGACACTTGACCACCTGGTCTAGGCTGACACTCCCAGTGCAGTGCTGAGGGAGCGCTGCACTGTCGAAGGTGCCGTCTTTCGGAGGAAATGTTAAACCAGGGCCCCGTCTGCTCTCTCAGGTTGATGTAAAAGATCCCACGGCACGAGTTCAAAGTAGAGCAGGGGAGTTGTCCCCGATGTCCTGGCCGATATTGATCCCCCAACCAACATCACTAAAAAACAGATTATCTGGTCATTGTCACAGGGCTGTTTGTGGGAGCTTGCTGTGCACAAATTGGCAGCCGCGTTTCTGACATTACAACAGCGACTACGCTTCAAAAAGACATGGCTGTGCTTCATTGGTTGTAAACTGCTTTGGAACATCTTGCGGTCTTGAAAGGCGGTATATTAATGCAAGTACTTTCTTTTTTACAGAGATGAGGAAAAAATAATTCACTCAAATTAGAATAAAAACATTAATTGCAATTTTACTTTACAATAAAAGTAAAGCAACCGAAGGATAGCTTTGTAATCTGTGGTTGAAATTACAGAATATTTAGTGGCACATAGGTTAATAAATCATATCTGATTAAGGCTGACAGCTTGCTCTGACCTTACAAGCTTCTATTTCCTGTTGATGAGAGAATCTCGCCCTTTGCTGGTTTACGACATCTATCGCTTCAGTAACCAAATGTCACTGATTTTATGGATCGCGACCTTATCACATTCGAAGCTACTGTTTAATTGCTGAATTAATTTCCCATTCACATTGCAGTCACTCGAATAATATTTTGCCCCTTACGAAGATTTGAGGAAGCTTCTTTTAAAATTCAGTTGTTACGCGACAAATTAAATCCCAAAGCTTTGCATAAACATGGGAGCCAATTTCAAAAGTACGAATGAGATGAAGCCGGGGTTAAATTTAATTAAAATACAATCAACTCAGCCAGCAGATGTTGGAGTTGTTCAGCTTTTGTGTCATGAAAGGTGCGGAGTACTGAAGTAACTTCTATCCAAGGTGACTGCAGGTGAATTGTGCGGAGATTCCAAAACCGATTTAAATATTGAAGCTCGCCTTTAGATTTTAGGTTTAGATTTCAGGTCGCTGTATCGCCGGCATTGGACCTCAGGTAGATCCTGGGAGAGCTGGGTAGATGATCTGGAGAGGGGGAGGTGATGGGGGAGGGAAGGTGATTGGGAGAGGGAGGGAAGGTGATCAAGAGATGGGGAGGTGATCAGGAGATGGAGGGAAGATGATTGGGAGAGGGGGAGGTGATCGGGAGAGGGAGGGAAGGTGATTGGGAGATGGAGGGAAGGTGATCAGGAGAGGGGGAGGTGATCGGGAGATGGAGGGAAGGTGTTTGGGAGATGAAGGGAAGGTAATTGAGAGATGGAGGGAAGGTGATCGGGAGAGGGAGGGAAGGTGATCGGGAAAGGGGGAGGTGATTGGGAGAGGGAGGGAAGGTGATCGGGAGAGGGAGGGAAGGTGATCGAGGGAGGAGGTGATTGGGAGAGGGAGGGAAGGTGATCGGGAGAGGAGGGAAGGTGATCGGGAAAGGGGGAGGTGATTGGGAGAGGGAGGGAAAGTGATCGGGAGAGGGGGAGGTGATCGGGAGAGGGAGGGAAGGTGATCGGGAAAGGGGGAGGTGATTGGGAGAGGGAGGGAAGGTGATCGGGAGAGGGAGGGAAGGTGATCGGGAAAGGGGGAGGTGATTGGGAGAGGGAGGGAAGGTGATCGGGAGAGGGGGAGGTGATCGGGAGAGGGAGGGAAGGTGATCGGGAGAGGGGGAGGTGATTGAGGGGGGAGGTGGTCGAGGGGGGAGGTGATCGGGAGAGGGGGAGGTGATCGGGAGAGGGGGGAGGTGATCAAGGGGGGAGGTGATCGAGAGAGGGGGGAGGTGATCGGGAGAGGGGGGAGGTGATCGGGAAAGGGGGAGGTGATCTGGAGAGGGAAGGAAGGTGATCGGGAGAGGGAGGGAAGGTGATCGAGGGAGGAGGTGATTGGGAGAGGGAGGGAAGGTGATCGGGAGAGGAGGGAAGGTGATCGGGAAAGGGGGAGGTCATAGAGTCATAGAGTTTTACAGCACAGAAAGAGGCCCTTCGGCCCATCGTGTCTGCGCCGCCCATCCATCCCTGTCCAGTCTAATCCCATTTTCCAGCATTTGGTCCATAGCCTTGTATGCAATGGCATTTCAAGTGCTCATCCAAATGCTTCTTGAATGTTGTGAGGGTTCCTGCCTCTACCACCCTTTCAGGCATTGAGTTCCACATTCCAACCACCCTCTGGGTGAAAAAGTTCCTCCTCAAATCCCCTCTAAATCTCCTGCCCCTTACCCTGAATCTATGCCCCCTTGTTATTGACCCCCCTACTAAGGGGAAAAGTTCCTCTTTGTCTACCCTATCTATGCCCCTCATCATTTTGTACACCTCAATCAGGTCCCCCCTCAGCCTTCTTTGCTCCAAGGAAAACAACCCCAGCCTGTCCAGCCTCTCTTCATAGCTGAGGCGCTCCATCCCAGGTAACATCCTGGTGAATCTTCTCTGCACCCTCTCCAAAGCAATCACATCCTTCCTATAGTGAGGCGACCAGAACTGCACACAGTACTCCAGCTGTGGCCTCACCAGCGTTTTGTACAGTTCCATCATAACCTCCCTGCTCTTATATTCTATGCCTCGGCTAATGAAGGCAAGTATCCCATATGCCTTTTTAACCACCTTATCTACCTGTTCCGCTGCCTTCAGGGATCTATGTACATGTACACCAAGGTCCCTCTGACACTCTGTACTTCCTAGGGTCCTACCACTCATTGTGTATTCCCTTGCCTTATTTGTCCGTCCAAAATGCATCACCTCGCACTTTTCAGGGTTAAATTCCATTTGCCACTTTTCCGCCCATCTGACCAACCCGTTTATATCGTCCTGTAGCCTGAGGCTTTCCTCCTCACAATTTACCACCCCACCAATTTTCGTGTCATCTGCGAACTTACTGATCATACCTTTTACATTCTCATCCAAATCATTTATGTAGATCACAAACAACAAGGGACCCAGCACCGATCCCGGAGGTACCCCACTGGACACAGGCTTCCAGTCACAAAAGCAACCTTCGACCATCACCCTCTGCCTCCTGCCACTCAGCCAGTTTAGGATCCAACGCGCCAAGGCACCCTGGATCCCATGGGCTCTTACCTTCTTGACCAGTCTCCTATGCGGGACTTTGTCAAAAGCTTTACTGAAGTCCATGTAAACCACATCCACAGCATTTCCCTCATCCACCCCCCTAGTCACCCCCTCGAAAAATTCAATCAGATTTGTCAGACATGATTTACCCTTGACAAAGCCATGCTGACTATCCCCGATTAATCCTTGCCTCTCCAAGTGGAGACTAATTTTGTCCCTCAGAATTTTTTCCAATAATTTCCCTACCACAGATGTTAGGCTCACTGGCCTGTAATTCCCTGGTTTATCCCTGCTACCCTTCTTGAATAATGGTACTACGTTAGCTGTTCTCCAGTCCTCTGGTACATCCCCTGTGGCCAGAGAGGTTCTGAAAATTTGTGTCAGAGCCCCTGCAATCTCCTCCTTTGCCTCCCACAGCAGCCTGGGATACATCTCGTCTGGGCCTGGGGATTTATCCACTTTCTGGCCTGCTAAAACCGCTAGCACCTCCTCCCTCTCGATGCTAATATGTTCAAGTATGTCACAGCCCCCTTGCCCGATTTCTATGTCTGCATTGTCTTTCTCCATAGTGAACACAGATGCAAAAAATTCATTTAAAACCCCGCCTACATCATCTGGCTCTACACACAGATTGCCACTTTGGTCCCTAATGGGCCCTACCCTTTCCCTGGTTATCCTCTTGCCCTTAATATACTTATAAAACATCTTAGGATTTTCCTTTATTTTGCTCGCCAGTGTTATTTCATGGCCCCTCCTCGCCCTCCTAATTTCTTTTTTAAGTATGCCCCTGCATTTTTTATACTCCTCTAGGGCTTCTTCCGTCTTTAGTCTTTTGTAACTGCCAAAAGCCCCCCTTTTATTTCTAATGCATTTTTGTATATCCCTTGTCATCCAAGGTTCCCTTTGCTTGTTGGTCCCACCCTTGACCTTTACAGGAACATGTTGGCGTTGTACTCTCTCTATTTCCCTTCTGAAAGTCTCCCACTGTTTTGATGCGGATTTTCCTATAAGTAGCTGCTCCCAGTCCAATTTGGCCAGATCCTGCCTTATCATATTAAAATCGGCCTTCCCCCAATTTAGAACCCTTATTTCCGGGCCGTCTTTGTCTTTTTCCATGACCACCTTAAATCTCACCGAATTGTGGTCACTGTCGCCAAAATGCTCTCCTACTGACACTTCCACCACTTGCCCGGCTACATTCCCCAGAATTAGGTCCAGTACCGCCCCCTCTCTTGTAGGACTTTCTACATGTTGGCTCAAAAAGCTCTCCTGGATGCACTTTAAGAATTCTGCACCCTCTAAGCCTTTCACACTCTGACTATCCCAATTTATATTGGGGAAGTTGAAATCCCCCACTATTATTACCCTATTATTTTCGCACTTTTCTGAGATTTGCCTACATATCTGTTCCTCTATCTCCCCCTGACTGTTTGGGGGCCTATAGTACACTCCCAGCAAAGTGCTTGCCCCCTTTTTGTTTTTAAGTTCTACCCATATGGCCTCATTAGAGGAACCCGCTAATATATCATCCCTCCTTACAGCAGTAATTGACTCCTTAATTAATATTGCAACACCCCCTCCCCTTTTACACCCCCCTCTGTCTCGCCTGAAGATTCTATACCCCGGAATATTGAGCTGCCAGTCCTGACCCTCCCTCAACCATGTCTCCGTGATAGCAACAATATCGTACTCCCATGTGTTCAACAACAACTTCAGTTCATCCACCTTATTTGCAAGACTCCTTGCATTAAAATAAATGCCTTCCAGCCCTGCCATATTCTCTTTTGCCTTCACATATTTGCTTTGCCTTCCCAGCTGACTTGTTTTTCCCTCTGTATTTGGCTGTAAATCACCCCCTACTATAGCTCCACTCTGTACCCCATCCCCCTGCCAAGTTAGTTTAAACCCCCCCCAGCAGTGCTAGCAAACCTCCCCGCAAGGATATTGGTTCCCCTCTGGTTCAGGTGTAAACCGTCCGACTTGTACAAGTCCCACCTTTCCCAGAAGCAGACCCAGTGATCCAGGAAACTAAAGCCCTCCCCCCTGCACCATCCCTTTAGCCACGCATTCATCTGTTCTATCTTCCTATTTCTATACTTACTAGCACGTGGCACTGGGAGTAATCCAGAGATTACAACCCTTGAGGTCCTGCTCTTTAATCCTTCACCTAGCTCCCTAAATTCTTGCTGCAGGACCTCATCCCTCTTTTTACCTATGTCGTTGGTACCAATGTGGACCACGACCACTGGCTGTTCACCCTCCCCCTCCAGAATGCCCTGCAGCCGCTCAGTGACATCCTTGACCCTGGCACCAGGGAGGCAACAAACCATCCTGGATTCACGTCTACGGCCACAGAAACGCCTATCTGTTCCCCTTACTATAGAATCCCCTACCACTATTGCTCTCCCACTCTTTTTCCCCCCTTCCTGGGCAGCAGGAGCACCGCCAGTGCCAGGAAGTTGGCTGCTGCTGCCTTCCCCTGGTGAGTCATCCCCCTCAACAGTATCCAAAGCGGTATACTTGTTTGAAAGGGGGATGTCCGCAGGGGTTCCCTGCACTACCTGCCTGCCTTTGTTGCTCCGCCTGATGGTCACCCCCTGTGCTGCCCTACCCTGAGGCGTGAACAACTCGCTAAACGTGCTATCCACGAGCCTCTCAGCATCGCGTATGCTCCAAAATTCATCCACCCGCAGCTCGAGCGCCACAATGCGGTCTACAAGTAGCTGCAGCTGGATGCATTTCCCGCACACATGGTCGCCAGGGACACTGGCAGCGTCCCTGATTTCCCACATAGAGCAGGAGGAGCAGAACACGGGTCTGAGCTCTCCTGCCATGACTTACTCCTTTAATTAATCTAAAAATTTATTCAATACCCCAGTTACAGGTATACTCTAGGGCGCTTTATTTACCAACTGTCCTCACCACAACAGAGCCCCTAGAAATTTAACACCACAGAATTCAAGCTTGTAATGAAAAGAGAGAAATACTCACCAACCAATCACTTACCTGCTCCCTGGTGACGTCACACCCCGATTACTTTTTACCTCCCTGCAACTACCGAGCTCGCAGACTGGAGTTTGGTATGTCTCTCCTGGCCTCGCTGCCGCTTTTATACCTCGCCACCGCCGAGTCTCCCACAGGTCCCGCCTCTCGCTGCCTGCCGCCGCTGCTCTGAGGTCTCTCCTGGCCTCGCTGCCGCTTTTATACCTCGCCGCCGAGTCTCCCACAGGTCCCGCCTCTCGCTGCCTGCCGCCGCTGCTCTGAGGTCTCTCCTGGCCTCGCTGCCGCTTTTATACCTCGCCGCCGAGTCTCCCACAGGTCCCGCCTCTCGCTGCCTGCCGCCGCTGCTCTGAGGTCTCTCCTGGCCTCGCTGCCGCTTTTATACCTCGCCGCCGAGTCTCCCACAGGTCCCGCCTCTCGCTGCCTGCCGCCGCTGCTCTGAGGTCTCTCCTGGCCTCGCTGCCGCTTTTATACCTCGCCGCCAAGTCTCCCACAGGTCCCGCCTCTCGCTGCCTGCCGCCGCTGCTCTGAGGTCTCTCCTGGCCTCGCTGCCGCTTTTATACCTCGCCGCCGAGTCTCCCACAGGTCCCGCCTCTCGCTGCCTGCCGCCGCTGCTCTGAGGTCTCTCCTGGCCTCGCTGCCGCTTTTATACCTCGCCGCCGAGTCTCCCACAGGTCCCGCCTCTCGCTGCCTGCCGCCGCTGCTCTGAGGCCTCTCCTGGCCTCGCTGCCGCTTTTATACCTCGCCGCCGAGTCTCCCACAGGTCCCGCCTCTCGCTGCCTGCCGCCGCTGCTCTGAGGCCTCTCCTGGCCTCGCTGCCGCTTTTATACCTCGCCGCCGAGTCTCCCACAGGTCCCGCCTCTCGCTGCCTGCCGCCGCTGCTCTGAGGCCTCTCCTGGCCTCGCTGCCGCTTTTATACCTCGCCGCCAAGTCTCCCACAGGTCCCGCCTCTCGCTGCCTGCCGCCGCTGCTCTGAGGCCTCTCCTGGCCTCGCTGCCGCTTTTATACCTCGCCGCCGAGTCTCCCACAGGTCCCGCCTCTCGCTGCCTGCCGCCGCTGCTCTGAGGCCTCTCCTGGCCTCGCTGCCGCTTTTATACCTCGCCGCCGAGTCTCCCACAGGTCCCGCCTCTCGCTGCCTGCCGCCGCTGCTCTGAGGCCTCTCCTGGCCTCGCTGCCGCTTTTATACCTCGCCGCCGAGTCTCCCACAGGTCCCGCCTCTCGCTGCCTGCCGCCGCTTGGGAGAGGGAGGGAAAGTGATCGGGAGAGGGGGGGAAAGTGATCGGGAGAGGGGGAGGTGATCGGGAGAGGGAGGGAAGGTGATCGGGAAAGGGGGAGGTGATTGGGAGAGGGAGGGAAGGTGATCGGGAGAGGGAGGGAAGGTGATCGGGAAAGGGGGAGGTGATTGGGAGAGGGAGGGAAGGTGATCGGGAGAGGGAGGGAAGGTGATCGGGAAAGGGGGAGGTGATTGGGAGAGGGAGGGAAGGTGATCGGGAGAGGGAGGGAAGGTGATCGGGAAAGGGGGAGGTGATTGGGAGAGGGAGGGAAGGTGATCGGGAGAGGGGGAGGTGATCGGGAGAGGGGGGAGGTGATTGAGGGGGAGGTGGTCGAGGGGGGAGGTGATCGGGAGATGGGGGGAGGTGATCGGGAGAGGGGGGAGGTGATCGGGAGAGGGGGGAGGTGATTGGGAGAGGGGGTAGGTGATCAGGAGAGGGGGGGAGGTGACCGAGGGGGGATATGATCGGGAGACAGGATCTAGCGGGAGCCAGCAATGGTCTTCAGCACTGCGGTGCAGCCGTGGTGAACACCCCTTTCTCCTCTCGGCTCAGCATTCTGGTACGCATTTTTTTTAACAAACATACCTTTTTGGTGGGGACCGGCGGTGGTCCTTTTAAAGACCGCTGGTTTGGAGGCTTTCCTGAACGCAGCCGACCTGAACACAGACCAGTTTTGCTAGGCGGGCCTCAAACAGGTGTTAGCACCTATTATTTCATTAACGCCTGTTTCTGGCGAGAGCCTTTGATGCCTCATCTTCTGCCTTTACCAATATTGCAGGCGACGCACCTCCAGCGCGGTATGTGATTGCACACGCTGCCCACTGACGTAAGAAAACTTCTAAGCACTTGGTTTGAGTATAAAACAAGGCTTTAATCAATTGTTTCACAACCATGAGTTCTAGTTACATCACTAGTTCCTGGTTACAAAAACGTCCTGAGCAAGCTGGGCCCACACCCGAGTATTTATACTCCTTGGACAGCGCCACCAGCTGGCCGCCCAGTGTTATCTCATGAGTCATTTCTACATGAATGGTAAGATTCATGATACTCACCATATTGGATGCTTAGGTGCCCGATTTATGCCAAGAAAAGTGGCTCGGTGTCAACCAATTTCTAGGTCAAAATATCCAACCAGATAATTATGTTTTTGGCTGAGTAATTGATTACCTACTCAAATAGGAACTGTCCAAACAGATGACTACAATCAGGTTAGGCTTCCACAGATTACGGAGCTATAACATCTTGCTAAATTGTTACAAAAGTATTCCTCAGTAAATGTTCATGCTCAATAAATGCTGGCGGAAAGGCTCATAATGCGGGACATTCTAGAAGATGCTAGAATCTATTATCTATTATAAAAGATGTAATAGCAGAGCACTTGGTAAGCAGTGACAGGATCGGACAAAGTCAACATGGATTTACAAAAGGTAAATCATGCTTGACTAATCTACTGGAATTTTTTGAGGATGTAACTGGTAAAATAGATAAGGGAGAACCAGTGGATGTGGTGTATTTGGACTTTCAGAAGGCTTTCGATAAGGTCCCACATAAGAGATTAGCGTGCAAAATTAAGGCACATGGGATTGGGGGCAAGGTATTGACTTGGATAGAGAACTGGTTGGCGGACAGAAAGCAAAGAATTGGAATAAACGGGTCGTTTTCCGAGTGGCAGGCAGTGACTAGTGGGGTACCGCAAGGATCGGTCCTAGGTCCCCAGCTATTCACAATATGTATTAATGATCTGGACGAGGGAATTGGATGTAATATCTCCAAATTTGCAGACGGCACAAAGCTGGGTGGGAGGGTAAGCTGTGAGGAGGATGTCGTGAAACTCCAGTACGATTTGGACAGATTGGGTGATTGGGCAGAAACATGGCAAATGCACTATAATGTGGATAAATGTGAGGTTATCCACTTTGGTGGCAAAAACAGGAAGGCAGATTATTATTTGAATGGCAATAGATTGGGCGAAGGGGAAGTGCAAAGAGACCTGGGTGTTCTTGTGCACCAGCCGCTGAAGGTAAGCATGCAGGTGCAGCAGGCGGTTAAGAAGGCAAATGGTATGTTGGCCTTCGTAGCAAGAGGGTTCGAGTACAGGAACAAGGATGTCTTGCTACAGTTGTACAGGGCCTTGGTGAGACCGCACCTTGAGTATTGTGTGCAGTTTTGGTCGCCTTACCTGAGGAGGGACGTTCTTGCCATGGAAGGAGTGCAGCGAAGATTCACCAGGCTGATACCTGGGATGGCAGGAATGACGTATGAGGAGAGATTGTGTCGATTGGGCTTATACTCACTGGAGTTTAGAAGATTGAGAGGGGATCTCATCGAAACCTATAAAATTCTGTCAGGCCTGGACAGACTAGATGCAGGAAGGATGTTTCTGATGGCCGGGGAGTCCAGAACCAGGGGTCATAGTCTAAGGATAAGGGGTAAGCCATTTAGGACTGAAATGAGGAGGAATTTCTTCACCCAGAGAGTGGTGAACCTGTGGAATTCTCTGCCACAGAGGGCGGTGGAGGCCAGTTCATTAAATATATTCAAAAAAGAGTTGGATATATTTCTTAAGGCTAAAGGGATCAAGGGATATGGGGAGAAGGCAGAGACAGGGTACTGAATTTGGATGATCAGCCATGATCTCATTGAATGGCGGAGCAGGCTCGAAGGGCCGGATGGCCTACTCCTGCTCCTATCTTCTATGTTTCTATGTTTCTATGTTTCCCAAGAACATAAATTCTGCGTGTCATCGTCCAGTCCATTATTTTTCAATTACTCCGAAAAATCTTCTTAAATCCAATTTGATACATTATTGAATCCTTTTCTATTTCCTTCACCTAGCAACAAAGTATTCAGAAGCGTGCTGGTTGTGTCTTTCCGCGTGGCTTCTCTGCTTCATTCCTTGTAGAAATTCTGCACTCAGAACCAGGACCAATGCTCCCTCTAATCTTCTTTCTCGTGCGTGGTCCCTTTAACTGGCTGCGCGGCCCATTAAAGTTTTCGCGCGTGCGCGGTTTCTTCCATTGAAAAGCCGGTGAGCGGCCTGCGCGGGACCTCCACACCACTGCGCGGCTGCGCGGGAACGTTGCTCAGAACCGTCTGGCCCATCATTTCTTCCTAATTAGCAGGTCTCCCATGGCGCACGTCACTATGGGGGTAATTCCCACTTCTTTATCCTCCAATTCCTAAAGTCCCAATTCCTTTTAAAAGCTCCCATTCTTTTTTTATTTAAGTGTGACGATCTTACCCTTATTGTTGGTGTTTCATACAAAAAAACAGAAAGCCTTGCATTTCTATAGCGCCTTTCCACACCTCAGGATGTCCCGAAGCGCTTTACAGCCAATGAAGCACTTTTTTCTAAGTGTAGGCCCTGTTGTATCATGGGGAAACGCAGCAGCCAATTTGTGCTCAGCAAGATCCCACAAAGAGCAATGTGATAATGACCGCGACATGAACCTTGCCATTCCTGTGAAAATGACTTATGTAATAATACTGGTCGGCCTGCTGGTGGCACTGTCCAGGGAGAGTATAAATACTCAGGCAGAGGCCCAGCTTGTGCAGGACATTCTTAACAGGAACTAGTGAAGGACACAACTAGATCTCCATGTTGAAAAACAGTTGATTAAAGCCTTGTTTAATGCTTAGACCAAGTGCCTAGTAGTTTTCTTACATCAGACCGGATAATCTGTTTTATTGATGTTGAGTGAGGGATAAATATTGGCCAAGGCACAACATTTTATGCAGCTATCTACATTATTATTATTTTCCTACAATGGAAGTCTGTCGTTAGCTCTTGCTTAATGGCCAATGTAACGCAAGCCCTTGATAAAATTACAACAGCTGTTACTGCAAACAAGGCCTGACTTATTCTTTTTACATTCAAGGGAGACTACATTACATGGGAAGTGAAGTCCTGTAATTGTCACTTTATAGTTATCATTTTCTTAACCAGCAAACTAAAAGAGACAGTAACATAACATAGAATTTACAGCACAGAAACAGGCCATTCGGCCCAGCTGGTCTATGCCAGTGTTTATGCTCCACACGAGCCTCCTCTTACCCCTCTTCATCTCGCCCTATCAGCATATCCTTCTATTCCTTTCTCCCTCATGTGTTTATCTAGCTGGATAAATGCAGGACATCACTTTTAATTTTACATAAGAACATAAGAAACAAGAGCAGGAGTCGGCCATTCGGCCCCTTGAGCCTGCTCCGCCATTCAATAAGATCGTGGCTGATCTGATCTTGGCCTCAACTCCACTTTCCCGCCCGCTCCCCATAACCCTTGACTCCCCTGTAGCTCAAGTATCTCTCTATCTCCGCCTTGAATATATTCAATGTTCAGCCTCCACAGCTCTCTGGGGTAGAGAATTCCAAAGATTCACGACCCTCTGAGAGAAGAAATTCCTCGTCTCCATTTTAAATGGACAAACCCTTATCCTGAAACTATGCCCCCCTAGTTCTAGATTCCCCCACGAGGGGAAACATCCTCTCAGCATCTACCCTGTCGAGCCCCCTCAGAAACTTATCTGTTTCAATAAGATCCCCTCTCATTCTTCCAAACTCCAATGAGTATAGGCCCAACCTGCTCAACCTTTCTTCATAAGACAACCCCTTCATCTCAGGAATCAACCTCGTGAACCTTCTCTGAACTGCCTCCAAAGCAAATATATCTCTCCTTAAATATGGAGACCAAAACCGCACGCAGCACTCCAGGTCTACTTCATAGATCAAGTGTTCTGTTTGATGCACATTAATTCTGCTTCGGAAGGTGTTGTACATTAATTAAGTAGATCACATCATTAGGAAATCTCCTATTCTGTTCATTATCCTCATTTTGTCCTGTAACAGCCCTTATAATGTCGATTATAGATTACTTTAATTTTCACACTGGAGTGTCCTGTAATTCTCATGGCGATTAGTGGAGTCCTTTTTTTGAGTAGAACTCTCAAACCAGTTTTATCTTCACTGAGAATTGCAGCAGCGAGGCTGTGTTTAATACCTCACCTCCAGCAGTGCAGCACTCCCTCAGTACTGCACTGGAGAGGCAGCCTAGATTAAGGGCACGAAATTCGGTAGCGCCCCGTTTCAGGGAGGTAACGCAGGTGAGGCGGGACATCCTGCGCCCGGCGAGGAAGTCCTGCCCCGGCCGCAAAATTTGCCTTACCGCCCTGCCCAGGAAGTGGAGCGCAATGCCGGGCGCTCCACTTCCTGGTGGGGCGGTAACTGAGGCAGCCGCGATTCAACGCCCCTCCCCTTCAGTTAAAGGGGAGGGCCGCTGCGCACTCTACAGGGCCTCCGATGGCCCCAGCTAGGCCACCAGGGTGGCGTGGTGCCATGGCAGCAACCCGGCGCCGAGACGCGGTGCCCGGCTGCCCGATGGCGGCCAGGACCACGCCACAGCACACCACGGAGGGCAGACCTGGAGGTCGGCCAAAGAAAGAAAATGGCTGCGCGGGTCGCGGCCGCACCTCCCCTTTAAATACCGCCCCGCGAGTGGAGGTCGGCCCGGCTTGCGACCCCGCGAGGCTGGCACTGACACTGCCCGCGGAAGCCTCACGGGGAGCAGCCAAATTTCTGCCACGGGGCGGTAAGGGGTCGCCGCGCACGGTGATGACGGCATCGCCGGAGGCGCGGCGGCCCGGGGTACTACTGGCAGGGGGTGCGAAGCTATCGGGTAGCACTTCAACAACGCCCCGCCGAATTTCGCGGGAGGGGCCTTTTTCGAACCCGATAACCCCTTTGCGCCCTGCTAGCGCCCCCTCAGAGGCGCTAATGGCAGGTGCAAAGGAGCCAAATATAAGTGTTTAAGTTTCTGGAGTGATGCGGGGGGGCGTTGCTTTTTACCCATAACCTTTCGACTGAGCCAAGGCTGACACCTTGGAGGGCCTTTAGGAATTGTGTACTGGTATCATCGCGTTCCAAATGCTGAATTGACCATGTAGATGTCAAAGTTATATTATGAAACTGTTAATAAAGCAAAGTTTCTTAACTATTGTATCGTCACGGGTTTATAGCACCTCAGGGAAATAAGTAAGAGCATGTAGGCTGGAATATAATTGTCATCATAACCATTGACATTTAAAATTGTTCTCTGATAAAAAGTGAAGAATCATTATGTATATTTTTACCACTGCGTGCTGAACTCATAAGGAATTTGAGCATATTATATTTAATAATAGTAGTCCAGCTATGAAAGACGTCATCAGACCCCAACTTTTGAATTTCAATGAGGCTCGCACCTGCCTGATGCGAGAATCTGATTGGCTGGCCAGAATGTGCCTGTTAAAATGGCGCCTGGCGCCAGACTAGCAAGGAACTGGGTGAGTAGTCTCTGCAAGGACTTTAACCCCCTCAGACAGCATAGAGTGTTCACCAGCAGAAGGTAATTGAATAGTTTCTGAATGTGCAATGGATTCGGCACCAATGAGCAATCTTTTACCAAGTGCACTGGCAGATAGGATCAATGAAGCTCTGAGCAATTGATTCCCTAATCCTACAGCATCACTTTGGCGGTGGTGCCAGGCCCTGTGAGAAATTTGTTGGCCCCGTTAATTACAGATACATGGGGGAATTTCCATGGGGGAATTTCCATGGGGGTTCCCCTGGTCTCCCCTCCGTAACTCAGAGAACCGGCGGAGACCCGGTTACGTTGGGTCTCTGTTGTTTCCAGGAGTTTCCTCGTTGATTCAGGAGGGGTGGTAACATGGAGCTTGTCATTCATGTGGAAATGCCTTATGAAATTGTGGTGTATGTGCCTTTAAGAGCAATTATGGTGTATGTGCCTTTAAGAGCAATTATGGTGTATGTGCCTTTAAGAGCCCCAGGTGTGCGTAATGCCAGTAATTGCCACTTGGGCTATATAAGCCTGTGTATTGTGTATATCCTTTAGAAACCCCCCCCAGACTTGCTTAGTAAATACCTATGAACCAACTCCTGTCTTCAGTGTCTTTATCTACACACGGACACTACAGTGGCGACGAAGTGGAAACGGACTTACCTGCAATTCGGCAGCACCTCAAGGACATCGATTCCTCCAGCGTCCAGAAGACTCAAGGAAGTAAGAGAAACTGGCCAAGCTGGTGACAGGTACTGCGCTAATCCTTCCTGGGCGTCAGGCTGGAGCTCCAGCGGCGGGCTCTACAGCTGAGACAGGCAGCGAAATCGGAGGCAAGCAATAACGGACTGGGAGGGTGCACTCGAGAGACGGCCGGCGCGGCAAGCAGGTCAGCGTTTAGACCTCCGTCGGGAACGAGTCTCCAACAGTGAATAAACTGAAACCACAGTAAACAGCGTTGTTATCGGTAGCAGCGGTGGGAAAGCGCGGGAAACGCCATATCGTTGCTACAGAGAGAGAAAAAAAAGTGCGGGAAGCGCCATATCTTTTCTGAAATGCCTAAATCTGGTAATATTGAGGCTTTTGATGGCGAAATAGAAGATTGGACCGCATACGTGGAAAGAGTAGAGGTTTATTGCACTGCAAATGGAATAACAGATGAAAAAAAAGCTTCAGTACTTCTGAACTTAATGGGCGCGAAGACATACGGGCTGTTACGAAATTTAATCACTCCAGCCAAACCAAAGGACAAGACTTTTAAAGAAATTGTTGATACCCTGCAGGAGCATTTAAACCCAACACCGCTGCTGATAGCGGAACGATTCAAGTTCTTCAAGAGAAATCAACACAAGAATGAAAGTAACGCTGATTACCTAACCGAATTAAGAAAGCTATCAAAGTACTGCCAATTCGGAGCAGGACTATTGGATTATCTTCGAGACAAATTTGTTTGCGGTCTCTTAAGTGAAGGAACACAAAAAAGACTGCTTTCTGAAAAAGATTTAACGTTGGACAAAGCTTTCAGTATGGCTGTATCATACGAAGCAGCAGCAAAAGGAGCTGCAGAGATACAACAAGAGACACAGGACTTCGGCACCCATAAAATGACACAGGAGTTCGGAAGATGTTATCGCTGTGGCAGATCCACCCATAACCAGAGGGACTGCTGGTTCAAGGGCAAAGCATGCAGGCAATGTGGTAAGATTGGACACATTGCACGGGTATGCCAATCTGGACAAAATAAATCCACTGACAGAAAACAAAAAATCAATAAAAAAAAGTACAGGAAGGTACAAATGATGACGGACAATAGCTCCGAAGACCAGAATAGCGATAGCGACTCCGGAAACAAGAGACTAAGCTGTCTCAAATTACATAATGTACTTGCCAAAGAGGATTACCAAACCATTTGGGTTACCCTCACAATAGCAGGGTCCCCAGTTAAAATGGAGCTAGATACAGGATCAGCTCTAACCGTAATAAATCGACGAGATTACGAGAGGCTATTTTCGCATATAGCTCTAAAAGACACATCCATTATCTTAAAAACATATACGGGGCAGAAAGTCTACCCCAAAGGAAAAATAAGGGTGCCTGTGGTATACAACGGCAAAGAAATACAAAAGTTGTATTTATACATTCTACAAGATGGTGGTCCACCGTTGTTGGGACGTGAATGGATAAGGAAGATACGTTTAGACTGGCACTCCATTCAGGCACTGACGGTGACCAGTAAGGAAAAAAACAATGATGACATCATACCTGAACGATTAAAAGACATCTTGGCCAACGCCAAAGAAGTGTTTCAAGAGAAACTAGGAACCTTGAAAGGCATCACCGCCTCAATAAAAGTGGAAGATACAGCAATTCCAAAATTTTTTAAGGCAAGACCGGTGCCATACGCAATACGTCCGGCAGTCGAGGCAGAGCTGAAGAATTTGGAAAAGGCAGGCATATTATCCAAAATAGATTGGAGCGAATGGGCAACACCCATCGTTCCAGTCATGAAAAAAACATT
Organism: Somniosus microcephalus; assembly: GCF_052327205.1. Classification (NCBI taxonomy): domain Eukaryota; kingdom Metazoa; phylum Chordata; class Chondrichthyes; order Squaliformes; family Somniosidae; genus Somniosus; species Somniosus microcephalus. The sequence continues at coordinate 17,347,653 of NC_140997.1, read as the reverse complement.
GAAAAATAACTCTGAGGAACAGAAAAAAATTCGCATCTGTGGAGACTTTAAGGTGACTGTAAACCCGGTCCTTCACACGGTACAGTATCCTCTTCCGAGGATAGAAGATATTTTCGCCTCACTATCCGGAGGGAAACGTTTCACAAAAATTGACTTGGCACAGGCATATCTACAGATGGAGGTTGAGGAGACCTCTAAAAAGTATCTCACAATAAACACACACAAAGGCCTGTACCAGTACAATCGACTGGTTTTTGGAATAGCATCAGCTCCAGCTATCTGGCAAAGAGCTATGGAGCAAGTCCTGCAAGGGATTCCGGGGACTCAATGCTACCTAGACGACATCCTTATAACAGGAGAAAACGACAACGAGCACCTTGCCAATTTGGAGCAGGTGCTCACTAGGCTGAAAGGACGGGGCCTACGAGCAAATCGCCACAAGTGCGAATTTTTCCAAAATCAGATATCATATTGTGGCCACATAATTAATAAGGAAGGGTTGCATAAGTCACCTGAAAAAATTGAAGCAGTTATAAAAGCCCCAGCACCTGAAAATGTTTCACAATTAAGGTCATTCCTGGGATTAATAAATTACTATCATAAATTTTTACCGAACTTATCAACTATTCTACACCCTCTTAATGATCTTCTACAGACAGGAGTGATTTGGAAATGGAACGAAGACTGTAAACGTGCCTTCCATAAATGTAAAGACTTAATCACATCCGAGAAAATTTTGGCTCATTACAACCCATCACTACCAATCAGACTGGCGTGCGATGCATCCCCTTACGGCATAGGAGCGGTATTGTCCCATAGATTCCCTGATGGCTCGGAACGGCCGATAGCTTTTGCGTCACGCTCATTGAACTCAGCTGAGCGTAACTATGCCCAGATAGACAGGGAAGCACTCAGCCTGGTATGGGGAGTGAAGAAATTCAACCATTACCTACACGGACAAAAATTTACCTTGCTGACTGACCATCAACCCCTCATCTCCATATTCAACCCTAAAAAAGGTGTCCCCATTATGACGGCACAAAGACTACAGAGGTGGTCCCTTTTTCTAGGGGCACACCAATACAACATTGAATACAAAGGGTCAAAACAGCATGGGAATGCTGACTGTTTATCACGCCTACCGTTGCCAACGATAGAAGAGGCACCTACAGTAGACCCAGTAGAAATATTCCACTCTACCATAGTGGAATGTCTACCGGTGACAAATTCTGCCATTGAAAGGGAGACAAGAAATGACCCTACTCTCTCACGGGTCTACGATTTAACAGTGAAGGGATGGCCAGCACATGGCGAACCACTGTTGCCGGCATTCTCGCAAAGAAGAGAACAGCTGTCAGTGTGCCGAGGAACCTTGATGTGTGGATCCAGAGTGGTGATTCCACCCAAACTCCAGGATAAAGTGCTAAAGGAGCTTCACGAGGGACATCTGGGTGGAGTGAAAATGAAGAACCTAGCTAGGGCGTTTGTATGGTGGCCAGGTATCAATGGAGACATCGAAGACATGACCAAGAGCTGCCTAGGATGCCAGAAGGTCCAAAATGCTCCGCCACAGGCCCCTCTACATCCATGGGAGTGGCCCTCATCTCCCTGGCAAAGGGTGCACATCGACTTTGCTGGTCCATTTTTGGACTCAATGTTCTTAATCGCAGTTGATGCACACTCCAAGTGGCCGGAGGTAATAAAGATGTCCTCCACCACCACGGAAAAAACCATCACAGTATTAAGGACCATATTTGCCAGGAATGGGCTGCCGGAGCAGATATGTTCTGATAATGGACCGCAATTTGTGTCCGAAGAATTCAGAAAGTTCTTAAAGAACAATGGGGTAAAGCACTACACGTCCGCCCCATACCATCCCGCCACCAATGGATTGGCTGAAAGGTTTGTCCAGACCTTCAAGAAGGCCATCAAGGCCATGGGTAATGAAGACATAAAACTTCAGCACAAGGTGGATAACTTCTTATTTGCATATAGGAATGCAACGCATATGGTTACTAACCAAACTCCCGCCATGATGTTCTACAATAGAAACCTAAGATGCCGGCTGGATTTGGTCAAGCCCAACATCCGAAGGGACGTGGAGAACCGGCAGTTTCAGGGCATGAATGAAAGGCCAACTAGGGCCTTCCAGATAGGCCAACCGGTTTTGGCCCGGGACTACCGTACCGAGAAATGGCAGCCTGGAACTATCTGCACACGATTAGGACCACTGATGTATACCGTGGACATCGGAGACAGCATAATAAGGCGCCATGCTGACCAAATCATCAAGTCATCCGAAAAGGGACAACCTACACCACCACTCTATACATCTAACGATGAAGTAGAGATACCCATATCTACCTCCGATCCGGTGATACTGGAGCCCGATGAACCCGACACTGGCCTTCAAGCCGAATCAGCCTTGCCAGAAGAACCTACTACACCACCAGAAACTACTACACCCCCGAGGCGTTATCCGGACCGAGTCAGGAAGCCTCCTGAGAGACTAACTTATAATTAATTAATACAGCAATGTATATTATTTTGCATATAACATGTAATTAATAATTACTTAAAATATGATGTACTAGTTAGCTAGAAGGGGAGCAATTATGGTGTATGTGCCTTTAAGAGCCCCAGGTGTGCGTAATGCCAGTAATTGCCACTTGGGCTATATAAGCCTGTGTATTGTGTATATCCTTTAGAAACCCCCCCCCCAGACTTGCTTAGTAAATACCTATGAACCAACTCCTGTCTTCAGTGTCTTTATCTACACACGGACACTACAGAAATAATACTGGGCGGCCTGCTGGTGGCGCTGTCCAGGGAGAGTATAAATACTCGGGCACGGGCCCAGCTTGCTCAGGACATTCTTTTACAGGAACTAGTGAAGGACACAACTGGACTTCCATGTTGTAAAACAGTTGATTAAAGCTTTGTTTAACGCTTAGACCAAGTGCCTAGTAGTTTTCTTACATCAGGTGGGACCTCCGTTCACCCCATTGCCAGGCAAATGACAGACGGGGGTAATGGGACTCCCCAAGCCAGTGGTTCCTGCATAAGAACATAAGAATTAAGAGCAGGAGTAGGCCATACAGCCACTTAAGCCTTTCAATAAGATCATGGCTGATCTTCGACTTCAACTCCACTTTCCCACCCGATCCCCATATCCCTTGATTCCCCTAAAAAGAAAAGAAAGACTTGCATTTATATAGTGCCTTTCACGACCACCGGACGTCTCAAAGCACTTTACAGCCAATGAAGTACTTTTTGAAGTGTGGTCACTGTTGTAAGGTGGGAAACACAGCAGCCAGTTTGCGCACCGCAAGGTCCCACAAACAGCAATGTGACAATGACCAGATAATCAGTTTTTATTATGTTGGTTGAGGGATAAATATTGGCCAGGACACCGGAGATAACTTCTTCGAAATAGTGCCATGGGATCTTTTTTTACACCCACCTGAGAGAGCAGATGGAGGCCTCAGTTTAATATCTCATCCGAAAGTCAGCACCTCTGACAGTGCAGCACTCCCTCAGCAGTGCACTGAGAGTGTTAGCCTAGCTTTATGTGCTCAACTCCCTGGAGTGGGACTTGAACCCCCAACTATTCTAACTCAGAAGGCATGTGTGCTTCCAACTGAGCCACAGCTGACACTGTTGACACCCTAGAGTCCAACAATCTATCTCAGCCTTGAATATACCAAACAACTCAGCATCCGCAGCCCTTTCAGGTAGAGAATTCCAAAGGTTCACAACCCACTGAGTGAAGAAATTCCTCCTCATCTCAGTCTTAAGTGGCCGACCCCTTATCCTGAGACTATGCCCCCTAGTTCTAGACTCTCCAGCCAGGGGAAACAACCGCTCAGCATCTACCCTGTCAAGCCTCTCAGAATCTTATATGTTTCAATGAGAATCTATGTGGTGGCCAGTACGCTGAGCGAGCAGAGGTATACCAACCTAAGCCTGGGTGTAAGTGGGCAAAACCAGTAGAGTCCAGGCCAGGCAGGCAGCCTGAACCCCTGAAGAACCCTGTTCAGGGGGACAATAGGACAATTGCCGAGGTCGGGGTGTGGGGGTGGGTGGCGGAGGATCTAGACAGCCCCTCCCTCCACAACGGTGAACCAAGGCCAGAGTTTCCATAGGCATGGGAAAGGCAAAAGCCACAGATGTACCTATAACAACAGAAAATGCTGGAAATACTCAGCAGGCCAGGCAGCATCCATGATGTACCTATAACGGTGTTTGAACGCATCCCTGCCCCATACTAAGGAGATCCCGCAAACTCTGGCAGGGTGAACACCGGAGTACGCCATTGGTGCCGGATCCTGAGGAATTGCAGGGTCAGACGGGGCGGTTTGTATGTTATCTAAGTCCTCTTTGATGAAATATGGGTTCATGAAGGCGCTGTCTTGCCAATCTAACTTACTGATTTTCTTTGAGGGTATGACAGAGGATCTTGATAGAAGTAAGGTAGTGGAGGTGGTACACTTGGATTTCAGTAAGGCCTTTGATATAAAATCCTTTAAAAAGGCTGATACTGAAAACAAAGAAAGCGGGAGTCAGTGGAAATATTTTTACAATGTGGGAGCGTTGAAGTGCACTGTACATGCACGTTGGTCTCGTCTGACAAGCACCTTGTGGCGTGATTCATCTGTGTATGTGATTGCTTACAGTATTCTTATGCTCATCGAGGTAAAGGATGCCGGAGTCGAGGAATGGCTTCTCAACTTTCGGCACGCTTGGACACCCTTGTACACATTGTGCCCCAATCACCCACTACCACACCAATTTCTCCACTTCCAATCGTTAGCACCACTCTTTAGTCCCAGTATATGAATAATGCTGATTGGCAGCCATCTTTTATGAAGACGTTTGGGTCCCTGTGTTCGTAGCCTCCTTTCCACACCCCCACCCACCCCCTGCCCAATGCTCTAAACTTGCTGATGTAAGAAAACTACTAGGCACTTGGTCTAAGCGTTAAACAAAGCTTTAATCAACTGTTTTACAACATGGAGGTTATTATGTCCGTGTGTAATTGAGACACGGACTGCAGGAGTTGGTTACAACAGGTGTTTACTGAGTGGAGACAAAACTGGAACTACTATGCAAAGTTACTCCACAGGCTTATATACAGGGGTGGTCACTACTGGTACTGCAATATACAGGGGCTGCAGAATATAGTTCCTTCTGCAAAGTACATACACTACAATTCCTCCCCTTTTAGCTAAACAGTACATAACATTCGATTAATAATTAAATAACATATTTACAATTACAGTTGCTATATACATTAGCTGAAGTTAAGCAATTATAAGTTCAGTCTTTGAGGAGGCTTCCTGATTCTGTCTGGATAACGCCTCTTTGGGGTATCAGGTTCTTCTGGCAAAGTTGATTCGGGATCAACGTCGTTGTTTGGTTCATCTGCTTCCAATATCACCGATTCTGAGGTAGATGCAATTGGCACTTCGGTTTCATCACCAGGTGTATCGGATCGTGGTGTGGATTTGACGTTTTCCAGTGACTCTAGAATCTGGTCAGCATGGCGTCTTACAATGCTCTCTCCAACATCCACGGTATACATTAGAGGTCCTTGCCGTGTGCAGATCATTCCTGGCTGCCATTTCTCTGTGCGGTAGTCCCGGGCCAAAACTGGTTGACCTATCTTAAAATTCCTGGTCGGCCTTTCATTCATATTCTGAAACTGCCTGTTCTCCACATCTCTTCTGATGTTTGGCTTAACCAAATCCAAGCGGCATCGTAGTCTTCGATTGAAGAACATCATGGCTGGAGTTTGGTTGGTAACCGCATGTGTCGCATTCCGGTAGGCAAACAAGAAGTTATCCACCTTGTGTTGTAGGGGTATGTCTTCATTACACATTGCCTTGATAGCCTTCTTGAATGTTTGAACGAACCTCTCAGCCAATCCATTGGTGGCTGGATGATATGGGGCGGAGGTGTAATGCTTAACACCATTGTTCTTTAAGAACCTCCGGAACTCTTCAGACACAAACTGTGGTCCATTGTCGGAGCAAATCTGTTCAGGCAGCCCATTTCTGGCGAATATGGTTCGTAAGACTGCGATAGTTTTTTCTGTGGTGGTTGAGGACATTTTTATTACCTCTGGCCACTTTGAATGTGCATCCACCGCAATTAAAAACATCGAGTCCATAAATGGACCAGCAAAATAAATGTGCGCCCTTTGCCATGGAGATGAGGGCCACTCCCATGGATGTAGAGGGGCTTGTGGTGGGGCGTTTTGGACCTTCTGGCATCCTGTACAGCTCTTGGTCATCTCTTCGATTTCTCTATCGATTCCCGGCCACCACACAAAGGCTCTGGCTAAGTTCTTCATTTTTACCCCTCCCAGATGACCCTCATGAAGCTCATTGAGCACTCTATCCTTCAATTTGGGTGGAATTACTACTCTGGATCCACACATCAAGGTTCCTCTGCACACTGACAGCTGTTCTCTTCTCGGCGAGAATGCTGGCAACAGTGGTTCGCCATGTGCTGGCCATCCCTTCACCGCTAAATCATAGACCCTGGAGAGTGTCGGGTCATTTCGTGTTCCCTTTTCTATGTTTGCATTCGTCACAGGTAGACATTCGACTATGGTCGAGTGGAATATCTCCACAGGATCCACTGCAGGTGCTTCTTCCACCGTCGGCAACGGTAGGCGTGACAATCCATCAGCATTCCCATGCTGTTTAGTTCCTTTGTACTCGATGTCATATTGGTGTGCCCCTAGGAAAAGGGACCACCTCTGTAGCCGTTGTGCTGTCATTATCGGGATGTCCTTCTGAGGGTTGAAAATGGAGACGAGAGGTTGATGATCAGTTAGTAGAGTAAATTTCTGACCGTGCAGGTAGTGATTGAACTTCTTCACCCCCCACACCAGGCTGAGGGCCTCTCTGTCAATGTGGGCGTAGTTACGCTCGGCTGAAGTTAACGAGCGTGACGTAAAAGCTATCGGCCTCTCTGAACCATCAAGGAATTTATGTGACAGTACCGCTCCAATGCCGTATCACACGCCAGTCTTATCGGTAGTGATGGGTTGTAGTGAGCCAATACTTCTCTTGAAGTGATTAGGTCTTTACTCTTCTGAAAGGCCCGCTTATATTCATCGCTCCATTTCCATGCTACTCCAGTTTGTAGTAGGGCGTTCAGTGGGCGCAGAATTGTGGACAAATTCGGCAAAAACTTATGGTAGTAATTCACCAATCCGAGGAATGACCTCAGTTGTGACACATTTTCAGGCGCTGGAGCCTTAACTACCGCTTCAATTTTGTCAGGAGACTTGTGTAACCCCTCTTCATCAATCACGGGGCCACAATACGATATCTGTTTCTTAAAAAACTCGCACTTGGGGCGATTGGCTCGTAGCCCGTGTTCTCTTAGTCTAGTGAGCACCTGCTCTAGGTTGGCAAGGTGTTCACTGTCATTTTCACCTGTCACTAGGATGTCGTCCAAGTAACACTGAGTCCCCGGAATCCCTTGCAGGACTTGTTCCATCGCTCTTTGCCATATCGCCGGAGCTGATGCTACTCCGAATACCAGTCGATTATACTGGTAAAGACCTTTGTGAGTGTTTATCGTGAGATACTTCCTAGAGGATTCTTCAACCTCCATCTGCAAATATGCTTGTGCTAGGTCAATTTTTGTAAAACGCTTCCCTCCAGATAGTGAGGCGAAAATATCTTCTATCCTCGGGAGAGGATACTGTACTGTGCGAAGGACTGGGTTCACCATCACCTTGAAGTCCCCACAGATGCGAACCTTCCTTGGCTCCTCAGACTTATTGTTTAACATTTTTTTCATGACAGGAACGATGGGTGTCGCCCACTCGCTCCAGTCTACCTTAGATAACACGCCTGCATTCTCCAGATTCTCCAGCTCTGCCTCGACGGCTGGGCGAATTGCGTACGGTACTGGTCTTGCTTTGAAAAACTTGGGAATTGCATTCTCTTCTATTTTTATCGAGGCGGTTACGCCTTTAAGAGTTCCCAGTTCTTGTTGAAATACCTCTTTAGCGTTAGCTAAGATTTTTGACAATCATCCAGGTGTGATGTCGTCATCCTTTTTACCAGCCACAGTCAGTGCCTGAATGGAGTGCCAGTCTAAACTTATCTTTCTGATCCATTCACGTCCCAATAACGGTGGTCCACCATCTTGCAGTATGTAGAGATACAATTTCTGTATTTCCTTGCCGTTGTATTCGACAGGCACCCTTATTTTCCCTCTGGGGTATACTTTCTGCCCCGTATACGTCTTCAAGACAATGGATGTCTCTTTCAAGGGTATGTGTGAGAATAGCCGCTCGTAGTCTCGTCGATTCATGACGGTCAGGGCTGATCCTGTATCCAATTCCATTTTGACTTGGGACCCTGCTATCGTGAGGGTGACCCAAATGGTTTGGTGATCCTCTTTTGCGATTACGTTGTGAAGTTTGAGACAGCTTAGTCTCTTGTTCCCGGATTCACTATCGCTCTTCTGGTCTTCGGAACTACTGTCCGTCATCTTGTTTACTTTCCTGTACTGTTCCTTAGTAGCGTTTTTGTTGTCGTTAGTCTTCTTCCCAGACCTGCAAACTCGTGCAATGTGTCCCATCTTTCCGCATTGCCTGCATATTTTGTCCTTGGACCAGCAGTCCTTCTGGTCATGGGTTGTTCTGCCGCAGCGATAACATTTTTCAAATTCCCGTGTCATTTCATGGGTGCCGTATTCCTGTGGCTTTTGCTGTATTTCCGCAGCTCCCCTTGCTGCTGCTTCGTACGATACTGCCATGCTGAAAGCCTTATCTAGCGTCAGCTCTTTCTCTGAGAGTAACCTCTTCTGGGTTCCTTCACTCAGGAGTCCACAGACAAATTTGTCCCATAGGGTATCTGCCAGTCCTGCTCCGAACTGGCAGTGCCTCGATAGCTTGCGTAGTTCCGTAAGGTAATCAGCATTGCTCTCATCTTTATGCTGATTTCTCTTGTGGAATTTAAATTTTTCTGCTATCAGCAGCGTTGTAGGATTTAGGTGTTCCTATAGGATATCAACAATTTCGTTAAAACTCTTCGCCATCGGTTTGGCTGGAGTGATCAGGTTCCGCAATAGGCCGTACATTCCTGCGCCCATTAAGTTTAGTAGTACCGATGCCTTTTTCTCATCGGCTACTTCGTTTGCCTTGCAATATACTTCGACTCTTTCCACACACGTGGTCCAGTCTTCTATTGCATTATCGAAGGCAGTGATATTGCCAGTCTTCGGCATCTTGGAAATCTAAGATGGCGCCTCCCGCGCTTTGCCTTCTTCCCCGATTGAACAAATTGGCGCCTCCCGCGCTTTGCCTTCTTCCCCGTTGGATTAAGATGGCGCCTCCCGCGCTTTCTGTCTTCTCCGCTGCTGCTAGCGCTGTTGCTGGCGTTTTTATGCCTTGATGGCGATGCCCTATGGTCTTCGCGCACTTCCCCCCCCCCGCGCTGCTGCTAACGCCGCTCTCCGCGGTCCCCGTGGCAAACTGCAGCTCCTCGCGGCTTTCTGCGCTTCTACTTTCTTTTATTTTCCCGTCGTCAGGGCAAACCCTACGGGACACTTTCCTCCCTCTTCTCGGGTCTGTACGCTGCCCGGCTTCGTAGCACCGGCCGCGCCCTGTGTGCTCCACCCTCTCTCTCTCTCTCCTCTTCCCGACAACGCTGCTCGGCCCCGTTGAAAAGCCACCCGATCGAGCTCTAGCCCGCCGCAGCCCAGGAAGGATCAGTGTACTACCTGCCACCAGCCCGATTAGCTGGAACACCATAGACAGGATAACCAAGCCCCGCTCTCGACAGCCTCTCCTGCAAATCTTCAAATCCGATGAATCAGAGGCGGTTGCCCACGGTCGACACCCGTTTCTTCTGTTTGTTTTTTTTTTCTTTCTTCCTTCTGGCCTCGACCTCTAACAATTTTGCTTCAGGGATGGATCCCCATGAGGTGGTGCAGAACTGTCGGTAAGTTTGGATCTGCTCGTTGCCAGTATTATGTCCGTGTGTAATTGAGACACGGACTGCAGGAGTTGGTTACAACAGGTGTTTACTGAGTGGAGACAAAACTGGAACTACTATGCAAAGTTATTCCACAGGCTTATATACAGGGGTGGTCACTACTGGTACTGCAGTATACAGGGGCTGCAGAATATCGTTCCTTCTGCAAAGTACATACACTACAGAGGTCTAGTTGTGTCCTTCACCAGTTCCTGTTAAGAATGTCCTGCGCAAGCTGGGCCCGTGCCCGAGTATTTATACACTCCCTGGACAGTGCCACCCGTAGGCCGCTCAGTATTATTTCATAAGTCTTTCTTTCATGAATGACCAGATTCATGTCACTTGCCATATGGGGCGTTATGGGCAAAGTCTTGCACCCAACAATGCACTAACAGCAGCATGGCACACCCACGTGCTGCTGCTGCATCACCTTACACACTTTGAAAGAAAGAAAGACTTGCCTTTCTATAGCGCCTTTCACAACTTCAGGACATCCCAAAGCGCTTTACAGCCAATGTAGTGCATGCTTAATTTGCTGTTCGTATTATCCAGCTGCATGCAAACTAGCCTACAAGACATTCTGTGACAACATTTCAGAAGTAATTCACTAGATGTGAAGTGCTTTGGGGCACTTCTGAGCAAGTAAGGAACTAGATAAATGCAAATTTTTCCTTTATATTTGTTTTGTCTATGTTTCAACACTTACAGGGGAAAAGATTGAGGCTGGTGTCCGCAAGCATCTGTCTCTGCATTACTTCTATCTTCAATTTGCTTTGGATCTATGTTTACTGAGTCTGTTTATAATGATGAATTATAATAAAATTCCTTTTTAATGATGCATTGAGAGACTCTGACAGGAGCTGTACTGACTCAGTGTCTGAATATCAAACATGCCAAGTGAAGTGGCTATATTTTAACCTGAAGAAAGAGTGTATCATTTAATATGATTGAAAAGGTAAGTAGTTCCCAAATATTCACAACAGGGCAACTGCGTAAACCGCCCCCTCCCACCCCCACCGCCTCCCCCCCACCCCCGCCAGAAAACAGTTATTTTTCAATTTTTACACACTTAAGGCTTTTGAAGATCATTTGGATTCAGCAAGACTGAATGTTCTCAGCGAAGGCTTATTAGATTTTATAAATTATATTTTAAAGTGTGTTCATTTCTAATAATAGATATATACGTAATCCTGTTACAAGACAACTTCTCAAACTGCCCTGATATATGAAAGAAAGACTTGCATTTATATAGCGCCTTTCAGGACCACCGGATGTCTCAAAGCGCTTTACAGCCAATGAAGTACTTTTGAAGTGTAGTCACTGTTGTAATGTAGGAAACGCGACAGCCAATTTGCGCACAGCAAGCTCCCACAAACAGCAATATGATAATGACCAGATAATCTGTTGTTGTGATGTTGATTGAGGGATAAATATTGGCCAGGACACCAGGGAAAACTCCCCTGCTCTTCTTCGAAATAGTGCCGTGGGATCTTTTACGTCCACCTGAGAAGGCAGACGGGGCCTCAGTTTAACATCTCACCTGAAAGACGGCACCTCTGACAGTGCAGCACTCCCTCAGCACAGCACTGGGAGTGTCAGCCTAGATTTTTGTGCTCAAGTCTCCAATGAAAGTCCCCAGCAACACCCATTTTTGCTTTATATATAGTCTGTGCTGTATCCCTTATATTTACCTCTAGTTATCAATACTTTTTTTAAATCGGTCCCGACACATTGGGGGTAATTTTGACTTTGAACAATCATCAATGGAAGTCAATGGAAATGAAAATGGGGAGAGATTTGAAATGGAATGGAAATGAGAGGGGAGAACACACTGGACCAAGTCTACACAAGCATTGTAGACGCTTATAAGGCCATTCCCTGCCCCCGCCTTGGGAAGTCTGACCACCTCTCCCTGTTTCTAGCCCCGGCATACAAACCGCTCATCAAAAGAGGGAGAACATCAGTGAGAGCAGTGAAAGTATGGCCAGAGGGGGCAGTATCGGAGCTTCAGGATTGCTTCGAACGCACTGATTGGGGCATGTTTGCCCATAATGACATCGAGGAATACGCATCCACAGTGCTATTCTACATTAACAGCTGCGTCGAGGTCGTCACGACCCATAAAAATATCAGGACATACCCCAACCAGAAACCCTGGATGAACGGAGAGGTCCGCTCACTGCTGAAAGCACGCAACGCAGCATTTAAATCTGGCGACGCGGCGGCTTACAGTGCAGCTAGGACCAACCTAAAAAAGGGGGTCAGGACTGCCAAAAGGAAACGGACACTGCGGATAGAGGATCATTTCCACAACAACTCGGACCCCCGGCGCATGTGGCAAGGCATCCAGTCCATCACTGACTACAAGGGCAAAAACACCAGCCCCCCGGTTAGCGATGCCTCCCTTCCGGAGGAGCTTAACAACTTCTACGCTCGCTTCGACAGGGACAACAGGGAGCCGGCTACCAAAGCCTTGCCACCCCCGGAAGACCAGGTGCTCACTCTGTTGACCTCCGATGTAAGGGGTGTTCTACGCAGAGTGAACACACGAAAAGCTGCTGGACCGGATAGCATCCCTGGACGGGTACTCAAGGAATGTGCTGATCAGCTGGCTGATGTCTTCACCGCCATCTTCAATCTGTCATTGGCCCAGGCAGTAGTCCCTACATGCTTCAAGACCGCTACCATTATTCCTGTGCCAAAACAAACGGCTGTGACGTGCCTGAACGACTATCGACCTGTCGCACTCACACCCATCATAATGAAGTGTTTCGAGAGACTGGTCCTGTCTCACATCAAAGCCAGTGTTCCCGCCTCTCTTGACCAACACCAGTTTGCCTATCGTGCAAACAGATCAACGGAGGATGCAATCACAACTGCTCTACACTCGGCACTGAATCACTTAGATGGTAAGGAGACCTACATCAGAATGCTGTTCATAGACTACAGCTCAGCATTCAACACTATCGTCCCCAACAAGCTGGCCACCAAACTCCAAACTCTTGGCCTGAACACTTCCCTCTGCAACTGGACCCTGGACTTCCTAACAAACAGACCCCAGTCTGTCAAATTAGGTAACCACACCTCCCCCACCCTGACCCTGAACACGGGGGCCCCACAAGGATGTGTGCTGAGCCCCCTCCTCTACTCCCTCTTCACCCACGACTGTGTGGCTGTTCATGGTTCCAACACCATCATCAAGTTTGCGGATGATACCACGGTAGTAGGTCAGATCACCAACAACGATGAGTCAGCCTACAGGGAGGAGGTCCAGCATCTCGTGAAGTGGTGCGCCGATAACAACCTGGCCCTTAACATCAAGAAAACCAAAGAAATCATTGTGGACTTCAGGAAGTCTAAAGGCGGAAGTCACACCCCCATCCACATCAATGGGGCTGTGGTGGAAAGGGTGGACAGCTTTAAGTTCCTCGGAGTCCACATCACGGAAGACCTCTCCTGGTCCCTCAATACCTCCTCTCTGGTGAAGAAGGACCAGCAGCGCCTATATTTCCTAAGGAGGCTGAAGGGATGTAACCTGTCACCCCTGATCCTCTCTAACTTTTACCGCTGCACAATAGAGAGCATCCTGACAAACTGTATCACAGTATGGTATGGCAGCTGCAGCTACTATGACCGGAAAGCCCTGCAGCGAGTAGTCAAAACTGCCCAACGCATTACCGGCACCCGGCTACCGACCATAGAGCACATATACCAGAAACGCTGTTTACGGAGGTCACGGTCCATCATCAAAGACCCTACCCACCCCAGCCACAGTCTGTTCGCCCTCCTGCCATCTGGGAGACGCTACAGATGCATTCGCACCCGTACGACCAGATTTAGGAACAGCTTCTTTCCCAGGGCTGTCATCCTACTGAACTCCACAAATAAACTCTAAAGCCTGCACATCTGCCAATGCACTTTATTATGGTTATGTTTATGTTAATATATTACAAGCCAAATGTATGTTGAATGTTTAAATGTCTTAATCTAAATGTACACTCTCGGGAGCCGCAAGCCTACATTTCGTTGTACTGCACTTGTGCACTAACAATGACAATAAAAGTTGATTTGATTTGATTTGATTTGATGAGAAACGGGCGGCCAATTTGCTATCGTCTGTTTGACACTATTGCCCAAAGTCAAATTTACCCCCGTTGTATATGACCTGATTCCACTGCATATGTCTCAATGCGTGAGCTTGGACAATTAAGTATCACTGAACATAGGAACAGGTGGAGGCCATTCAGCCCCTCGAGCCTGTTCCACAAATCAATTAGATCATGGCTGATCTGCTCAGGCACTGCGAGCATCACATTTAGGTTCAATCCACTCCTTGCCTCACGTTTACACACACACACAAAATGTGCATTTATATAGCGCCTTTAACGTTGAAAAAGAACGTACCGACACACACGCACACTTTCCAGCATCTGTGATCCGTGCAGCGTTAGCCGACCTTAGCTGGAATGGTAGTAAAATTGGCCTTCATAGAAACATAGAAACATAGAAGATAGGAGCAGGAGTAGGCCATTCGGCCCCTCGAGCCTGCTCCGCCATTAATGAGATCATGGCTGATCATCCACATTCAGTACCCTGTCCCTGCTTTCTCCCCATATCCCTTGATCCCTTTAGCCTTAAGAAATATATCCAACTCCTTCTTGAATATATTTAATGAATTGGCCTCAACTGTCTTCTGTGGTAGAGAATTCCACAGGTTCACCACTCTCTGGGTGAAGAAATTCCTCCTCATCTCTGTCCTAAATGGCTTACCCCTTATCCTTAGGCTGTGACCCCTGGTTCTGGACTCCCTGACCATCGGGAACATCCTCCCTGCATCTAGTCTGTCTAGTCCTGTTAGAATTTTATAAGTTTCAATGAGATCCCCTCTCATTCTTCTAAACTCTAGCGAATATAAGCCCAATCGACCCAATCTCTCCTCATACGTCATTCCTGCCATCCCAGGTATCAGCCTGGTGAATCTTCGCTGCACTCCTTCCATGGCAAGAACATCTTTCCTCAGATAAGGCGACCAAAACTGCACACAGTACTCAAGATGTGGTCTCAATGCTCCTGGGCTCGGAAGAGGGGTGGCGGAGGGGGGAAATCAGCCATTCCTGATCGCTATCTCATGAGGATAGGTTAGAGGTCAGCTGTGATGCCAATATTGTCGAGCGTCCGGCCAACATTCACTGTCCAGTCTCATGGGGAGAGGGATGGCGGGGGAGAGGGGCGGGATGGGGATACCGGTGGGCACCCAGCACCCATGGAACGTGAGACCAGCGTAAAGCTGGCGGTTGATGCACATGCTCTCATTTGCCTTTGAATAACTCCTGCTTATAATATGAGTCAATCGATTTATAAGAAAAATGGATATTTTTATTTGCAATTAATGTTAGGCTGCTGTGTCTTCAAAAGACCATTTGAGAATAAAATGCTATTTTAAAGCAATGATAAAGAATGAATTTTTAACTAAATACAATTATAAACACATTCTCAGTATAACTGCAAATATGTCTATTCTTTCTCTTCCTAACTGTCCATCTGAGAGTCGACACTCAATTTTCACTTTATTTAAATTAATTAACTTTCCTCCCATCTGAGACACAGAGCAATTAGAGGCTGTAACTATGGGATTGACACCAATAAATCCAATAGGGAATTCAGGAGAAACTTCTTTACCCAGAGAGTGGTGAGAATGTGGGAGTGGTTGTGGTGAATAGTATAGATGCATTTAAGGGAAAGCTAGATAAGTACATGAGGGAGAAAGGAATAGACGGGTATGCTGATGGGGTGAGATGAAGTAGAGTGGGAGGAGGCTCGTGTGGAGCATAAACACTGGCATAGACCAGTTGGGCCGACTGGCCTGTTTCTGTGCTGTAAATTCTATGGGCGTGAAATTCTGTAGCGCCCTGTTTCGGGGTGGTAACGCTGCCGAGGCGGGACATCCTGCGCCCGGTGAGGAAGTCCCACCCCTGCCGCGAAATTCGCCTTACTGCCCCGGAAGTGGAACATGATGTCGGGCGCTCCACTTCCTGGTGGGATGGTAATAGAGGCGATGTCAGGGCACGATCGGCAGCGCTCCGCGGAGGCTCCGTGGTAGGCTGCCGCAGTTCAACGCCCCCCTCCCCTTCAGTTAAATGGGAGGGCCGCTGCGCACTCTGCAGGGCCTCCGATGGCCCCAGCTAGGCCACCAGGGCGGCACGGTGCCGCGGCCGCCACCCAGTGCCGAGACGCAGTGCCAGGCTGCATGATGGCGGCCAGGACCACGCTGCGGCCCACCACGGAGGGCCAACCTGGAGGTTGGGCAAAAAAAGTAAAATGGCGGCGTGGGTCGCGGCCGCACCTCCCCTTTAACTACCGCCCCGCGAGTGGAGATCGGCCTGGCGCTTGCGGCGGGGGCGTGGTGCTATCGGGTACGCCTCAGCAACACCCCGCCGAATTTCGCGGGAGTTGCTTTTTCTGCCCCCCCCTCAGGGCGATAGCCCCTTTGCGCCCCATTATTGACCCCCCCCGGAGGCGGTAACGGCAGGCGCAAAGGAGCCGACTTTCGCCCCCTATGTATTTCTATGTAATCAACAACAGGAACCCTTGATGGAGTTCTATAAAACACAATCCAAGCAGCGACAGATGCCATGAGGTTTACTAAGCAGATGAGCCTCTGATCAAAGTTTGGAAAGTTCAAAGTGACTCAGGTTTTGTCATTGTTTTAGTGCCTTCACCCTTCCAATGCTTTGGAGACTTTACTCACCAATTAAAGATTGTGAGGGGGCTTGATCGGGTGGATGCGGGGAGGATGTTTCCACTGATGGGTGAGACTAGAACTAGGGGGCATAATCTAAAAATAAGGGGCTGCCCTTTCAAAACTGAGATGAGGAGAAACTTCTTCACTCAGAGGGTAGTAAATCTATGGAATTTGCTACCCCAGAGAGCTGTGGAAGCTGCAACATTAAATAAATTTAAAATGGAGATAGACAGTTTCCTAGCAGATAAGGGAATTAGGGGTTACGGGGAGAGGGCAGGGAAGTGGATGTGAGTCTAGATTCGGATCAGCCATGATCCTATTGAATGGCGGAGCAGGCCCGAGGGGCCGTATGGCCTACTCCTGCTCCTACTTCTTATGTTCTTAAAGTTGGAAAATTGAACGATTGCCATTGGAAGAGTCAGTTCCTGGTATTGCATTTTTTTTGCTATAAATAAATAGGTAATTACAGGGGACCCCTTCTTTTCTAAACAGTAATGGTTGCTATTTGACTGTGAAGACTTCAGGCACCTCGGAAAAGTAAAAGAATGGAAGGGCTTACAGAGCAGGTGGCAAAAGATACATCCGAACGTTTCCCATTCTAGTCTAGTCTGATGTGAATTTTTTTTAATTCAGTGCCCAAGTACATTGTGAATCGCAAGTTTGATTTTATTCTACAACAGCAAGAACTTGCATTTATATAGCACCTTTAACGTAGTAAAACGACCCAAGACATTTCACAGGAGCGTTATCAAACAAAATTTGGCACCAAACCACTTAAAGGGATATTGGTCAAAGAGTTAGGCTTTAAGGAGCGTCATGAAGGAGGAGAGAGGCGGAGAGATTTAGGGAGGGAATTCCAGAGCTTGGGGCCCAGGTAGGTGAAGGCACGGCCGCCAATGGTGGAGTGATTAAAATTGGGGATGCACAAAGGGTCACAATTGGAGGAGCGCAGAGATCTCGGAGGTTTGTAGAGCTGGAGGAGGTTACAGAGATAGGGAGGGGGCGAGGCCATGGAGAGATTTGAACAAAAAGATGAGAATTTTAATATCTGTATCATTACTTCTGTTCAGTCTGTGTTAGACTGATGTTCATCCCTCATGATCATTTAAACAATAGTTCCTCTGATTCACATGCAAACCTCAATCAAATTACACAGGATTTTATTTCACTTCACCTGTGAGTCATCACTTTTTGCAGAAATTTATATTCAAAATCAAAATAACTTCATCAACAATTGGAAGCATCCAACAGCCACATAATGATGTACCAGCACCGCCTTCTGTGCAAGCAGCATTCTTTGCCAGCTGGTTTCTCTCAAGCCCAATGGCTGTGCATTATAATGTGAAACCGCCTTCGCGAATCGAAGAGCTTTCTCTACCAGCCAAGCAAATCCAGCTCCAATCTGAAGAGCTTCATCACTCGATGTGACAGGTTCATCTCCAGCATAACAGCTGCCCCTTCTTAGAAGGACAGCTTTCTATATTATGCTCATCAAGAATGAAGAGAGTGGCTATTTATCTTGCCGTGCGTTATTTTTCGGAGAGGATTGCTCCCAAATGGAATATTAAAGGCAACACACTGCAGACATGAATTAATACAAGATGGTGTCACGATTGTGTCATGTGACATGAATCAAAAAGGATTTATTAAACTATTAATGAAACAACATGAACAAAATTGGTTATAAACCAAATGCCGTAAATGTTTTATGGAAAAATGATAAGCTAGCCGTGAAGCTATGATAGTTTCTGAGCTCCTGAATATCGAATGAATCACCAGTGAAGCTTCTCTAACAGGCAAAATATATTATCCATAGCTTGAACACATTTTTCTATTAATGTAATGACGTTGCGTACAATCTTAGAGCCTCTGATCCCTCGTTAGTGATTCTGTTTGATCAATTCCTGTTATTAAATGAAACTGAACGAGCTGAGCAAAGATTCATCCTAAAGGGAGGGTCCTCTAATGTCTCGCATAACTCAACAGACCTGGGATTTCTTACATTCAATCCCCAGTTTGAGCGAGCAGAGGTTAATGACCTCAGGCAGCCAGAGTGATGTTAAGGGCTGCCACAACTCGCATTAGCGTACCGAGCCGGGAGAAGGAACATATCAGTCGGGGCTCCTGTTCTTGATCGTTCTCCAATGACCCTGCTGAAAAGCGCATGTGTGTAGACATCAGTTGAACAGCCTGCCAACTGTCTACTTTATCTTGGGTACCCGCCACAAACTCCAACTGGTCACTGTCTGAGGCTGAACCAGACCGTTTGCCATCTTGGTGGTGTATTTGACCCTGAGATGAGCTTCCGACCACACATCCACTCCATCAGCAAGACCGCCAACTCCCACCTCTGTAACATTGTCCGACTCCCCGCCGCCTGAGGTCATCTGAGGATAAAACCCTCAGCTGTGCCTTTGTCACCTCTGGACTTGAATATTCCAACGCTCTCCTGGTCGGCCTCCCATCTTCCACCCTCCATAAACCTGAGCTCATCCAAAACTCTGCTGCCCCGTGTCCTAACTCGCACCAAGTCCTGTTCACCCATCGCCCCTGTGCTCACTGCCCGTGTCCTAACTGGCACCAAGTCTGGTTCACCCATCGCCCCTGTGCACACTGCCCGTGTCCTAACTCGCACCAAGTCTGGTTCACCCATCGCCCCTGTGCTCACTGCCCGTGTCCTAACTGGCACCAAGTCTGGTTCGCCCATCGCCCCTGTGCTCACTGCCCGTGTCCTAACTCGCACCAAGTCTGGTTCACCCATCGCCCCTGTGCTCACTGCCCGTGTCCTAACTCGCACCAAGTCTGGTTCACCCATCGCCCCTGTGCTCACTGCCCGTGTCCTAACTCGCACCAAGTCTGGCTTACCCATCGCCCCTGTGCTCACTGCCCGTGTCCTAACTCACACCAAGTCTGGTTCACCCATCGCCCCTGTGCTCACTGCCCGTGTCCTAACTCGCACCAAGTCTGGTTTACCCATCGCCCCTGTGCTCACTGCCCGTGTCCTAACTCGCACCAAGTCTGGTTCACCCATCGCCCCTGTGCTCACTGCCCGTGTCCTAACTCGCACCAAGTCTGGTTCACCCATCGCCCCTGTGCTCACTGCCCGTGTCCTAACTCGCACTGAGTCTGGTTCACCCATCGCCCCTGTGCTCACTGCCCGTGTCCTAACTCGCACCGAGTCTGGTTCACCCATCGCCCCTGTGCTCACTGCCCGTGTCCTAACTCGCACCGAGTCTGGTTCACCCATCGCCCCTGTGCTCACTGCCCGTGTCCTAACTCGCACCAAGTCCGGTTCACCCATCGCCCCTGTGCTCAATGCCCCGTGTCCTAACTCGCACCAAGTCTGGTTCACCCATCGCCCCTGTGCTCACTGCCCCATGTCCTAACTCGCACCAAATCTGGTTCACCCATCGCCCCTGTGCTCACTGCCTGTATCCTAACCCGCACCAAGTCTGGTTCACCCATCGCCCCTGTGCTCACTGCCCGTGTCCTAACTGGCACCAAGTCTGGTTCACCCATCGCCCCTGTGCTCACTGCCCATGTCCTAACTGGCACCAAGTCTGGTTCACCCATCGCCCCTGTGCTCACTGCCCATGTCCTAACTCGCACCAAGTCTGGTTCACCCATCGCCCCTGTGCTCACTGCCCGTGTCCTAACTCGCACCAAGTCTGGTTCACCCATCGCCCCTGTGCTCACTGCCCCGTGTCCTAACTCGCACCAAGTCTGGTTCACCCATCGCCCCTGTGCTCACTGCCTGTATCCTAACTCGCACCAAGTCCCGTTCACCCATCACCCCTGTGCTCACTGCCCATGTCCTAACTGGCACCAAGTCTGGTTCACCCATCGCCCCTGTGCACACTGCCCGTGTCCTAACTCGCACCAAGTCTGGTTTACCCATCGCCCCTGTGCTCACTGCCCGTGTCCTAACTTGCACCAAGTCTGGTTCACCCATCGCCCCTGTGTTCACTGCCCGTGTCCTAACTCGCACCAAGTCTGGTTCACCCATCGCCCCTGTGCTCACTGCCCGTGTCCTAACTGGCACCAAGTCTGGTTCACCCATCGCCCCTGTGCTCACTGCCCGTGTCCTAACTGGCACCAAGTCTGGTTCACCCATCGCCCCTGTGCACACTGCCCGTGTCCTAACTCGCACCAAGTCTGGTTCACCCATCGCCCCTGTGCTCACTGCCCGTGTCCTAACTCGCACCAAGTCTGGTTCACCCATCGCCCCTGTGCTCACTGCCCGTGTCCTAACTTGCACCAAGTCTGGTTCACCCATCGCCCCTGTGCTCACTGCCCGTGTCCTAACTCGCACCAAGTCTGGTTCACCCATCGCCCCTGTGCTCACTGCCCATGTCCTAACTCGCACCAAGTCTGGTTCACCCATCGCCCCTGTGCTCACTGCCCGTGTCCTAACTCGCACCAAGTCTGGTTTACCCATCGCCCCTGTGCTCACTGCCCGTGTCCTAACTGGCACCAAGTCTGGTTCACCCATCGCCCCTGTGCTCACTGCCCGTGTTCTAACTCGCACCAAGTCTGGTTCACCCATCGCCCCTGTGCTCACTGCCCGTGTCCTAACTCGCACCAAGTCTGGTTCACCCATCGCCCCTGTGCTCACTGACCTACATTGGCTCCCGGTCTGGCAATTTTAAAATTCTCATCCTTGTTTTCAATTCCCTCCATGGCCTCGCACCTCCCCTCCCCCCATCTGTGTAACCTCCTCCAGCCCTCCAAACTTCCAAGATCTCTGCGCTCCTCCAATTCTGGCCTCTTGCGTATCCCCTGATTTTAATCGCCCCACCATTGGCGGCCATGCCATCCGCTGCCTGGGCCCTAAGCTCTGGAATTCCCTCCCTAAACCTCTCCGCCTTTCTTTCCTCCTTTAAGATGCTCCTTCAAAGCTACCTCTGTGACCAAGCTTTTGGTCACCTGTCCTAATATCTCCTTCTGTGCCTCGGTGTCAAATTTTGTTTGATAATCGCTCCCGCGAAGCGCCTTGGGATGTTTCTACTATGTTAACGGCACTATATAAATGCAAGTTGTTGTTGTTGTTCATACGTGGGGAAGATCAGGGGCTTGACCAAAGCACCAACAGGCTGTCAGCACCAGTGGAACTTTACTCCAGCACGAGTCTGAATTTTGAAAGAAAGAAAGAACTTGCATTTATATAGCACCTTTCACCACCTCAGGGCAACCCAAAGCGCTTTACAGCCAATGAAGTACTTTTGGACTGTAGTCACTGTTGTAATGTAGGAAACGTGGCAGCCAATTTGCACACAGCAAGCTCCCAGAAAAAGCAATGTGATAATGTCCAGTTAATTTGTTTTAAGTGATGTTGGTCGAGGGTTGAATATTGACCAGGACACCGGGGAGAACTGCTGCACATGCCGTGGGATCTTTTATATCCACCCGAGGGGGCAGACAGGACCACAGTTTAAGATTTCATCTGAAGGAAGGCACCTCCGGCAGTGCAGCACTCCTTCAGTGCTCCATTGGAGTGTCAGCCTAGAACTTGTGCTCAAGTCTCTGGAGTGGGACACTGAACCCACAACCTTCTGACTCAGAGGTGAGAGTGCTGCCCACTGACCACAGCTGAAGAGAGGAGGAATGAAAATGTAAGTGACAGTGAATGAACACTGCGAGGTGGAAGGAACAGGAAAATAATTGGATGGTTGACCACGAGATAATTCCACATAATTTTTCAATTTGGAAGTTACAGGACAATTCAAAGAAAATGTTTTCCTGGACCATTGACAGCAGCTGAGTCGAAACAGCTTTTACAACCAATATTTTTAAGGACCCCTGTCCCCATGAGAAGGTGCATAGAAAACCTTTGTCACTTGTTTGCCAATGAAAGAAAGACAGACTTGCATTTATATAGTGCATTTCACGACCACCGGACATCTCAAAGCACCTTACAGCCAGTGGTCACTGTTGTAATGTGGGAAACGTGGCAGCCAATTTGCGCACACAAGCAGTAATGTGACAATGACCAAATCATCTGTTTTTATTATGTTGATTGAGGGATAAATATTGGCACAAGACACTGGGGAGAACACCCCTGCTCTTCTTTGAAATAGTGCTGTGGGATCTTTTACATCTACCTGAGAGGGCAGATGGGACCTCGGTTTAACATCTCACCTGAAAGACAGCACTTCCCTCAGTACTGCATTGGAGTGTCAGCCAAGATTTTTGTGCTCAAGTCCCTGGAGTTGGTGGTGAGGGTGCTACCCACTGAGCCACAGCTGAGAATTAAACAATGAAATAATGGGAATCACATTGGAACACATCATTGAGTGGGATCATGATGAGGAAAAAAAGCACCTTTCACACCATCGAGAGGTCCCAAAGGCACTTTACAGCCAGTTAATTAGTTCTGCAGTTGTTTTGTAGGCAAACGTGGCAGCCAGTTTGCGCACAGCAAGGTCCCACAGACAGCAGTGGGATAAATAACTAGCTAACTGTATTTGGTGGTGTTGATTCTGGGTTAAATGCTGGCCCAGACACAAGAGGTCCCCTGCTCTTCTTTTACAAGCAGGCAATCTTATGTTCATTAATAAATAGACATTCTTATTATGAACACAGCTAGCTTTTGCTAGACCTTTTATTGAGCACATGTGGACTAGGTACTGTATCTGTGGAGGCTTCCATCTTGACTGCTGCCTTGTGGGTAACCTAGTGCCTCATGGGTAATGTAGTCTTAATATCATACAGTTGGGTAGTGTAGTCTTATACATACAGCTATATACAGCTCTACGGCTCCACCTAGTGTCCACCACAGAATGACATGTTATTGATCACTACATCCTCCTTTCTTTGAGGTTTAACAAAATGAATATCAATCAACTTTCAAGAAAACAATAAAGATAATATCAGTAACACTTTTGTTAGTGCTCTATAAACATTAACATTTTCAAAACAGTCAACACATTTTCAAAGCTTTACATTGTACTCAAAGATTAAGTCTATCAGGCTCTTTTACTTCACGTGTGGATCTTCTCAACATGGGTAAGTCTGATGTGTCTTCATGAGATTGTTCTGGCGGTGAATGACAAGATGCAGTTGCGGCATTGTCATCAATCTGCTCTTGTATAGATTGAGGTCTCCTTGCGATCTTTGCTTGGAGAGGGTTTCAGTGTTTCCTTCACTCTTCATGCCATAACTCTCAATGTAGTCAATGCACTCTCGAAAAACTGCTGGCAGCTGGATCCCATCATACAGCATAGTCCTCTCAGCAGCCTCGGCTAAGGGAACACCAAAGATTGGCCTGAGGGAAGAAGGAGTATCCACCGGAACTGCTTCCTGCTCTGGTGCAGGCTTCTTCTTTTTCTTTTTCTCTTTCCACTGCTTAACAACATCTGCTGCGGTTATATCTTTGGACTTTTTCTCCTTGTGTTTTTCCTCTTTGTGCTTTTCTTTGACCTTAAAGTCTTTTTCTTTCTTCTTGGAGAAACTAGGCTTTTTGAAGACATGGATACCCTTTGGCCTTTTCATCCTTGATGGGCTCTCTGCTTCATCACCTGAGTCATCTGGTCTGCTTATGGCACAGTTTATACGGTAGACTCTCTTGACCAGTTCTAAGTCCTCACAAGCTTTGTCACCTAGTATCGAATCAAGTCTTTCAGCCACAACAGAAAACATGAGATGATGCACTTTGTCTTTGAATGTCACTTTAAGTCTGCATACACCTAAGCTATCAATTTTCTGTCCATTATAGCTCTTCAGTAGTACTGACTTTTTCTGTATTTTGGGCTTTTCTTTCATATTGTTAATGTCACTCATACTGATTAAGTTTGCTTTTGCCCCAGTGTCCAGTTTCAATGTAACTAATGCTCCATTTATCTGCAGTGGGATCATCCATTTGTCCTCTTTTACTGCATTAACTTTATGTTCAGC
This sequence comes from Somniosus microcephalus, assembly GCF_052327205.1. Taxonomy (NCBI): domain Eukaryota; kingdom Metazoa; phylum Chordata; class Chondrichthyes; order Squaliformes; family Somniosidae; genus Somniosus; species Somniosus microcephalus. The sequence goes on along the minus strand of NC_140997.1, from coordinate 17,323,011 downwards.
ATTGTCTATTTCTGAGGGCTGCACATTTTCTGTATCTTTTTTGATATCGTCACGACACCATTCCTACAAAAAATGTCTCACTTAAATCAGTGTCCTCAATCACATTAACTCGTTGCCCTTTCATCGTTTTTACTTTTGAAAAGCATTGTTTGGCAAAGTGATTCTTTCCATTACACTTTGTGCACATTTTTCCAAATGCTGGGCATTGTCTTAACTGGTGTTTGTAACCACAGCGTTTACAATTAAAAATGTCATCCTCCGATTGCTTTTCATTTCTGTTCTGCCCACGTTTCTTCCCCTTGTAGGACACATCACCGACAGCAGCATTATCACTCATTACAATCGCATCATCATTGATTTCGAGCTAGCTCGCTGGCTTGGCATACTTTCACCGCATTTTCCAAATTTAGTTCGGTTTCTCTCAACAGACGTTCCCTGACTTTTTTATCATGAATACCAAACACAATCTGGTCACGAATCATGGATGATTTCAGCTCAGAGAAATTACATGTCTGTGCTTTCAGTTTCAGATCAGTTATAAAGCTATCAAAAGTCTCATTTTGCTGCTGTGTCCGAGAACAGAAGATGTATCTTTCATAGGTCTCATTCTTTTTGGGAGAGCAATGTGCATCAAATTTTTTTAGCACATCTTCTAATTTTTCTCTGTTCTCCACTGGATTAAATACAAATGTATTAAATTCTTCTATCGCCTGTGGGCCTGCAACCGTAAGCAGCAACGCTATCTTCCTTGCATCTGGCTTCGTACCGAATCTGATGGCTGCAATGTAGAGTTCGAATTGTTGTTTAAAAATCTGCCAATTGTAGTCGACATTTCCCTCGAGATTCAAACGCTCTGGTGGCTTCAAATTCTCCATGTCGCTTTTCACAATTTTCAGCAGATCTTCACCACCCTGGTACCATGTTATGTTCATTAATAACTAGACATTCTTATTATGAACACAGCTAGCTTTTGCTAGACCTTTTATTGAGCACATGTGGACTAGGTACTGTATCTGTGGAGGCTTCCATCTTGACTGCTGCCTTGTGGGTAGCCTAGTGCCTCATGGGTAATGTAGTCTTAATATCATACAGCTGGGTAGTGTAGTCTTATACATACAGCTATATACAGCTCTACAGCTCCACCTAGTGTCCACCACAGAATGACATGTTATTGATCACTACAGGCAGGACCTCAGTTTAACATCTCATCCATTGCACCTTCGGCAATGCAGCAATCCCTCAGTACTGCACTAAAGTGTCAAGACTGACCATGTGCTCAAATCCCTAGAATGAGACTGAACCCATGACCTTCTCAGTCAGAGGTGAGAGTTCAACCACTGGGCCAAGGTGATACAAAGTTAGTCTCTAGCTCCTCTCCGTTCTCTTCCCCCCGCCCCCAAACAAAAGGTGTGTCAAAGATTTTTTTTTATATGTCAACACTCTTTTAATGACTGTCAAAGACAGGAATCTCTGTTCTGTTGACCTGGACCAATAGCTGCTGTGTTGAGCAACAAACGGTTTAATGTCTGCAGGCTGCCAAAGTGTATGAGGCAAGAAGCCTTTCAATCCCATTGATAATGCTCGCTGCTTTAGGCTGCTGGGTGTAGGGCCCTGGTGAGGCCACACCTGGAGTATTGTGTACAGTTTTGTGCTCCTTACCTAAGGAAGGATATACTTGCCATAGAGGGAGTGCAACGAAGGTTCGCCAGACTGGTTCCTGGGATGGGGGGATTGTCCTATGAGGAGAGATTGAGTAGACTAGGCCTATATTCTCTGGAGTTTAGAAGAATGAGAGGTGATCTCTTTGAAACATACAAGATTCTTACAGGGCTTGACAGGGCAGATGCAGAGAGGATGTTTCCCCTGGCTGGGGAGTCTAGAACCAGGGGTCACAGTCTCAGAATAAGGGGTCGGTCATTTAGGACTGAGATGAGGAGAAATTTCTTCACTCAGAGGGTGGTGAATCTTTGGAATTCTCTACCCCAGAGGGCTGTGGAGGCTCAGTCGTTGAGTATATTCAAGACAGAGATCGATAGATTTTTGAATATGAAGGGAATCAAGGGGTATGGGGATAGTGCAGGAAAGTGGAGATAAGGTAGAAGATCAGCCATGATCTTATTGAATGGCGGAGCAGGCTCGAAGAGCCAAATGGCCGACTCCTGCTCCCATTTCTTATGTTTTTATGTTCTTATGTGCTTGGAAACACAAGCCTTTTGAGTTCTGCTGATCAGATTTAGTGGTTGAGGCTTCTAATGGTGCCTGGAGGCAAGAGACTTTCAATTTGAAGCTGCAGAATCCTCAGAGTTAGAAGCCTCAAGGCCCTGTCAATCTTAGTTGGCTGTAGAGTGCTATGAGTGCCTAAGGCAGAAACCTTTTAGCTCTGCTAATAAGTTGTTGTGTATCTAGCCAGTAAACATCACAACATTCAAGAACATAAAACTGTCTCGGGAGGGTTATCCAGCACATATCTCAAACACCGTTTAATATTAAGTTCCATTATTATACTAGCTTTAGAATTGGCCACCGTATGAACTTTTTTGATTCTTTTTTCACCTCTAGATTCCTGGTTTTCTTTCTCTTACTCTATCCACTACAACCTTTTTCATGCATTACTGGATACGAACATACACACGAACATACGAATTAGGAGCAGGAGTAGACCACTCGGCCCTTCGAGCCTGCTCCACCATTCAATAAGATCATGGCTGATCTGATTATTCCACATTCCCGCCTACCCCCGATAACCTTTCACCCCCTTGCTTATCAAGAATCTATCTACCTCTGCCTTAAAAATATTCAAAGACTCTGCTTCCACCGCCCTCTGAGGAAGAGAGTTCCAAAGACTCACGACCCTCTGTGAGAAAAAATTTCGCCTCATCTCTGTCTTAAATGGGTGACCCCTTATTTTTAAACAGTGACCCCTAGTTTTGGTTCTCCCACAAGAGGAAACATCCTCTCCACATCCACCCTGTCAAGACCCCTCAGGATCTTATATGTTTCAATCAAGTCACCTCTTACTCTTCTAAACTCCAGCGGATACAAGCCTAGCCTGTCCAACCTTTCCTCATAAGACAACCCGCCCATTCCAGGTATTAGTCTAGTAAACCTTCTCTGAACTGCTTCCAATGCATTTACATCCTTCCTTAAATAAGGAGATCAATACTGTACACAGTACTCCAGATGTGGTCTCACCAATGCCCTGTACAACTGAAGTATAACCTCCCTACTTTAGTCTTGACAAAGGGTTTCAACCTGAAATGTTGACTCTATTTCTCTCTCCACGGATGTTGCCTGGCCTGCTGAGTTTTTCCAGCATTTTCTGTTGTTATCTCCCTACTTTAGTGTTCAATTCCCCTCGCAATAAACAATAACATTCTATTAGCTTTCCTAATTGTTGTACCTGCATACTAACCTTTTGCGATTCATGCACTAGGACACCCAGATCCCTCTGCATCTCAAAGCTCTGCGATCTCTCACCATTTAGATAATATGCTTTTTTATTCTTCCTGCCAAAATGGACAATTTAACATTTTCCCACATTATACTCCATTTGCCAGATCTTTGCCCACTCACTTAACCTATCTATATCCCTTTGTAGCCTCATGTCCTCTTCACAATTTACTTTCCTACCTATCTTTGTATCATCAGCAAATTTAACAACCATACCTTTGGCCCCTTCATCCAAGTCATTTATATAAATTGTAAAAAGTTGAGGCCCCAGCACTGATCCCTGTGGCACATCACTCATTACATCTTGCCAACCAGAAAATGACCCATTTATGCCTACTCTCTGTTTCCTGTTAGCTAGCCAATCTTCTATCTAGGCCAATATGTTACCCCCTACACCATGAGCTTTTATTTTCCACAATAACCTTTGATGTGGCACCTTATCAAATGCCGTCTGGAAATCTAAGTACAGTACATCCACCAGTTCCCCTTTATCCACAGCACATGTTACTTCCTCAAAGAACTCCAATAAATTGGTTAAACATGATTTCCCTTTCACAAGCAGAAATTTCCTCCAATTAAATATCGGGAAGACTGAAACCATTGTCTTCAGCCCCCGCCACAAACTCCATTCCCTAACTACTGACTTCATCTCTCTCCCCTGGCCACGGTCCGAGGCTGAACCAGGCCGTTCGCAACCTTGGTGTCCTTTTTGACCCTGAGCTGAGCTTCCGACCCCATATCTGCTCCATCACCAAGACCGCCTAATCCCACCGCTGTAACATTGCCCGTCTCCGCCCCGCCTCAGCTCATCTGCTGCTGAAATCTGGAACTGACAATGCCACCTCCAGAGCACATTCCTGACCAGTAGATGGCTCGAATATACGTATTCAACACTCCCAATTGCGACATTTTTCCTTCAGCAACATCATGAAGAGCAAGTACTGATAACAGCCCACAGTGTCTGCTTAGAGACAAACTCCAGGTAGCAGTTTACAGCAAATAATATGAAAACAGAGAAGTAGAACAAGCACCAGTATAACTTCTCTTTATATAAGTATTTTTGAGGAACAGGGAAAGTCATAGGAGCATAGGAGTAGGCCTTTCAGTTGGATCATGGTTGATCTGAATCTTAACTCCATCTACCCTCCTTGCTTATTAATACCCCCTGACTAACAAAAATCTATCGATCTCAGTTTTGACATTTTCAATTGACCCCCAATCTCAGCAGCTTTTTGGGGGGAGAGAGTTCCAGATTTCCACTACCCTTTGTGTGAAGAAATGCTTCCTGACGTCACCCTTTGAACGGCCTGGCTCTAATTTTATGGTCATGCCTCCTTATTCTGGTCTCCCGCTGCCCCCCACCAGAGGAAATAGTTTTTCTCTATCTACCCTATCAAATCCTTGAATCATCTTAGGCCATTAGGCCACTCATGCACTCTCTTTCTAATAGATCCTAATCTCACCTATCTGCCTTCTTACCATATCACTCAACACCTTCTCTCTGCCTCTTGATCTCATTTATACTGCCTGTTTTAATTGCCTTTGCTGATAGCGTATTTTGCAGCACTATTAACTTCTGGGTAATTAGTTCCATTATAGGACTTAATTGGCAACTCACACTATTTGCACCCTTCACTTTAGTGAAAAAAGTCCTTGATCAGTTCTGCTAATTGCCTTCATAATGTTGAAAATTTCAAATAGGTCACTTCAATTTCCCTCTTTTACAAAGAGAACAAACTGTGATTAACTGTTGACAATGAGGAGAAGTTAAGTCATAAAGACTGAACAGTCTGCGGGGTGACCTGATCGAGGTCTTTAAGATTATGAAGGGGTTTCGATATGGTGGACATAGAGAAGATGTTTCCACTTGTGGGGGGAGGCCCAAACTAGGGGCCGTAAATACAAGATAGTCACTAATAAATCCAATAGGGAATTCAGGAGAAACTTCTTCACCCAGAGAGTGGTGAGAATGTGGAACTCGCTACCACATGCAGTAGTTGCAGTGAACAGCATAGATGCATGTAAGGGGAAGCTGGATAAGCACATGAGGGAGAAAGGAATAGAAGGAAATGCTGATAGGGTGAGGTGAAGAGGGTGGGAGGAGGCTCATGTGGAGCATAAACACCGGCACCGACCAGTTGGGTCGACTGGCCTGTTTCTGTGCTGTACATTCTACGTAAAAAAAATTCTTAAAAAGATCAATTTGCTTTTCTGTTAATATTTGTGCCTGCCCCTGCCAACAATTATTCTGATGTGCTAAATCATCATTTTAATATAAGGATAACAGTTAAATTCTAAAATCCTATTCAAGTTTGATTAAGATGTATTTCTGCTTGGGTTTCAGGCTCTGTTAAGTCTTAAACATTTAGGAGAAAGCTTTTTTTCCCCAGCATTCAGTATATGATTGCTTCAGTTTAAAGCGCGAGGCAATCATACTTTAATCAGCCCAAAACATTTTTTTTCCAGCGTACAGCCTCATCAATCAAAAACTAACCTATGAGCAGACCTTTTGGGCTGAATCATTATTTAAGCCAATGGTTTACATTTGTTTCCTTCTTGACTGTTAGGTTGTTGAACAAATTAAGGACAATTAAGCAAGAAGTAATAATCTTTCTTTTCACTGAAGTATCTATTAAATGTGATGAATGTTCCCACATTGTTCCTGTCCTCCAAGAAAATGTCCTATAAAATGACTAGTAAGCGCTTGATTGAGGTCACATAAAAGTGCCAGTATATCCACATACATCAATACAACAATAATCGACAGAAGCAATCCTCATTATCCATCCAACACCTGCAACTAGATGTAAACTGTAACATACTGTGGAAATAAAATCCTGTCACTAGGAATACTAATGCATCATGGGAGACCAATTGGGCTGGATTTTGTCATGGGGCGGGCTGGGGTCATGTCATCCGCTTTTCATGTTAGCCACCCGAAACCAAATCAATGTGGGAGAATGATGCGATTTTCACTTAATTGGGCAATTGAGTTCCAGCGTGTGGGAACCCATGGCCCAATTAGTTTTTCAGTCTGAAACTCGCCTCCGATGACATCATCATTGCTGCTGCATTTAAGGTCTGCAAGAAGCCTTGCATCTTCTGCAGACTGCCAACCTTCTGGCCTTTGCTGTGAGAGGGACCTGGAGGCAAAATGAACAGTGGGAGACCTAAGTCTGCTCCCAGATTTGATGACGTCGCCCTGCAAGTTTTGGTGGAGGGAGCAAGAGTTAATAAGGAGGTGCTCTTCCCTTCTTCAGGGAGGAAGAAGCCTCCCCAGCAGACAAAGGCTGTGTGGATCCAGGTGGCCCAGGAGGTCAACTCGTTGTCGCTGATCTGCAGAACCTGGCTTCAGTGCAGGAAGAGGTTTCATGACCTTCTGCGCACTGGAAAAGTGAGTATGACTTTCCCATCACCCTCAATCTGATCCCCATTGCCTCTCCTCACCAGCACTCAGCTTTAGCAACCTCTTCCTCCACATCCCACTTGACACTGACATCCCTGCACCCTTACCCATTCCCTCTCTCTCTATGGTCACATTCACCTAACTATTCAACTATGCAGCCCTCACACTCCCTATCACTGTGATGCTATGAAAACAACTTACAAAACACAGGGAGGGCCCTTGGCCTTGCCACCTCACTCCATCTTTGTCTCCTTCTAAGCATCTATGAGTGGAAGCCCTTGCGGTTGACAAAAATACCTGGATTGCGATGGGGTGCCTTAAGGGCCACATGTGTGCAGTCAACGATGCCCTGCACCCTTGGAAAGCCGGCCAGATTGTCAAATCCAACCGCACACACCATGACACTTGCTTGATCCTTAGAGAAATGGATGTGATTGTGCGCGATGGCAAAGAGGGCATCGGTTACCTGCGTGATGCAAGTGTGTGCGGCCGCCTGGAAGATGCCGCTGATGTCTGCTGCTGATCCCTGGAATGAGCCTGAAGCAAAAAAGTTGACTGCGGTGGTGTCTTTGAAGGCCACTGGTAAGGGTTATCCACCTGCTCCTCTGGGCTCCAGGTCTTGCTGCACCATTGCGCAGATGTCACCCACTACCTCTCGCGAAAGTCGGAGCCGCCTTTGGCACTGCTGCTCAGACATGTTGAGATAGCTGACCCTGTGTCTGTAGGCCCTGTTTGGGGGGTATCTCCTGCGCCGACGGGCTTCCATGCGCTGGCACCCTCTGGCCTGTGCAGATTCAGGTGGGTGAGCAGCAGCTTGGAGCTCCTGCTGTTGCTCCTGCAGTTGGTGCTGCTGTTGTTCATGGTTCTGCTGCTGCCGCGGCTGGTCTTCGTCCGAATCTGATGTCCAGGAGGAAAGGAAATAAATGGTTCCCATGCTTCTGGTATATGCCTCAGTTGAGGAAGTGCTCAGTCAAGGTGGGGAGAGGGGTTTCCCAGGAGGTCACACTGGAGATGGGTGTCAGGTTCCAAACTTCCACAGCAATGGTTATGCCTGCTAAAAGTTCCCCCAGACACGAGACAACAAAGTTCTGCCACCTGCAAATGATGACTGATCAAATCTCCTATTTAATGGTGGAGCTGCAGCTGATAGTCAGCAACCCAATTGTGCTACCGCCAGGTTTCACCGTCGTGTTCCAGAGGAGGCGTTCATCACGTGGGAAAAGTGTTAAAATCAGAAAGGCCTCTCAAAATGGGATTATAGAGGCAATTCAGTGTTTGTTAAGGGCCTTAAGGGCCTATCCCGCCTCTTGGAGGCGGGACGGAGACGGGATCAGAAACCACGCATTTGGGAAAATTACTCGGAGGCGTGATGGAGGCGGGGTCGGGCCCGCCTGCCATTTTTTGCAATTTTAACACCCCACACGCCTCCATTCCCGCCTCCTCGGGCCTGGCAAAATCAAGCCCATTGTCTGTTTTCTTAACTGCCCTGCCGCCAATAAAATCTCCATCAGCAACAAAATAATGAAAGAAAGAATTGCATTTGTATAGCGCCTTTCACAACCACCAGACATCCCAAAGCACTTTACAGCCAATGAAGTACTTCTTGAAGTGTAGTCACTGTTGTCATGTAAGAAACGCGGAAGCCAATTTGCGCACAGCAAGCTCCCACAAACAGCAATGTGATAATGACCAGATAATCTGTTTTTTAGTGATGTTGATTGAGGGATAAATATTGGCCAGGACTCCCCTGCTCTTCTTCGAAATAGTGCCATGGGACCTTTTACGTCCGCCTGAGAGGGAAGGCAGGGCCTCGGTTTAACGTCTCATCCAAAAGACAGCACCTCTGACAGTGCAGCACTCCCTCAGCACTGAACGGGAGTGTCAGCTTAGATTTTTGTGCTCAAGTCTCAGGGAGTGGGGACTTGAACCCACAACCTTCTGACTCAGAGGCGAGAGTGCTACCCACTGAGCCACAGTTGACACTTAATGAAAAAACTTGCATTTCTATAGCACCTTTCACAACCTCAGGATGTCCCAAAGGGCTTTGCAGCCAACGAAGTACTTTTTATTGAAGTGGAGTCACTGTTGTAATGTCGGAAAACGCGGCAACCAATTTGCGCACAGCAAGCTCCCACAGACAGCAATGTGAGCATTGTCCACATGCCCAATACGAGACTCCCAAAGCAAGTGCTCTACTTGGAGCTCCGGCACGGCAAGAAAGCCTCAGGTGGGCAGAGGAAACGCTTCAAGGACACCCTCAAAGCCGCCTTGAAAAAGTGCAACATCCCCACCGACACCTGGGAATCCCTGGCCCAAGACCGCACAAAGTGGAGGAGAAGCATCCGGGAAGGCGCCGAACGCCTCGAGTCTCTTCGCCGGGAGCAAGCGGAAGCCAAGCGCAAGGAGCACACGTCAACCCAAGCACCCCACCCACCCGCCCCTTCAACCACCCTCTGCCCCACCTGTGACAGAGACTGTAGGTCCCGCATTGGACTCATCACTCACCTGAGAACTCATTTTTAATGTGGAAGCAAGTCATCCTCGGTTCCAAGGGACTGCCTAAGAATGGCAGGATAATCTTGTTTTCGTGATGTTGGTTGAGGGATAAAACATTTGCCAGACGTTTTTCATGAAGACAATACCTCTTTAAAGGGCTATTCAATGGCTTTGCCCATGAGCTAATTAGGCAACAATGAACAATGCGTATGTTAGGGGTTTTATCACACCAGTGATTTTTCGCTGAAGCCATGAATTGCATCAAGTACTGGAATATTTCCAAGTAAAATGTTTGAACAAAGACAGATAAAGGAAATAATTAACAATGTAATGACGCATTTATATTACAGCACTGGCAACATAAAAGAGGCTCCCAAGGGAAGGTGCTGAGGGTGGCCAACTTTGGTTGTACATATTCTGGGAGATTCCATCACATGAATTCCCATCTCCAACCACCCCACTCCCCAAAACCCCAAGGCCGACAGTCGCACTGAAATGGTTGCTAGGGCGTGTACCTGTCCCCTTGGAGGCCCAGGTCCCCATGCGGAGGCCCAGGTCCCCATGCGGAGGCCCAGGTCCCCATGGAGACCCAGATCCCCATGCAGAGGCCCAGGTCCCCATGGAGGCCCAGGTCCCCATGCGGAGGCCCAGGTCTCCATGCGGAGGCCCAGGTCTCCATGCGGAGGCCCAGGTCTCCATGCGGAGGCCCAGGTCCCCATGGAGGCCCAGGTCCCCATGGAGGCCCAGGTCCCCATGCGGAGGCCCAGGTCCCCATGGAGGCCCAGGTCCCCATGCAGAGGCCCAGGTCCCCATGCGGAGGCAGGATATGATGATGGGGGCGGGCAAGGGTTGACGCCAAAGGCTGCCGCGCGAGAACTGGGAGGTCAGCAAGCCAGAGAAGAGAGCGCACGGCTAAACTACAGTGTGGAGTTGTTGCGGGCAGATCACATACTACGCTCAGAGTATTAGAAAAACCGGAATGAGAGACAAGATACAGCTGCACCTGGAGAGCGCCATTTTAAAAAATATGTATAATTGACTATTCCTGCCCTCTGAAGCTGCACACAATAATATTGTTGGGCGAGTTTTAGGCAGTAGTTTCAACGTAGAACAAATCATTAGATTACACAACACCTTAACTTAATTTATTAAGGGATATGGGTAAATGGAGTTGAGGTGCAGATCAGCCATGATCTAATTGAATGACGGAGCAGGTTGCACATTTCCTAATTTCACTCCTAAATGACTGAGCTCTGATTGTAAGATGATGCTATTTCCTCCTGTTCTGGATTCCCCCACCAGAGGAAATAGCTTCTCTTTATCTAACCTATCGAATTCCTTAATCATTTTAAGTACCTTGATGAGATCACACCTCAACCTTTAAACTCAAGAGAATACAAACCATGTTTATACAACCTGTCCTCAGAATTTAACCCGTTCAGGCCCAGTGTTACGCTGGTGTATCTGTGCTAGACCCTCTCCCAGACCGAAACTGTACACAGTACTCCAGAGGGAGCCTGACCAAGGCTCTGTACAACTGGAGCATCGCTGCCTCACTTTTGTATTCTTTGAGATAAAGGCCAACATTCCATTAGCCTTTTTGGTTACTTTTTGTACCTGTGCACCAACGTTTAGTGATGTGTGTACCTGAACACCTAAATCCCTCTGCTTCTAGCTCCTAGTCCCTCACCATTAAGAAAATATTTCAATTTGTCATTCTTGGCTCCAAAGTGGATGATCTCACGCTTCCCCGCACTGAACCCCATCTGCTATAGTTTTGCCCACTTACTTAGTCTGCCTATGCCCCGTTATAATTTTGTCCTCCCATCCACACAACATACTGTCCCTCTTAACTTAGTGTCCTCTTCAAATGTGGATATACAACTCTCTATTCCTTCATCCAAGTCATTGATATATATGGTGAAATGCTAAGTACAGATCCCTGGGGAACACTACTTGTCACATCCCACCAATCAGAGAACAAATCATTTTTCACCACTCTCTGTCTCCTACCGCTCAACCAATTACTACCCATATCATAAGGTTATTTTTTAATTCCATGTGCTCTCATTTTTGCTAATAAGAACCTTATCAAATACATTCTGGATGTCCATATAGACAACATCTTTAGATACTTCCCTATCCGCCATGCTAGAGACCTCCTCCAAATATTCAACTAGATTAGTCAGACATGACCTACTCTACACAAATCCATTCTGATTCTCTTTAATCAACTCGATATGTTGATAAGGTGAGATGAAGTAAAATGGGAGGCGGCTCGTGTGGAGCAGAAACACCGGCATAGACCTGTTGGGACGAATGGCCTGTTTCTGTGCTGTAAATTCTATGTAATTCTATGTGATACCTATCCAAGTGTTCAATCACTCTGTCTCTGATGATAGATTCCAGTAACTTACTCATAACTGATGTTAGAACTGAGAGGATATACTTATTAGGAAAGGCTGATCAGGCTGGGGCTCTTTTCTCCAAAAAAGAGAAGGCTGAGGGGTGACCTGATTTAAGATTATGAAAGTGTTTGATAGGGTAGAGGTAGAGAAATATTTCCACTTGTGGGGGAGACCAAAACTAGAGGATCATAAATATAAGATAGTCACTAATAAATCCAATAGAAAATTCAGGAAAAAGTTCTTTACCCAAAGAGTGGTAAGAATGCGGAACACACTACCACAAGGAGTGGTTGAGGTGAAAAGCATAGATGCATTTAAGGGGAAGCTGGATAAGCAGATAAGGGAGAAAGGAATAGAGGGATATGTTGATAGGGTTAGATGAAGTGGGGTGGTAGGAGGCTTGTTTGGAACATAAATGCTGGCATGGACTAGTTGGACTGAATGGCCTGTTTCTGTGCTGTGGACTATGTAACTCTATGTAACTGACAGGTCTGTAGTTACCTGGTTTCTCTCTCCCTCCCTTCTTAAATAATGGAGTGGCATTTGCAGTTTTCCAATCCAAAGACACAATTCCTTAATCTAGAGAGCTTTGGAAAATTATGGCTAATACATCTTCAATTTCCTCACTTACTTCTATTACTGCCCTGGGGTGAAGACCATCAGGCCCTGGAGACTTGTCTATCTCAAGTCCCATTATTTTCTCCATTATCACATATTAAATCCAATAAGTTCCTCCCTTTGAGCTATTTTTAGGTTCCTGTGTACCGCTGGTATTTTGTCCTCTTCCTTCACTATGAAAGTAGATACAAGGCAATCATTTAACAAGTCTGCCATTGCCTTATTATCCATTATAGTCTTGCCTACATCCACCTTTATTGGGCCCACATTGCCCTTTACCACTCTCTTTCTCTTAATATATTTATTAAAAGTTTTGCTGTTAGCTTTGATATCCCTTGCAATTTTTTTTGACATATCCTCTTATTAGCTTCTTTGTATCCCTTTGTTGCTCTTTATAGCTCGCCAAGTCCACTGGGTTTCCACTTTTCCTTGTGTTTATGCAAGTCTTTTCTTTTAGCTTGATACTGTCTCCGACCTCATTTGTTGAACATGGTTTGTTTAACCACACCATGTTTTTGGTTATCTGTCCTAACTCCCCCTTCTCCTACTCAGTTTGTGAAACACTGTGGGGCATTTATTAGTTTAAAGGCACCACATAAATACAAGTTGTTATTACATTACATTACATTCGGATCCACACTCACACTGATGAATTGAATGAATAAAATATTCCATAAGTTGAAAAATTCAAATTATAAATCACATGCCAGAATGAAAGAAATAAAATCTCCATTTCGAGATGCATTAAGGTATGACTTGTACACCGGATTTTCAAGCCCAGGTTCTCAGAGCAGCAGTGATACCCACCCTGCTGTATGCCTCAGAGACATGGACCATGTACAGCAGGCACCTCAAAGCACTGGAGAGGTACCACCAACACTGCCTCCGCAAGATCCTGCAAATCCATTGGCAGGATAGGCGCACCAACGTCAGTGTTCTCGCTCAGGCCAACATCCCCAGCATCGAAGCTTTGACCACGCTCGATCAGCTCCGATGGATGGGCCACGCTCGATCAGCTCCGATGGACGGGTCACATTGTCCGCATGCCCGATACGAGACTCCCAAAACAAGTGCTCTACTCGGAGCTCTGACATGGCAAGAGAGCCCCAGGTGGGCAGAGGAAATGCTTCAAGGACACCCTCAAAGCCTCCTTGAAAAAATGCAACATCCCCACTGACACCTGGGAATCCCTGGCCCAAGACCGCACAAAGTGGAGGAGAAGCATCTGGGAAGGCGCCGAACACCTCGAGTCTCTTCGCTGGGATCAAGCGCAAGGAGCGCACGTCAACCCAAGCACCCCACCCACTGTCTGCCCCACCTGTGACAGAGACTGTAGGTCCCGCATTGGACTCACCAGTCACCTGAGAACTCATTTTTAATGTGGAAGCAAGTCATCCTCGGTTCCAAAGAAGAAGGATTTTCAAGAACTATAAAGCTAACTGCACACTAAAAAAATACTGATATATTCATGGTCAATTAACCCCTTCATTAACCACACCTCTCCCAGTCTCACTGCTGCTCAGGGAGTGAAATACAGAGAATTACATAGAATTTACAGCACAAAAACAGATCATTTGGCCCACTGGTCTCTGCCGGTGTTTGTGCTCCACACGAGCCTCCTTCTATTCTTTTCTCCCTCATGTGCTTACCTAGCTTCCCCTTAAAGGCATCTGTGCTATTCACCTCAAGTACTCCATGTGGTAGCGAGTTCCATATTCTCACCACTCTCCGGGTAATGAAGTTGCCCCTGAATTCCTTATTGGATTTATTAGTGACCATCTTATATTTATGGCCCCTGGTTTTGGACTCCCCTACTAGTGGAAACATCTTCTTTATGTCTACCCTATCGAAACCCTTCATAATTTTAAAGACCTCTATCAGGCAATGTTCCTTTTAATTTTTGGGGGGACGCACAGCCCATTCAAGGGGCTCCACGGCCCATTCGAGTTTCCGCGCACGCACGATTTTTCCATTCAAAAGCTGGTGAGCCGGCCGTGCGGGACCCCAAATTAGTAAAAATTCTGAGGAGGAGGAATTCCTGGAATGTTTTCGGGACGGTTATCTGGACCAATATGTCGAGGAGCCGACTCGAGATCAGGCCATTTTAGACTGGGTATTGTGCAATGAGAAGGGACTTATCACCAATCTTCTTGTACGAGGCCCCTTGGGTCAGAGCGATCATAATATGATCGAGCTCTCAGTCGAGATGGAGAGTGAGGAAATTGAATCAGAGACTAAGGTCCAGAACTTAAATAAAGGGAATTACGAGGGTATGAGACGGGAATTGGGTAAGATTGATTGGGTGGTGTTTCTGGGGGGATTGACAGTGGATAGACAATGGCAAGCATTCAAAGATAGAATGGAAGAATTCCAGAACATGTTTATACCGGTTTGGCATAAAAATAAACCTAAAAAGGTGACTCAACCGTGGATAACGAGGGAAATTAGGGACAGCATAAAATTTAAAAAAAGGGCATATCAACTGGCAAAAAAAAGCACCAGACCGGAAGATTGGGGGCAGTACAGGATACAGCAGAAGAGGACAAAGGGATTAATCAGGAAGGGGAAAATAGAATACGAAAGTAAACTTGCAGCAAAAATAAAGACAGACTGCAAAAGCTTTTATCGGTATATCAGGAGGAAAAGACTGGTAAAATCCCAAGTCGGTCCCCTGCAGTCCGATTCGGGAGAATATATAATGGAGAATAAGGAAATGGCAGACCAATTAAACTCATACTTTGGTTCTGTATTCACAAAGGAGGACACAAATAACCTCCCAGGAATATCGGCAAACATAGGGACTAATGAGAGGGAGGAGCTGACAGAAATTAGTATCTCTAGGGATATGGTGTTGGGTAAGTTGAGGGGACTGAAGGCCGACAAATCCCCGGGGCCTGATAAACTACATCCTAGGGTACTTAAGGAGGTGGCCCTGGAGATAGCAGATGCTCTAAGGATCATCTTCCGGAACTCCATTGACTCGGGAACAGTACCCGTGGATTGGAGGGTAGCTAATGTTACCCCAATATTTAAAAAGGGGGGTAGAGAGAAAGCAGGGAATTATAGACCAGTAAGCCTTACATCGGTTGTGGGCAAAATGCTAGAGTCCATTATTAAGGATAAAATAGCGGAGCACTTGACAAATGGGGAAAGGATCGGACAGAGTCAACATGGATTTACAAAGGGTAAATCGTGTTTGACTAATCTGCTGGAATTTTTTGAGGAAGTAACTGGTAAAATAGATGGGGGAGAGCCAGTGGATGTGGTGTACCTTGACTTCCAGAAAGCCTTCGATAAGGTTCCACACAAAAGATTGTCATGCAAAATTAAGGCTCATGGGATTGGGGGCAAAGTATTAACGTGGATAGAGAACTGGCTGGCGGATAGAAAACAGAGAGTTGGAATAAACGGCTCGTTTTCAGAGTGGCAGGCAGTGACCAGCGGGGTGCCGCAAGGATCTGTCCTGGGACCCCAGCTGTTCACAATATATATAAATGATCTGGATCAGGGAATTGGATGCAATATTTCCAAATTCGCTGACGACACTAAACTAGGAGGAGGGGTGGGCTCTGATGAGGATGTCAGGAGGCTACAGTGCGATTTGGACAGGTTGGGGGAATGGGCGGATACGTGGCAGATGCACTATAATGTGGATAAATGCGAGGTTATCCACTTTGGGGGTAAAAACAGGAGGGTAGATTATTATCTAAATGGCAATAGATTGGGAGATGGGGAAGTGCAGAGGGACCTGGGTGTTCTTGTGCACCAGTCACTGAAGGAGAGCATGCAGGTGCAACAGGCGATTAAGAAGGCAAATGGTATGTTGGCCTTCATATCAAGGGGGTTCGAGTATAGGAATAGGGATACCTTACTACAGCTGTACAAGGTGCTGGTGAGACCGCATCTGGAGTATTGTGTACAGTTTTGGTCGCCCCATCTGCGGAAGGATGTTCTTGCCATGGAAAGAGTGCAACGGCGATTCACCAGGCTGATACCTGGAATGGCGGGAATGACCTACGAAGAGAGATTAAATAGTTTGGGCTTGTACTCACTGGAGTTTAGAAGATTGAGAGGGGATCTCATCGAAACATATAAAATTATGGCAGGCCTGGACAGGCTGAATTCAGAGAGAATGTTTCCAATGGCCAGGGAGCACAGAACCAGGGGCCACAGTCTAAAAATAGCGGGCAAATCATTTAAAACAGAGATGAGGAAGAATTTCTTCACTCAAAGAGTGGTGAGCCTGTGGAATTCCCTGCCACAGAGGGCTGTGAAGGCTAATTCAATAAATATTTTCAAGAGAGAATTGGATATATTTCTGAAGGCTAAGGGGATTAAGGGTTACGGAGAAAAGGCGGGGACGGGGTACTGAACTGGTAAGATCAGCTATGATCTCAGACGAGGATCAGCCATGATCTCATTGAATGGCGGAGCAGGCTCGAAGGGCCGAATGGCCTACTCCTGTTCCTATCTCTATGTTACTATGTTAAAGGGAACATTGCCATCAGGTCACCGCTCAGTCCTCTCTTTTCTAGAGAAAAGAGCCCCAGCCTGTTCAATCTTTCCTGATAGTTGTAACCTCTCAGTTCTGGTATCATCCTTGTAAATCTTTTTTGCCCCATAATAAAGTCCTAGGCACTACTCATCCTAGTACACAAAACAGAGCCAATGAGGTAAATGTGATAATTATAGATATATAATGTTTGATTAATCGTATTATCAACAGTAATATGAAACTAGCACTCTTGAGTGAAAATAAAAACCAACCCTGAATGTTGCATCCAAATGGGTACATTCCGAAACAGAAGTTAGCTGCTATTTGATGATTGACATAATTCTCAGCCAACCGAAATTAGAAATGGACCGACTGTCGTTACTGATTGGACAAAAGTAATTTCCAACAGCCAATGGCCGTAGAGGGGTGGGGTCAGAAATTTGCTGGGGCGAAAAGTTGGTGCGATGTTGGAAGGGTCGGTCACCGAGCACATAAATTAACACTGAGTGCAAGGGGAGGTCGGAGGGAATTGGGATGTGACCGGAGTCTTGGCTAAAGAAGTTTGTGACACTTGTCTTGATAATCTGAGGTTAAGTCCAGGACAGGGGTGCTGGGTGGAAGGACAGTGCATGCAGCAAACACGTAGGTAAGTGTTTTGAGTTTTTAAAGTATCTGCTCCGCCGAGACCAGTTCTGTTTATTCATTGAATCTGCATCCTTGTGCACTCTATAATGCATGATTGCAAAGTGCATTTTTGCTGATGAGCCTGTTTTGCAATCTGTCTTTACTTTAAAAATAATATACTCTGTATTTCCTGTTGATGCAATCAATATTTGTAAATCCTTGTGCAAATGTTTTCTTTTTAAGGTGATTCCTACGGAAGATTTTCATCATGTGTGTTTCTGCTAAAATAGTTGAAGGGGCATTCCTCCAAATTATTAACTGCTCTTTCTCATCTCGGGAAACCTGAATCACTTGCATATGATGTGATAAAGACCCCACACATGCCATTCTACTCCTTCAAAACCGACTGGCTGAAATCGCCTTCAAATAAGGCTGTTTCTTCCCCTTTATTTAATGAGCTGCAGTTCTCTGAATTAATTTTAAGGCATTAATATAATCTTTTGGGTTCAGACAAAATACAAGTATAATTTAAACCCCCAAATTTGCTTAATGCCATGAAATGACTCCAAGGATACATATTTATTTCAAAGTACACTTAGTTTGAGGGAGTGATTTTATTCTGTTTTATATGGATAATAAAAGGCTGCTCTCTCCTTGGAGTTGCAGTATGGTAACAGTCACATTGGAAAAAATAACAGCTGTGATGTTCTTGCAAATACATTGAAGTTTATTGTATGGAAAACCCTTTGTGCATTGTATCATTTTATATGGAGCATAATAATACGCAATTGTGACGAGTGAACTAAACTTAACTTTCTGCTTTCCTCATTTATATATTCTGAAGTACAGTATGTGAGCTTCAAAAAGCAATAGTGTGAATAGAGGGATTATAATTGTAGAGGATGGTTTAATGCACTTCCTGTTATGTTGCAAGAGTTAGATCATGCTGCAGATGTGATGTTGGACAAAGAAAGTAGCATAGAAATCAGTCCCGGATTCAAAATACATCTCTCTCTCTCTGGAGTGGTTCTTAACAGCCAGGAGTGTCCCCAGTTTGCGCATCCCCGATTTTAATTGCTCCACCATTGGCGGCCGTGCCTTCAGCTGCCTGGGCCCTAAGCTCTGGAATTTCCTCACTAAACCTCTCCGCCTCTTTACCTCTCTCGCCTCCTTTTAAGACGCTCCTTAAAACCTGTCTCTTTGACCAAGCTTTTGGTCACCTGTCCTAATCTCTTTATCTGGCTCTGTCAAATTTTGTTTGATAACACCCCTGTGAAGCGCCTTGGGATGTTTTACTATGTTAAAGGTGCTATATAAATGCAAGTTGTTGTTGCCCAATGACAGATACTGGTAGACTGATGGGCACTGTAGACAGTGTCCTATTTCCATGACATGATGCTCATTTTATTGCACCTTGAAGTGATATGCTGAGTGACCCCTCCCAGGATTTGAACCGAGGATGTCCTGATGCCAACACTCAATGATCTGAGCTACCTGGTGCTCCCTAAATATAGACACTAAATCCATGGATTGTCTTGCTGCCAAATAGTCATTTTTTGCAAGGTTGCGACTCTGTTGTAAACACAGAAAAGTAATAGATACATTTTAAGTCATTCTTAGTGCTTTAGTTACAAAACAGGTTGTAAGTGCAGAAGCACTTGAGTAAAGCATATTTATGGTATTCAAATGGGGAAGGAGAAATAGAAGTCAAGTTATCGTGTATGAGATTTCTTTTACCCAGTAATATGGTATTATCACGTGCAGAATATAACACATCCATTGTATCAACTGTGCATTTATTACCTTACAATTGTGCTGTGGGCAGCAGTGGCCAAGGAGTAACACGTAAATGTCCTTCCATTCTGTGTAGCGACAGCCTCTGCTTGGCATCTTCACATGAAAGTGTGGGCAGGATAGGAAACTCACCATCTAGAGAATCATGGGTGTCAACATGCATCATACCACTCCATTGTGCAAACTGCTAAATCAATTTATTCCACCATTCTTCACGTATTAAGTCTTATTACAAAACAGTTGTTAGCAAATATACCGAGGTAACGTTTTTAGCCTTAATTGAATAAAAGTCTTGGGGTGGGGGGGGGAATTCTGTTGCTTTGCGCCTCCCGTTGGCACCCTAAGAGGGCGCTACTGGGGCGCAAAACAACTAGCGCCTGGACGCGGCGCCACCAACGCCTCCCGCGAAATTCAGCAGGAGATTGGTGGCGGCGGTAACTGTTAGCGCCCCACGGCACTGCGCCATCGGCAGTGACGTCATCGCCGTGCACAGCGCCCAACTCTCTATGTCCGACGGGGTCAGGGGGCCTACCTGCGGCCGGGGCGGCGCTAATTAAAGGCGAAGTGCTGGCAGGCAGCCATTTTTGTTGCTGGCCACCTGCCCCGCCTCGCGGAGAGCCAGCTGCGCTCCGTGAGCCCGGCACGTCTCCCGGCACGCCGATCCCTGGTGGTCCAACTGGGCCGCGGGTCGCGCTCCGCAAGGCCCCTTCCCTTTTAAGAAGGGGAGGAAGGCCTGCAGTACCGTGGCGCGACATACCGCAGTGTGTGGCACTGTGGCACATAGCGCTGCAATATTCCCTCGCAGTGCCCCAAGAGGGAGGCGGGGCACTTCCAGTAGCGTCCTGCTTCCCTTTTGGGGTGCTACCATTCAATTTTTGGCCGCGGGGTTGGGGGGGGGTGCTAATTTTTTCGGGGCGCTAAAAGTAGTGCCCCGGTGAAGTTAGCCCCCCAAAGGGGGCACGACTCAATTTTCCCCCTTTTTATAGTTAATAGTTGAAAATAAAATTGCTAACTCGAAACTCAAGAATATTTGGTAACAGAATATTGAGAACCATTCATTTCCCCCCCCCCACACAACCCTGCATCTAATATCGAAGATTAAAGTTTATAATCAATTTCCTTGCATTTACTTCTGAAAGAGCTCAGTTGGTTATCAGTCAGAAAGCTGGTCACAGGGGTAACTTTACTGTTGGCACCAAACAGCCTCAAAAACTTAAATTACATTGAATTTTCAGCAGAGAAACCTGCCATTCGGCCCAATGGGTTGGTCTGCTCCACACCAGCCTCCTCCCACCTTGCTTCATCTCACCCAATCAATACACCCTCCTTCTGCTTTCTCCAGCTTCCCCTTAAATGCATCTATGCTATTTGCCTCAACCACTCCACGAGTTCCACATTCTCACCACTCTGAGTAAAGACGTTTCTCCTGAACTCCTTATTATCCCATATATATATATATTCTTTGTTGAGCAGCGTCCATTCTTCTGGCCCTCCTGTCAGATTTCATGATGAATACCAGGGTCCACATTTAATTATTTGTGCATTTTTGAAGCATAAATTTCAAAATCTTTCTGCATCTGGTAATAATAGCGAGGACCAACTTAACTGCACGAAGCGACCTAAAATTGGGTAATTTAAATCAGTTCCTGCTGTTGGCTCCCACTTCGCTGACAAAAGTGACTTGATGTCCCACAAGACCAATCTAAAAGGATGTCTAGCAAATCAGTTAGTGTTTGGAGGCACCTCTAGACGAACAGGGAAGCAAACGGGGCAGTGTTCATTGTCAGGGCTGGAGTTGGCCTGCATGCTGCTGTAATGTGGATTCAGTACACATTTCATCCATTTGACAAGAATGGTAATTTTGACCTTTTTTATTCCTAGCTGAAAACATCAATCATTTGCCCTGTGAACGTGTTATATTTTTGGTTTTTGCTTAACTGGTCAGTAGTCTGGTTGTTTTCAATGATATTTCACGTCTAAAGCGACATGTGCAAAATCAAATGTTACGTTCAGAGCCTACTACAGCTTTTTATTAATTTGACCTGCTTACAGCTAGTTTGATCAGCCCATATTTCTACATTGTGAGCCTTAAAGTTGATTTCTTCTCCACCCAGAAATGTTATAGTTACTTGTGATAAATGTTATATTTTATGAAAGTAGGGTGATGATTCAGATACTTAATAAAATTTGAGCCTTTAGTGTTGCACCATTTAAATAACTACTGAGACCCCACAATTTATTTCTTACTTAATGAGGGGGTATAATCTATTCCAGTAGATATTCATTGTTCTGTTGGCTTCATGCACATGTTTGCTAACATTCATGTTTCTTCCTTTTACATGACGGAAGTAAGCCAGCCAATTAGAACTCTTTAAATACTGTCCAGTGACTGTCTTAGAGTCAAAGGTACTGGGCAGTGGTTGTATCAAGAGACACAACTGACCAATCAGCACAGAAACTAACTCATTACCTGATGCCTACTAGCTAATGTCCTGAGACCTGTGTCATAAATGGTAAATCTGGTCAAATGTTCTGCCATTTAATGGGCCGCTGGGAATGGAATTAGCCTCATATCCAAGTACTTTTTAAATTCAGTGAGGGCTTCCGTCTCTATCACCCTTTCAGGAACTTGCTGCCTTTCAGGAACTCACTGCCAGAAAGGGTGGTAGAGGCAGAAACCTTCCATCGCATTTAAAAAGTATTTGGATATGCACTTGAAGCACCGCAATCTACAGGGCTACGGACCAAGAGCTGGAAAGTGGGATTGGGCTGGGTAGCTCGTTGTCGGCCGACACATTGGCCAAATGGCCTCCTTCTGTGCCCTAAGTTTCTATGCTTTTACCACAATTACACAGTTTGCCAGTAATAACAAAGTTTGGTGCAATATTGATGTTTCCCCAATAGATGTCAACTCATTTTATTAAGTTCTAGGACATTTTTTGTAAAGTGGGTTAAACTCTGACTATCCGGCCACTCTTTTTAGATGTGTAGATGAGCTTTTCTGAATTCAAGCTCTAAAGTGTCTGCAATTATTCTTTTAGAAATCATTCAATTGTATACTACTGAAACTCAACACAGTGCTGGGTAGGGAAGATAGATTTGCTCAACCCAATTAGTAAATTCCAAAAAAAAAAAAAACCTGCAAAAAAATAAATAATTGTGCATCAATCACAGTGGCATTATAGAAATTAGTCTTTAAATTCATTATCGGGACGTGGGCATCGCTGGCAGGGTCAGCATTTATTGTCCATCCCCTCAGTTGCCCTGGGAAGGTGGGGGTTGGCCTTCTGGATTCTGGTGTGTCCAGTTTTATTCTTGCTATTCTTTGTAGTGGATTGATACAACTGAGTGGCTTGCTTGGCCACTTCAAAGGGCAGTTAAGAGTCGACCTCGTTGGTGGGGGAACGGAGTCACGTGTAGGCTTGCTGAGGATGGCAGGTTTTTTAAAATTTGTTTTTATGGGATGTGGGAGTCGCTGGCAAGGCCAGCATTTATTGCCCATCCCTAATTGCCCTTGAGAAGGTGGTGGTGAGCCGCCGCCTTGAACCGCTGCAGTCCGTGTGGTGAAGGTACTCCCACAGTGCTGTTAGGTAGGGAGTTCCAGGATTTTGACCCAGCGACGATGAAGGATCGGTGATATATTTCTAAGCCAGGATGGTGTGTGACTTGGAGGGGAACTTGGAGGTGGTGGTGTTCCCATGCACCTGCTGCCCTTGCCCATCTAGGTGGAAGAGGTCACGGGTTTGGGAGGTGCTGCCAAAGAAGTCTTGGTGAGTTGTTGCAGTGCATCTTGTAGATGGTACACACTGCAGCCACGGTATGCCGGTGGTGGAGGGAGTGAATGTTTAAGGTGGTAGATGGGGTGCCAATCAAGCGGGCTGCTTTGTCCTGGATGGTGTCGAGCTTCCTGAATGTTGTTGGAGCTGCACTCATCCAGGCAAGTGGAGAGTATTCCATCACACTCCTGACTTGTGCCTTGTAGATGGTGGAAAGGTTTCCTTCCCTAAAGGATATTAATCATCCAGTTGGTTTTTTAGGACAATCATGGTCACTTTTACTGATACCAGCTTTTTATTTTTAAAACTGTACTCAAGTTCTCAAACTGCCGTCGTGGGATTTGAACTTGCATTCTCTGGACTGTTTGTCCTGGCCCCTGGATTCTGAGTCTAGTAACGTAACCGCTGCTCTACCGTAACCGCAAATAGAGTTTGCATTTATACAGCACCTTTCGCGATCACCGGGCATCCTGTAAGATTCGCAATTTTCAGCAAAAATCACGCAAGAAAACTGGATAAAATTAAGACTGTTTATTGACCAAAGTAAGCTTGCACAGAAAAACCTTTGATAAAAGGGCATACAAAATGGCCGCCAGGCCCCGTGATCAGTTTATGAACCATTTTATTTCTGTTACTGCAAGCCAGACAGGCTTGTGGATTGAAGACAGTGAGCCCACGAAAGCCAGTCTCTGGGAACCGAAACTCAGAGCAACAGCATACATATTCAATGGATTATAAGTACAGGATGGGGCCCATCAAAATATGGGCGGACAATGTAAAAACACTTATACCCATTTATCGTACAAAGGAAAAACCGTTTAGCAGCCATCAAGGAAAATGTCCGGACCGATCAATATGCGAACCGAGCCACGGTGACAATGCAAAAGACATTGAAAGACATTATCGGCCAGGAAGGCCAGTTTAAGTTATCACCGGCTCCGTTACAAGACAAAGCGCCCCTGCAGAGATTTCTGCCCGCCAAAATTAATACAAAGACAGGACTATGATTTGGCGGGAGATAAGACTGTCCCAAAAGAGTATAACTATGGATTGAAAGTCCATCTAAGTTACTTCGGACTTCGGGTTACTTGAACAACTTCTTCTTCACTGCCACGGCTTCTTGTTGGGCGACTTCAGGCTTCCATTTCTTCAAGAACTTTCTTCTACGAGGAACGAACGAAGGGCGGACGGTGCCCGGATCGGCGCCTCTTCCACTTCGGCAGATCGATGAAAACGTTTTTGTCTTTTTAAAGACGGACGGTTTCGGAAAAAAGGACAACGTGGCCGGTGTTCAGCCAAACAAGGCTCGGCCACGACGAGAAGACGACAAGGGTGGCCCGGGTACTGGGGTCGGGAGATCATCGACGACCCAGGCCGACGGAGAAGAAACCCTCTGGAGAACCAGCGATCGATGCCACAAGATTCTCCCATGTGCATAACCTGCATCTAGGTCTGCTCCATGAACCCAAATCGACTTAGTGGATCTCAACCTTAACGAGCGCTCATCGAGGCTGGGTCTACCCCACCGCCTCGAGGGAGGAGAGAATATCGACTGCGCCAGAAGTTTCCAAATCCACGTGACGACGGAAAGCGGTGCCAAAAAGGCTGCGAACCCCCTTTCTCGCGATTTCGAGAGTGGTGAGCATGATCCCAAGTTCCCCAGGTCGAAACTTAGTTTAGGTATAGGGGAGGGAGTTAAGGGAAATCGTAATGTGTTTCCCCTTTTTCGATGTGCCGTGTGTTCCCCATTTCCATAGAGTCAAGTTCATAAATTTGTGCATGATTGTAGTAACTTTAATCTGTGCCTATGACATGTATTTTGTAATGCTTCAAACTGTTTAAAAATAAAAGCATCCATTTCGTGCTATTCAACCTGGTCTATTGAGTTCTTTCTCTGCACTACTGTTCTCTGCACCTAAGTCCAAGGTCTAGAACCGTAGGGGGAGTGGGTCGAACCACTCAAGGGTAATTATTGCACGAAGCCTGGCAGGAGACCAGAAAGAGCAAGAGAAACCCCCTACAGAAATGGCGACCGCGGCAGGACCTTGGCAGCAGGAAAGTAGTGTGTTAGATCAAGATCTGAATAGACGAAATGTGATGGATGAAAGAATAGCAGATTATGTTTTCGGAAAAGTCAACCTCACAAAACAATGGATATCTGATCTACTAAGGGATAGGCGCCCGCTAGACGCAGCCATCAAGTGGACAGCGGGTAGAGAGCATAAGAAATCTGTAGAAAAGGCGGTCTGGCTGATGTGCTACAAGAAGCAAGTCCAGCTTTTGGACCAGGTAGTTGCAGCACAGACAGTCCAGATCAACGGCTTGCTTAAAGGCGTGGAGGAAAAGGTTGCGGGAGGTCAAAAACTGATTGAATCGCTTGACGCGCTGAACCAGGAACGCCGCTCTGTAATTCGCTGCCACGAAACCCGGGTAGAATATTTAAAATGTCAGGTCGTTGAGGCCAAGGCCAGTGAAGGTAGAATGAGAGAGAGGTGTTCCCGTCTAGCCAAACAAGTAGATGCCCAAGAGGAAAAGCTCCTGGGAGCCAGGGCAGCATATAAAATGGCCATGGAGGATAGATCTGAGAACACCGACCACAGCACTTGCCGCCGGGAGCTAGAGGACCTGAGAAAGGCCCTAGCGAAGGCAAACGGGTTGGTGTGTCTCAAATCCACCAGCGAGTCAGCTGTTGCTAGCCAAGGAATCCAAAAGACCGATTCCACAAGAGGCAGTTGGGGTACCAACCCCCGAACCTTCTGCGCCTCCTGCCTATGAGGAGTCTTGGACTCCGGGACAGGAGACGGAGACGGTAGAGGAAGAGAGCCCTGAGGTAGAGCAACCCCAGACAGTAGAGTCGGGGTCGGCGCCAATGTGTCCAACGAGACACCGGAGGATCGGTCCAAATGAAGAAAATGGCGATGACGGACCCCTTGAGAGTCAGATCATAATGCCTCATAGCGCACGACAGCTAAGAGAGATGATAAGTCACATCCCAAAACTCTCCGAGTCAGGAGATCCCTCCGTGCATTTCAGGGACGTGGAGCAGACCGCAGCAGTCAATGACTGCGACGGGGTTGAACAGTCTAAAATGCTGCTGTTCTCCCTGGACAGTTCGCTCCTCCAGTGTCTCCCTGACGAGAGCAAGAGAGGGCACAGGGACTATGAGTTGCTACGGGATGAGATTCTGGAGATCATGGGAGAGGGGGACGGAACTCCGTTCCTCCGTTTAGAAAAGACAGTGCAGCTAGAGGGAGAACCCCCACGGGTTTTCGCCGACAGGTTGTGGCCAGTGTATCGGCGCAGCTGCCCGGGCGGGCCGGCCCGGGCCGGGCTGGATGGCGAACAAAGGGCTCACTGGCTTCGGTGCCTGGTAGCAGGTTGCCTGCCAGTAGTGAAGGAACAGGCCAAAGCATGGTTTGACCCCACTAACGCCCGCTCCACGGAGGAAGTAGTACTAGATCAGCTCACGATCAGTTATAGAAACAACAAGGGCAAGAAAACGCCTGTTGTGAAAGGAAAGGTGCATGAGGTGAGACCCGCAGCCTCTGCTAAAAAGGAATGGCGTCAGGAGGGAAATCGCCATCCCCAAGCAAATAGCAGTTGTTACGGGTGTGGGAAGGAGGGTCATTGGCGCAAGGACTGTAGGAATCCTTGGAAGGATAAGAGGGAGAGAGCGTTCGCCGCAGCCCAAGATCGAGCCCAAGCCCGAGTCGCCAACGGCCCGAGAGTTTCCCCAACACCAGCACAACCACAAGTGCAGGCCGCTGCCCCAACACCAGTCCAGAACCCAACCGTAGCCTTTGCCCCGAATGAAGGGGGTGGTGCGGTTGTGGACCCCGCTGCGATCGAGTCAGTCTTGGAGACTATGCGGTCTCTGATGACCTGGCAGGGGAAGGTAGCGGTTGCTAACAGCCCTATCGCCCCCGAGACCCCAGCCGAAACACCTAAATGACTGACGCCCGCGCAGCCCATCTACTTGTGTCCGCTCCGCTATGACGCTTGGAGAAGACCTGTGGTGGAAATGGAGGTGGAGAAACAAAGGGGTAGTTACCTGTTGGATACGGGAGCTTCGTGTACCTTGATCCACACGGACAAACCTTTTGCCTCACCTCTGTCCGCCCGGGCTCCATATTTAGTAGCGGGTTTCACGGGTAGAGCACAGGCTGGCGCGCACTCCCTCCCGCTCTCCATTCAGTTGGGAGCGCTCCACACCACATGGACGTGCATCCTATTGAAGTGGAAAGAGGGGGGGGGGAAAGGCATCCTCGGGGCTGATTTCTTGGTGGAACACGGGATCCTCGTGGACCTGAGAAATCACTGTCTCTGGGGAGCCGAGGGCGGTTTAGGTAAGGTAGTCGTAATCCCGGGGAAGGAAGAAAAGGGGGCCCTGTGCACTATGAAGCCATCAGGAGGTTACGATCTCGAGCTCATGATAACAAACGTCCCAACGGACTTGCAGGCGCGTGTGTCAGAAAATCTGACCGCGTTCGCCACCCACAAGCACGACTGCGGGAGAGTCACTGGGTTCGAAGTCAGCGTAGACAGGGACCCCATGATCCGACCCCAAAAGCAGTATAATTTCCCCAAGGAGGCAGAACCCGACATGGAGACAGCAATATCTTCATTGGTACAGCAGGGCGTATTGAGGACGATAGCCACCCACGTGAACTCCCCATTATGGCCGGTAAAGAAACCGGACAATTCGTGGAGAGCCACGGTGGACTATAGAGTCCTCAATAGTAATATCCCAGCCTGCGCGCCCACGGTAGCAGCAGTTGCAGACTTAATAGGGAGTATTCCAGCATCGGCGACCACATTCACGGTGCTGGACATCTCGAACGGTTTTTGGTCCATTCCGCTGCGGCGGGAGGACCAGTACAAGTTTGCCTTTACATTCAAAGGGCAACAGTACACCTGGAACTGCTTACCACAGGGTTTTCACAACAGCCCCAGCATTTTCCATCAGTGTATGGCGGGGAGTTTGAAAGAGTTCAGCCAGCCCAACCAGATAGTGCAGTATGTGGACGACTTACTCCTGTTCACAGATACAAGGGAGCAGCACGGCCCACTGTTAGCCGAATTGTTGGAACTGTTAGAAAGGAAGGGTTTCAAAGTAAACCCAAAGAAAGCCCAGATCGGCCAGCAGGAAGTTAAATTCCTGGGTCTGGCCATCCGCGCTGGGGAAAGAGCCATAGATAAGGCCAGACGGGAATCTATACAAGATCTGCCGATTCCCAACACAGTAACGGGTGTAAGGTCCTTTTTGGGATTGACCGGGTACTGCAGAGATTTCATCGAGGACTATGCTGCCACAGCGGCCCCGCTACTTCGACTCTTACACAAGGGAGTCGAGTGGTCTTGGGACGAGGGGTGCCAGGCAGCATTCGAGAAGTTGAAAAGAGATCTGCAGACCGCGCCAGCCCTAGGGGCCATAGATGGGGGAGAGGAGTTCTTTCTGGAGGTAGCCGCTAGTGGGGACAGCCTGAGCGCAGTGCTGCTCCAAGAGCGGCACGGCAAGCTAAGACCAGTAGTTTATTCCTCCAGGGTGCTCACGGATGTGGAGAGGAGTTTCTCCAATTGCGAACGGCATCTCCTGGCCACGCATTGGGCTGTGAACAGATCAGTGATCTTCACAGGGACCTCTCCCATTACGCTCCTCACCCATCACACCCCCACGAAGATGCTTCTGGACGGGAGGATTAAGGATGGGACCATAAGCAACGCTCGGATTGCGCGCTGGACCCTCCTCCTTTCCCAGATGGATCTCAAAGTTAAAGGCCTCTGCGCGCCAAGGCTCGCAGCCAATATGGCATATCCCGGGACAGCCCATCAATGTTCCGTAGAAGGGGTATGGGAAGTTAACATAGGTTTACGGGCCGGGATACATCCCACGGGCCGCGAGATCTACGTAGACGGTTCTAGCACTGTAGCTGACGGCAAGCGACTCACAGGGTGTGGAGTTTATGACCCTGCGGCAAACATTGCCCTGGCAATTAAGCTCCCCAGCACTATGAGCGCGCAGCAGGCTGAACTGTCCGCGGTGGCGTACGTGGTTACCCACCCCGAGATTTTCCCAACCCCATACACTATTTGCTCAGACAGCATGTTCACGTGCAATTCGTGTACAGAGTACCTCGCCATCTGGTCCCGACGCGGGTACACCTCCGCGGACGGGCGGCCTTTAACAGTTAAGCCCTTGCTGGAGAAGATCCTAGCAGCTGTGGGGGAGAAAGGAGAGGTGTTCATCCATAAGGTGAAGGCTCACTCCATTACAGAACCCCGCAGTCAGGGCAACCAGCAGGCGGATGCGCTAGCCAGGGAGGGTGCCCGCAACGGCATTCTCTGGGACCCATACGAACCCGGACCCGTGGCGGCGATCCAAGGCAGGGAGGGAATTCCCGGGAACACAGGGGTGACACCGCCCCCAGACCTAAAGACCGTCCAAACCCTGGATCCCGCCCTAAAAGCAGTCCTAAAAGCCATCACAGAGGGCAAACAGGTAGAAGGTCCGTACAGTACGGCAGCCCTCACAGTCAAAGAAGGTATGCTGTTCCGAAAGGAGCAGTGGGTTGTGCCGCAGCAGCACCGAAGGGAATTCCTGCAATTGGCCCACGAGGGTCCAGGAGCGGGACACCCCGGACCTGAGGTCACCTGGCAACGGGTGGAACAGGCGGGATGGTGGCCGGGACTTCGGGACGATGTCCGCGAGTTCTGCGCAAGCTGTCTTGTGTGTGCTGCTAACAACCCAGACCCCCACAAAAGGAAGGTGCCCATGGGGCACATCAGGAGGGTAGAGGGACCATGGCAGTCGATTCAGGTCGACTACATAGGGCCCCTGCCCGCCGCCCAGGGAGGCTATAAGTACTGCCTTGTCCTGGTAGATGTGTTCACCAAATGGGTAGAAGCCTTCCCGTGCAGAACAGCTACGGCACTGGGTACTGCTAAGATCTTGATTCGGGAAGTGTTCTCACGGTGGGGACTCCCCCGTTTTGTAGAGTCCGACCAAGGGAGTCAGTTCACCGGTCAAGTAATGCAGAACGCCCTCAGGCTCTTGGGCATTGAGGGAAAGTGGCACGTAGCATACAATCCCCAGTCATCCGGGATTGTGGAGCGTATGAATCGGACCCTCAAGGAAAAGCTGAGGAAAGAGACAATGGGCTCGCCCCAGAAATGGGCGGAGGTCCTGCCTTTAGTCCTCATGGGGATCCGAGCCAGCCAGTCCAAAAGCACGGGGTATTCCCCGCACGAGTTAATGACTGGAAGGATCATGCGAACACCCACCCATGTGCTAGCCCCGGTGCTCACTGAGGGCCAGCTCCGAGAGGTGAAACGGGACAAATTCGCCCAAACCCTCTTGGAGCGCCTGAGACAGATTTATGGGCAGGCGGCTGGGAACATGGGAAGACAGCACCAGGGAAATAAACTGTTGTTGGAACCTTGGAAACAACAAGAGTGGGTAGTCGGGGACCAGGTCATGGTCCGAAACTACGCCAGGGTAGGGAGTTTTGAACCACTGTACATGGGGCCATACAGCATTGTAGACAAAGCCAGCCCCATGGTTTATGCAGTGAAGACGCCCCGACGTACCAAATGGTTTCACATCAACCAGTGCAAACTGTTTAAACCGGGTACACCAGGACCACCAAAGGGGACCAGGTCTGAGAACAAAGATCCTCAGCCTGTAACAGAGTCACAGACCACACAGGCTGGAGCAGTAGCCTGCGTGAAGGGAGAGGCCATCCCATTGGAGTGGGAGGTCTCATCTTTTGAATGGGATTTAGGCAGGGGAGAGCCCGGACAGCTCAACCTCGCTTTAGACCCAATCACGGAGGAGGAAGAGTCAGAGGACGGCAGTCCCGCCCTCGACTCAAGCTTGGGGGAGGTAGGGAGTGGGGGTGGAGACTCGTTACCTGTAGGGACAGGTGAGGTGGAGTCGGAAGCCACAGATCCCGACCCCGGGGGGGCGGAGCCTGAGGAAGGGGAGCTGGAGCCGGCAGCTGTGGAGGAACCACAGGCTGTGACGGTAACAGTCACGACCCCAGGTCCATCGGCCCCGGGAGCCCAACCCAAAGCAGCCCCTCGTAGGTCAGCTCGAGCGCCCCAGCCCAGAAAATTTTGGCCAGATTCTCCCCATCCTCCCCAACCATGGTTTAAAGCAGCCCCAGGAAGACATGATCCCCGTTCAGCAGCGACAGGCTGCGGGGGATCAAGGCCAAAGATCAATGCAGCCCCACCGCAGGGTGTGGCACACGACAGACCTCACAGGGATTCGGAAAGCCGCCCCACGGAGGGCGGCGCTGTACATAAGTTAAGATAGGTAATTATGGTCATAGTTTAAGGAATGTAAAGTATATGGTGTTAAGAGTACAATTTTGAGGTCTGCCCGGTATGTGTGTTTGTTAGGGAGCGGGGTCCAGGAACCCGCGCGTCCAATTAATTTAGGCCAGCACCTATCGGGAGCCCGGCTACATCATTTTGTTGGTTACAGAAACCTGGGATACGATGGAAAGGATTGTCGTCGCGTTCATGGCGATCGGGTGCGGGTGGGCCTACCGAGGCCGCACCAAGGACGTCATCATTTTCGGGTGCTCCGGGGACACGGCCCCCATCGCAACGGATGGGACGGGGGAGCGAGAGGTAGAGGAAACCGCCACCTACTTCCACCAAGGGAGATGGCCAGGTTGGCTGGGAACGAATTCTACGGAATATTCCAGCAATTTCGGTTTTGCCTACCAAGAGACTTCATTAACGTGCCCTCGAGTGAGGATCCTAGCGCCCAGAGTCAGCGTCACCGTGGGAAAGAGGATTTGTCTGGTGTGCAATGGGAACGTACCACCAAGGCGATGGTGGTGGCTACGAAAGCTGGGAAAGGACATGAGAAACTCTACGGTCGAGTGGGAGCGACTGGGTAATAATACCCATCGGACTATTACGGGAACTCACGGACAATTACGTGTGTGTTGGGACAAATGGTGGGAACCGGATGAGGGAATATATGTCTGTATGTGGGGTTCGAGACACGTCTGCCCCAAGGGTGTGTCCATCTTCTTCCAGAGGCAGTGGCAGGATGAAGGGAAGGGGATGAGATGGGATGTTAGCACTCGAGCGTGCGGAGCCCCATACTCCCCTATTCCGGTGAACGCCACTGAACTCATCACCCGCCCACGCAAGCCTCTGCCCACGCTTCCGGTAGCACTAGCCCAGAAAGGAGGGTGCCCAACCACCACCAAGGGACCCGGGAACGGTTTAGTATTGGTACCCACCGGTCAGGTGCTGTACCAAGGGGTACACTACGCGGTGGCCTCAGTGATTTTAAATCTCACTGAGGTAAGATTGCCGGAGTGGTGTCCCAAAGAAACGGAACAATTATACCAGGTCCTGTTAACCAGTATGTTTAGACAATTTTACGAATTTGACTTTGCCGACATCGACAGAGACAAATTATACACCACACCGCCAGAAGTTTTGGATCGAGTCGGGAGGCAAAGAAGGGGTACTGTAAATGACATATTCACTGCTTTTAATACCGGGACATCTGTTGTCAACGCTCTAGATAACGTGGAGCTGCAGACACAGATCAACGGTTTAAAAGCCCAGTTAAGGAACATATTGACAGACGAAAACAAGGTCGTGGGTTCTGAGTTGCATGAGGACCAGGCCATGACACTACACTTTAAGGACATAATTGCTGAGCTGGAGAAACACGCGAGAACGGTAAATGCACTCATTAAGGAGGATCGGAATGCGTCCGATCAAGCTGCGCAAAACGAGGCCTGTGTGCTGTACGGGGCGTGGTTATTGGGCGAGGGCCGCAGTAATCTTGAGGATTTAAAACAGGGTTTGGTCCCGTCCTGGATCAGCAACAAGCACTTGCAAGCGCTCCACCCTTTTGAGAATGCATTAAGCCCGTGCCAGCTCAGACTAGCCGCAGAAGCATACCCAGTTCCAGTGGACTGCGGACATTCGAATCACACTATTATGGGAATAGTAGTAAGAATGCCGGTGTTGGGTCCCGCAGCAAAGCCCGCCCCGGTATACAGAGTAGAGAACATTGGAGTCATTCAGGGGGGCGCACACATTCGTTACGCAGTGGTCCCGCCTTACGTCATCAGATGGGAGCGTACGATGACAGGCACCGACCTCTCGGGATGTCGGAGCCGGGGAGCACACATCATCCTGTGTCCCCAGCACTTGAATGCCTTTTTGAAACCACAGTGCGGGTTCAGAACCGCTAGCGCGAAGCCGGTGAATTGCACCATGGAGGCAATGGCAGAGGACCATGTGCCCCCACAGGTAGCATATATCGGGGGTGGGACATACTGCGTCACCACTGCAGCGCCTCAGTACCGATATGGACAACACGAGTGGTGTTCGGTCGGTGATAGCAGTTTCTGTTTCAAACCCAGGGCCGAGGTTCAAGTGGCACAACAACGAATTGTTCCCATTCCTGCGCCCTCCACTGTACACATCACTATCAAAGAGAATTTCACAGACTTACAACGATTTGTCGCGCATTTTGGTTATGTCATTCCCCCTCTTCCCGAACACCTCACCAAGGTTTTAAAAGCCGTTATAGTTTCGCAGAAACATTTCTACACACTGGAGCAGAAGACTTTAGAGATAGGAAAAGACATATTGGACATAACCATCCCACCATGGTGGGACTTGTTCACCAACATAGAGGTCCCCGCCTGGATTAGAATAGCATCCCATATCCTGGTAGTATGTCAGGTTTTGATTGTGATATTTTTGCTCTTCGTGCATTGCAAAAGAGGCAAACGCCTCCAGAGGTACGAGAACACAGGAGAATGGAGAGAACGCTATGTGCGAATGGGGGAAGCAGATACCCCACTCGAAGCTGCTAGTATAAGATTAAGCGTCCCTCCATTTAAAAAAAAATTTTGATTGTTTTGGGTTATAAGGAAATAAGTATTATGTTATTAGTTCTTAAGTTTTTTTGGATTAATAAAAGATGCATGCAGATGGCGCAAAAGGGTATCAACCCCTGCCCATCTGACAGGTGAAGGTGTTATAGTTTAAGATTTGCTGTCTATGATTCCAAATGTGCATGAGGTAATTTTCATTTTCTCCGGAAATGGGAACTGCATGTGTCGTGAGGGGCATAGATAGTTAAGTGCCAGGAATGTTTGGATGTGGGGAATCAGGGAAAATTTGCTCATCAAGGATTATTGATACTTTAAGCAAGCTATCAGTATCACAGGGGGGCCTGTAAGATTCGCAATTTTCAGCAAAAATCACGCAAGAAAACTGGATAAAATTAAGACTGTTTATTGACCAAAGTAAGCTTGCACAGAAAAACCTTTGATAAAAGGGCATACAAAATGGCCGCCAGGCCCCGTGATCAGTTTATGAACCATTTTATTTCTGTTACTGCAAGCCAGACAGGCTTGTGGATTGAAGACAGTGAGCCCACGAAAGCCAGTCTCTGGGAACCGAAACTCAGAGCAACAGCATACATATTCAATGGATTATAAGTACAGGATGGGGCCCATCAAAATATGGGCGGACAATGTAAAAACACTTATACCCATTTATCGTACAAAGGAAAAACCGTTTAGCAGCCATCAAGGAAAATGTCCGGACCGATCAATATGCGAACCGAGCCACGGTGACAATGCAAAAGACATTGAAAGACATTATCGGCCAGGAAGGCCAGTTTAAGTTATCACCGGCTCCGTTACAAGACAAAGCGCCCCTGCAGAGATTTCTGCCCGCCAAAATTAATACAAAGACAGGACTATGATTTGGCGGGAGATAAGACTGTCCCAAAAGAGTATAACTATGGATTGAAAGTCCATCTAAGTTACTTCGGACTTCGGGTTACTTGAACAACTTCTTCTTCACTGCCACGGCTTCTTGTTGGGCGACTTCAGGCTTCCATTTCTTCAAGAACTTTCTTCTACGAGGAACGAACGAAGGGCGGACGGTGCCCGGATCGGCGCCTCTTCCACTTCGGCAGATCGATGAAAACGTTTTTGTCTTTTTAAAGACGGACGGTTTCGGAAAAAAGGACAACGTGGCCGGTGTTCAGCCAAACAAGGCTCGGCCACGACGAGAAGACGACAAGGGTGGCCCGGGTACTGGGGTCGGGAGATCATCGACGACCCAGGCCGACGGAGAAGAAACCCTCTGGAGAACCAGCGATCGATGCCACAAGATTCTCCCATGTGCATAACCTGCATCTAGGTCTGCTCCATGAACCCAAATCGACTTAGTGGATCTCAACCTTAACGAGCGCTCATCGAGGCTGGGTCTACCCCACCGCCTCGAGGGAGGAGAGAATATCGACTGCGCCAGAAGTTTCCAAATCCACGTGACGACGGAAAGCGGTGCCAAAAAGGCTGCGAACCCCCTTTCTCGCGATTTCGAGAGTGGTGAGCATGATCCCAAGTTCCCCAGGTCGAAACTTAGTTTAGGTATAGGGGAGGGAGTTAAGGGAAATCGTAATGTGTTTCCCCTTTTTCGATGTGCCGTGTGTTCCCCATTTCCATAGAGTCAAGTTCATAAATTTGTGCATGATTGTAGTAACTTTAATCTGTGCCTATGACATGTATTTTGTAATGCTTCAAACTGTTTAAAAATAAAAGCATCCATTTCGTGCTATTCAACCTGGTCTATTGAGTTCTTTCTCTGCACTACTGTTCTCTGCACCTAAGTCCAAGGTCTAGAACCGTAGGGGGAGTGGGTCAAACCACTCAAGGGTAATTATTGCACGAAGCCTGGCAGGAGACCAGAAAGAGCAAGAGAAACCCCCTACAATCCCAACGTGCTTCAAAGCCAATGATGTACTTTCTGAAGTGTAGTCACTGTTGTAAAGTAGGGAAATACACACAAGAGCTGGCAAGGAATTGGAGAGCGGGGGAGAGCAATTTATTCCCACATGCTCACAAATGACTCCGTCTGCAGAACTGCAATGTATTCATCAAGCAGGACCAACTTATTGCCTTGTAAAATCAGCAGCTCCAACTTGTATTAATCAAAGTTATATTCATCAAACCGCATTGTTTTAATTGTATTTAATTCGGAGAATCTCTGGCATCTGTCACACTCAATGAACGAATAAAAAGAATTCGACAGATTATTACCATCTCGCGTACATTGTAATTAAATGTAAAAATAGGCTTGTGGATACATTGTGAAATTAAAGCAACATCTAACATTAAATTGTTGCATTGTTGGTGTGACAGAAGACAAAAGTGGATAGATTTGTGTATAACCCTTGTGTTACATAGGTGCAAAATATAGATTATTTCCCCCAAACCATTAACCTTTTTAAACATCCCTTATCCAAGTTGCCCTTGGTAGAAAATGCACCATGTGTTTTCCTATCTCTGTAACCTCCTCCAGCCCTACAAACCCTCCGAGATCTCTGCGCTCCTCCAATTCTGGCCTCTTGCGTATCCCCAATTTAATCGCTCCACCTTTAACCGCTGTGCCATCAGCTGCCTAGGTCCTGAGCTCTGGAAGTTCTTTGCTAAACCTCGCCGTCTCTCTCCTCCTTTAAGACGCTCCTTAAAACCTACCTCTTTTGACCAAGCTTTTGGTCCTTTGTCCTAATATCTCATTATGTGGTTCGGTGTCAAATTTTGTTTGGTAATACTCCTGTGAAGCACCATGGGACATTTTACTATGTTAAAGGCGTTACAACAACATGCATTTATATATCAGTCCATGATGACTTTAAGAAGATCCATGTATTTCCACAAATATGTATTGAAATTGTCTTTCGGAGAAGGGAAGGTCAATTTTGAACATTTGGATGTATTTGAACAGGTTGGGGCTTTTTTCTTTAGAAAAGAGAAGTCTTAGAGGAGATCTGATGGAGGTTTTTAAAATTATGAATGGTTTGGACTAGATGTGGAGAGAATTTTTCCACTTGTGGGAGAATCCCAAATTGGGGGCCATAAATCCAAGACACTAACTAATAAATCCAGTAGGGAAATAAGGAAGGTAAATAGCTTGGAGGCTTTCAAAAGGAAACTAGCCGAGTACATGAGAGAAAAGGGAATAGAAAGCTATCCGAAAAAATGGCGTCAGTTTCCACATGTACGCTGACGACACCCAGCTCTACCTCACCACCACTTCTCTCGACCCCTCCACCGTCTCTAAATTGACGCACTGCTTATCCGATATCCAGTACTGGATGTGCAGAAATTTTCTCCAATTAAATATTGGGAAGACCAAAGCCATTGTTTTCGGTCCCAGCCACAAACTCTGTTCCCTAGTTACTGACTCAATCCCTCTCCCTAGCATCTGTCTGAGGCTGAACCACACTGTTTGCAACCTTGCTGTCATATTTGACCCTGAAATGAGCTTCTGACCACATATCCGCAGCATAACTAAGACCGCCTATTTCCACCTCTAACATCGCCCGTCTCTGCCCTTGCACCCGCTGCTGAAACCCTCATCCATACCTTTATTACCTCTAGACTTGACTATTCCAACACACTCCTGGCTGGCCTCCCACGTTCTACCCTATGTAAGCTTGAGGTCATCCAAAACTTGGCTGTCCTTGTCCTAACTCTCTCCAAGTCCCGTTTACCCATCTCCCCTGTGCTCGCTGACTTGCATTGGCTCCCGGTTAAACAGCGCCTCGATTTTAAAAATTCTCATCCTTGTTTTCAAATCCCTCCATGGCCTCGCCCCTCCCTATCTCTGTAATCACCTCCAGCCCCACAACCCCCCTGAGATATCTGCGCTCTGCAAATTCTACCTTTCTTGAGCATCCCTGATTATAATCGCTCAACCATTGGTGGCCGTGCCTTCAGCTGTCTGGGCTCTAAGTGCTGGAATTGCCCCTCCGCCTCTCTTTCCTCCTTTTAAGACGCTCCATAAAAACCTACCTCTTTGACCAAGCTTTTGGTCACCTGCCCTAATTTCTCCTTATGTGGCTCGGTGTCAAAGTTTTTGTCTTAACACTCCTGTGAAGCGCCTTGGGACGTTTTACTACGTTAAATAGTAGTACAGGTAGACTATCCTTTATCCGAAAACCTTGCGACCAGCTGTGTTTCGGTTTTCGGATTTCAGAAGGTTTTGACAACAAACACTGTTGCTTAGTGACAGCTTGTAAACACTCGGGCCCTGCCTTGGAAGCGTCTCTGAAGCTGTTGCTAAGCTACAGAGACTCTTTCCACAGCCTGACTGTTTTATAAAAAAAAAAAATGCTAGGGGAAGTAAAAAAAACTAACAAAACAGCTGCTGATTTCTGCCGTTAGATCGAGGTTTCCGGCTCCCCCTGCCCCGTATCTGAATTCCTTGACTTAGTGGAGGTTTGGGGCTCGACTGCCGCCGCCAGTTGTGGGAAAGCCGGATATCGGCTGACTCCTACACTAAGCTGGCCCGCAAATCAGGTCACGGGGGGGGGGGGGAAGAAGAAAAGACTATTGGACGGGCCGCTGCAGCTATCGGACGGGCCGCTGTATTGTTGGGTTCACTCTCCCGGTACCTCCTTCACACTGCCCGGCTCGGCCTGCAATCTCCTACCCAGGAGGGAACTCTGTGACCCTCTGCCCTGCTCACAGGGAAAGGCAGAGCTCCCGGACCACTCCTGTCATGTTTGGCGCCACTCGGGTCATGTCGTGCACACGACTTATGCTCCACGAAAAAACTTTCGGTTTTTAGAGGTTTTCGGTTTTCGGAAGTGCAGATAAAGGATAGTCTACCTGTAGTAGTAGTAGTAGTAGTACTGAGATGAGGTAGATGGAATGGGAGGAGACTCGTGTGGAGTATAAACACTGGCTCTGATTAGTTGGGCCGACTGGCCTGTTTCTGTGCTGTATATTCTATGTAATTTATCAACAACCGAAACTGTTTTTAATTTCCACACTTTTTTTTTCCCCTCCTATAGTTTCTCTGTGTAGTGCACCTTCCCCAGGCCTACACCAATAACACACTAGTAGAAATTGTCAAATATGCAGAGAGAAATTGTATGAATAAGTCCCTCCTTTTTAAAAAAAAAAACTTGTTTTTTTTTGCTTAAACCTGCTAAGATTTAGCACGGTATTAGCTTCCTTAATTCTATTCCAGTACACAAGGGTTTTTAAATTGGCATTCCCTCACCGAGGACCGTTGCAGTCCATGATTGATGTATCTACTGCTGAATCAGTAGTTGTTGGAAGAGAGATGCCGGAGGGAGAGAGCAAGCCATTCAGATCAAACACCAACATTTTGTAAGAAATATTGGCATTTAAGCTGTTTCAGTTCGCTGGGCCCCAGTCATTTTTTTGTTGAAGATATTAATCGGTCTCGTTTAGATCAGCGAGTGACTCCGAGCTTTCAAAGAGGATTAGTTCTGATAGATGTAGTGGTGAGAAAACGAGAACCACCATGTAAGGAAATCACTTGCATCATAATTTAGCACCATAGTTGCAAACTATTATGTTCCACTACTCAAGCCAGTAAAGCTTCGTAACTCCTGTTGAAAATTGCCATGTTACTGTCACTATCCACATGCTCTTGCTGTCCCATAAGCTTGCTTGCAGTTGAAGCCGAAGCCAAAGTCCAGCGTCGTGTTGTTCTGGCACCTTTCCTGAAGACAAAGCAGAGACATCATAGAATGATGCAGCACAGAAGGAGGCCATTCGGCCCATCATGCCTGTGCCGGCTCTTTGAAAGAGCAATTCAATTAGACCCACTCCCCTTGCCCATTCCCCACAGCCTGACAAATTATTTCCCCTTCAGGTATTTATCCAATTCCCTTTTTGAAAGTTATTATTGAACCTGCTTCCACCGCCCATTTCAGGCAGTGCATTCCAGGTCATAACTGTGTAAAATGAGTTCTCCTCTTTCTCCCCTCTGGTTCTTTTGCTAATTATCTTAAATCTGTGTCCTCTGGTTACCGACCCTCCTGCCACTGGAAACAGTTTCTCCTATCAGAACCTTTCGTAAGAGGGCATGAGACAAAACTGGTTGGATAGAATAAACTGGAGAGGGTGTTCTGTTAATTGGGCAGCCTATCAATTTTACCAACATACAAAAGGCAAAATACTGCGGGTGTTGGAAATTTTCTCCAATTAAATATTGGGAAGACCGAAGCCATTGTTTTCGGGCCCTGCCATAAACTCCATTCCCTAGCCACCGACACCATCCCTCTTCCTAATATCTGTCTGAGGTTGAACCACACTGTTCGCAACCTTGGTGTCATATTTGCTCGCTGACCTACATTGGCTCCTGGTTAAGCAATGCCTCGATTTCAAAATTCTCATCCTTGTTTTCAAATCCCTCCATGGCCTCGCCCCTCCCTATCTCTATAACCTCCTGCAGCCCCACAACCCCCTGAGATATCTGCGCTCCTCTAATTCTGCCCTCTTAAGCGTCCCTGATTATAATCGCTCAACCATTGGTGGCTGTGCCTTCAGCTGCCTTGGCCCTAAGCTCTAGAATTCCCTCCCTAAACCTCTCTGCCTCTCTACCTCTCTTTCCTCCTTAAGACGCTCCTTAAAACCGACCTCTTTGACCATCTGCCCTAATATCTCCTTTATGTGGGGCAATTCCCTCCACAGATGCTGCCTGGCCTCTTGAGTATTTCCAGCATTTTCTGTTTATAATTTTACCTAGATATCTGGGCAAGTGAAAACACACCCTGGAATACTGGGAGCTTGGGCTCAACTGTGAGAATATTCTGAAACCTTGAAGTCCCCAAAAAAACTAAAGCGGGGAAAATAGAGTGAAGAAACCCCAGCAGCATAACCCCCACAATGTCACACCTAGCCACCTGTGTCCCTCAACATGACAAACCGCTGCAATCTTGTTGCTAATACCTGCTGTTGTGGAGTATTTTAAACCAACACTCGACACAAGGTTTTAGATCGTTATTCAAATGGTCTTTATTACACCGGTGGGGAAACAATCTCTACTGGCGCGCCAGCAGACTTCTCCGAAATGATACAGCAAGCGTTACATATTTATGCGTTCAAAAGTCGTGGTAGCCTCGTGCATAATCCGTTACACTGTTTTAATTGGCTTAAAGCCTGCATGCACAGTTGCTGATTGGCTAATTCCCTATCTCGCGTCACAGTCTTTCGCCTATATTTATATTGTCACATGATCTTTATGATCTCGCCTGTTGTTATATTTTGTAAACCTTTAGTAAAACCACATATTTTTGTCTTGCTGTGCCCAGTGTGGTTTTACTTATCTCTAGGTTCCATAGTTTGTGGTTGGTGCTTCTGAGCTATTTTCATCTAATCTTGCAAAAGCATCAAGACCCTGTGGTCAGCATGTCTGAACTGTCTCTGCTGATCTCTGTCTAGTGTGAAGCTGCATTGTTAACCCCTTAATTCCTGAAGGACGCCGCTGCTCCACTTCACCTGCAAAGCCCAGTTATGCAACACAGATCATTTTGCATGCTTGCAGAGGACCTAAGAGGCATGATCCATTTGCAATATCTGTTTCCTCATGACTTCCCAGAGCTGGGTAATTTACATCGAATGTACAGCACAGAAACAGGCCATTCGGCCCAACTGCTCCGTGCTGGTGTTTATACTCCACACGACCCTCCTCTCATCCCATTTCATCTATCCCTATCCGCAGAACATAGGAACAGGAGGCCATTTAGCCCCTCGATCCTGTTCCACCATTCAATGAGATCATGGCTGATCTGTGATCTAATGCCTTTCCCTTCATACCTTTTTTTTTAAAACAGAAATCTATCAATCTCGGATTTAAAATTAACAATTGATCTAGCATCAACTGCCATTTGCGGAAGAGAGTTCCAAACTTCTATCACCCTTTGTGTGTAGAGGTGTTTCCTAATTTCACTCCTGAAAGGCCTGGCTCTAATGTTTAGGCTATGTTCCTAATCCTTTATTCCTTCTATTCCTTTCTTCCTCGGGTGTTTATCTAGCTTCTCCTTAAATGCATCAGCATCAATGCTATTCGCTTCAACTACTCCTTGTGGTAGCGGGGCTATTTCTAAACAATCGATGCAGATCTATTGATGTGAACTGCCCTGCAAGATCTAAAATGCACTTAAAAAGCACTAGAAGCAAGCGACAAAGCATTTATATTTTCTGAAGCACCCTGTGCTTCTGGTTGTTGGCACATTATGCTCTTTTTGTGCAGCTTCATATTTTCCTAAATGGGTTCCTTGTTTAGTGACTTTATCTGAATTGAAATACCTTTTTTCTTTTAACAAGGAAAACCTGGTTATGGGCTTTGAATAACCCCAGTAATAATGCATAGAAACAAGCTCTGGTACAGAGGGAACATTCTGTGTTTGAACTGCTCGAGTGTCAGTGTGTCAAACCCTTACACAAAGGGTTCAGTTGATGTGTTTAAGTTTTCTCAGAGTGGTAAACTGTTAAGGGCCAGATTGTAAACGGCAAGAAGGAGCCTTGCAATTACTTTTTGAACACAGTTGTCATTTATTAGTCTTTTGGAGGACAATGCTGAGTTTGTTCAGAGTTGAATGTTAAGAGCCAGTCATTGGGCTACAAGCGAAGGGCGATAGACCAATAAGTGACCGAGCTGTTTAATTCTACCTCACCGGCGACCCCAGCTTATCGGAAAAGAGCACCCTCTGTTCCACTGAAAAGCTTTTTAAAGACATTCCACGTCTTTAGTTTAGTTTAAAAGAACTATGACTAAATTTGATTGTGGGTAATGTAGGTCTGCTCAATCTTCCCTCAGCAAACTGAATGTAAACTTTAAGGGGGAGAAATTCGGTGTCACCCCGTTTGGGGCACAATTATCGGCCGGGCGCAAAATTTAGCGCCTGGCGTTAATTATCACCTCCGCCTGCAAACTTGGTTTCTATCACCCCTGGAGGTGATTGAAGCGCTAAATCAGGTGCGACACACCCCTCAAGGTGCTAACGAAGCTCATGTGATGTCAGTAAGCAATGGAACACAGACACACTGGCGCCGGCCGGTTCTTAAAGGGGAGGGTTGATCTTGCTCTCCATCCACACCCTGCTCATTGCAGCCTTGAATCTCGGCCTGGAGAGACCTGTACATCAAATCTGCTGGAAAGAACAATGGAGAGGCCCAGGGAAAGAGCTCAGACTGCAGCCCCCATCGTCTCTTTTTTAAATTGATGCAAGGAAGGTCAAATCAAAATGAACCTGCAAAGTGCTGCTCAGTACCCAAAACTCCTTCACAGCATTGACTCTCTCCTCTCTCTCCCCGAATGCATGATGCAAAAAAAGGCAGGAAGTGGTCGCCTTTAAATAGTGCTCCCCCAGTTCCTGCCCGACTGCAAAACGTTCCCCTCAACCTGCCGTTGCTAGCGGCAGGGGGCGCCACTCAATACCCGGTCTGGGGCGCCACCGGGGCGTTGCACGCTCGACTGACGTCACGATCTGCGGGCGGTAGTGTTTAGCATCGCCACAAAATGTCTGGTCAATTTTGCGAGCAGCGCAAACATCGCCGCGCCCGGGCGCTAGTTGCTTTGCGCCCTCTTAGGGCGCTAACGGGAGGCACAAAGCAACCGAATTTTTCCCCCCAAAAACACAATCGTTCAACCTGCCACATGATTTGCACTGCAGACTGAAAGTGCCGTTGCCTGTCGTGACCAAGCAAAAATCCTGACTTCATACCACTCTCTAGTTTCAGTAGAGGACCAATGGAACTGGGAAGTGCGTGTCATTTTAGTGCCAGATTCATACTGCAACTTTACTACAGTACCTTTTTTTAAAAAATAAAGAAATCAATTGAGTCCATTGTTTAGTGGTTAACCACGAATTGCAACAAAGAAACTGTTTGTTACCAATCTGTACCTGATCAAGTTAACTGTCTGGTCATATTTCAATCTCTGTGTAACATGAAAAGCCACTGAAGCTGAAGCACAGTAAAAGTAGTAGAATTTTTAAAAAATCTGTATCGGTTTAGTGCTGACTCCATATGTACCAGTTATTATACACAATTCTTGGGTACCAGTTATTATACACAATACTTGCCATTTCTAAATTCATTGAAAACATGTATTGCCTCCAACCCAACCTTCTGCTATGTTCAGGTTTTATCAAAGAAATTCAAGTGCTGTCTCATTTAGAAACCTGCACACACACACACACTTAAGTTCTGCAAGTTGTGGATCAGTGTTATTTCAAGCTATAATAACAACAGGAAACGCTGCAAAAATTCAGTAGGCCAGGCAGCATCGGTAAAGAGAGAAACAGATTTAACGTTTCAGGTCGATGACCTTTCGTCAGAACTGGGAAAAAAAGACAGGAAATGGAAAGCAAGTTTGGGAGCTGGGAAAAGGGGGAGGGGATGAAAGAACAAAAGGGAAGGTCAGTGATGGGAGAGAGCGCAGGGGAGATAGAAACATAGAAACATAGAAGATAGGAGCAGGAGTAAGCCATTCGGCCCCTTGAGCCTGCTCCGCCATTTAATGCGATCATGGCTGATCATCCAAACTCAGTACCCTGTCCCTGCTTTCTCCCCATATCCCTTGAT
This sequence comes from Somniosus microcephalus, assembly GCF_052327205.1. Lineage (NCBI taxonomy): Eukaryota > Metazoa > Chordata > Chondrichthyes > Squaliformes > Somniosidae > Somniosus > Somniosus microcephalus. The sequence goes on along the minus strand of NC_140997.1, from coordinate 17,278,525 downwards.
CCCCTTAGCCTTAAGAAATATATCCAACTCCTTCTTGAATATATTTAATGAATTGGCCTCAACTGTCTTCTGTGGTAGAGAATTCCACAGGTTCACCACTCCCTGGGTGAAGAAATTCCTCCTCATCTCTGTCCTAAATGGCTTACCCCTTAACTTTAGATTGTGACCCCTGGTTCTGGACTCCCCTGCCATCGGGAACATCCTTCCTGCATCTAGTCCTGTTAGAATTTTATAAGTTCCAATGAGATCCCCTCTCATTCTTCTAAATTCTAGCGAATATAAGCCTGATCAACTCGATCTCTCTTCATACGTCATTCCTGCCATCCTAGGTATCAGTCTGGTGAATCTTCGCTGCACTCCCTCCATGGCAAGAACATCCTTCCTCAGATAAGGCGACCAAAACTGCACACAATGCTCAAGGTGTGGTCTCACCAAGGCCCTGTACAACTGCAGCAAGACATCCTTGCTCCTGTACTCGAATCCTCTCGCTATGAAGGTCAACATACCATTTGCCTTCCTAACCGCCTGCTGCACCTGCATGCTTACCTTCAGCGACTGGTGCACAAGGTCACCAGGTCTCGTTGCACTTCCCCTTTCCCCAATCTATTGCCGTTCAGATAATCTGCCTTCCTGTTTTTTGCCAACAAAGTGGATAACTTCGCATTTATCCACATTATACTGCATCTGCCATGCATCTGCCCAATCGCCCAACCTGTCCAAATCGTACTGGAGTTTCTCTGCATCCTCCTCACAGCGCACACACACCCATCCATCTTTGTGTCGTCTGCAAACTTGGAGATTTGGAGATGTTACATCTAGTTCCCTCGTCTAGATCATTAATATATATTGTGAATAACTGGGGTCCCAGCACCGATCCCTGCGGTACCCCACTAGTCACTGCCTTCCACTCGGAAAAAGACCCGTTTATTCCAACTCTTTGCTTCCTGTCTGCCAACCAGTTTTCTATCCAAGTCCGTACCTTACCCCCAATCCCATGTGCTTTAACTTTGCACGCTAGTCTCTTATGCGGGACCTTATTGAAAGCCTTCTGGAAGTCCAAATACCCCACATCCACTGGTTCTCCCTTCCACTGGTTCTCCCTTATCTATTCTACCAGTTACATTCTCACAAAATTCCAGTAGATTAGTCAAGCACGATTTACCTTTTGTAAATCCATGTTGACTTTGTCCGACCCTGTCGCTGTTTTCCAAGTGCTCTGCTATTACATCTTTTATAATGGACTCTAGCATTTTCCCCACTACCGATGTCGGGCTTACTGGTCTATAATTCCCTGTTTTTTCTCTACCACCTTTTTTGAATAGTGAGGTTACATTAGCTACCCACCAATCCATGGGAACTGTTCCAGAGTCTATAGAATTTTGGAAGATGACCAGCATTGCATCTACTATTTCTAGGGCCACTTCCTTAAGTACCCTAGGATGTAGATTATCAGGCCCTGGGGATTTATCTGCCTTCAATCCCGTCAATTTTCCTAACACCATTTCCCTACAAATACTGATTTCATTCAGTTCCTCCCTCTCATTAGACCCTATATTCCCCGACATCTCTGGGAGTTTATTTGTGTCCTCCTTTGTGAAGACAGAACTAAAGTATGTATTTAATTGGTCTGCCATGTCTTTGTTCCCCATTATAAATTCCCCTGATTCTGACTGCAAGGGACCTACGCTTGACTTCACCAATCTTTTTCTCTTCACTCTATAGACACTTTTACAGTCAGTTTTTATGTTCCCTGCAAGCTTACTCTCATATTCTATTTTCCCCCTTAAGAGTGAGACATTAAGAGATATTCAAGGCAAGGGGAGGTGACGGGTTAAGGAACAAAGGATGGCTCTTGATGGGGTGTGAATTAAATATATGATCTGAAATTGTTGAACTCTATGTTCAGTCCAGAGGGCTGTAGGGTGCCTAATCGAAAGATGAGCTATCATTTCAAGCTATCACTGGGGTAGGGGTGCATCACACCCAAGGTTGAATCTGTGCTCGTGCGAAGACCACACGCACACATTGGGGTGGGGATGTTGGTCAGTTTTCCCCTCCCCTGGTGCTACATTTTCTATTTGCCCTGTTAGAAATTCAGATATCTAATGGGCCTCCGCTGAAGAGGGTTTGTCAAGGTGCTAGATATCTTCCGGAATGGTCTGACATTGCTAACCAATTGGCCATTGTTTGGGATCTGTGCAAAACAACCCATCCTGCATCTTAAATATCTCTTATCTGCCTATGGGTTCACTTAGAATGGGGCTGTTCCAAAAGGCTAACGCCCTTTTAAGCGGTTTTAGCACAGAATTTATATTAATAATAAATTTGTTTTCTGAAAAATGACCAAAGATTCCCGAACTTTGTACACTTCAAGTATATTTCTTCCACTGTTCAATTTCACGTCCAGTAGTTACGCTGTTAAATCTATTTCTCATCGTCTGGTGTCAGACTTGTGGCTTAAACACCAGGGGCTGAGTCAAGGACACCACACTCCTGGAATCTGAATTAAAAGAACATCAATACTAATTTTGCTGTAGTCTGCATGGTTTGAATGGCACGAGACTTTGTGAATTAACTTTGCAAGGAGGAGACTGAGGGGAGGGACGTCATGTAAAATGTTCAGCATCCACAGCAGTGCTTAAAAGTAAGTCAAGACGTGAGGATGCAAAGTCTAAAAGTGGTGAAAGGACAATTTAAGAATGGAAGTCAGGAAGAACTTCTTCGGAGTGATCAACATTTGGGCTGGCCTTTTGGGTAGGGTAGTGGAGGTGACAACCTGAGATTCAGTCAAGTGACACTTCGATAACATGATTGGGTAAATGTATTTTTTTTTTACTCTGGATAGATGAGTTAAGATGGGCTGAATGGTCTCCCTCATCTGCATCTATTTCAATATGTGCTGTAGGAACCTAGGAACAGGAGTAGGTCGTTTAGCCCCTCGAGCCTGTTCGGCCATTCAATGAGATCATGGCTGATCTGTGACCTAACTCCAAATACTCGCCTTTGCTCCATATCAATACCTTTTGGTTAACAAAAATCTATCAATCTCTGATTTAAAATTAACTGACCCAGCATCAATTGCCATTTGCGGAAGAGTTCCAGACTTCTGCCACCCTTTGTGTGTGTGTGTGTAGAAGTGTTTCCTAATTTTACTCCTGAAACGTCTGGCTCCACATTTTTAGATTATGGCCTAGAAATTCAGTAGGCCTAGAGCCCCATTTGGGGCGCTGGAGGGCCTAGCGCCGGAGTTATGGCCAGTTTAAAAATTCCCTGGGGCCCTGGAATCGGCGGTAGACCGGTAGCGCTGCGCCGGCACCGATGACGTCATCGGTGTGCGCAGCGTCCCGGTTGCCATGCCGACGGGCCCCAGCGCCGAAATTCAGTTGCGGCCGCCTCGCCCGTGGCAGCCGCAACTAAGACTCTGGCAACAGAGTCTTACACGACTTTGCGCCGGCGCATAAAGGTGGAGCGGCGGCCGGCCGCTTTCCCGCCGGCCGCCTGCCCGCACCTCCCTCCCCGGACTCCCCCACCCCCCCCCCCCCCCCCCGCGGAACAGATGCTTCTCGCCTGCGAGCCCGGCACTTCCCCGAGGCGCCGGGCTCATTTTTGTGGCGATTTTACCGGCCAGCGGGCGGGTGCAGGCAGCTCCTCCTTAACTGAAGGAGGAGGCCTGCACTTCCCGAGCCTGCCGCACCGCATCGGGCGCCGCAGCGCCGGAATAGCGCCAGTTTTCAGGCGCAAACACCCTTCAGTAGCGCCGGCAGCCTGTTGGGCGCGGCGCTACTGAATTTTTGGCGCGCGCAGGGGGACTTAGCGCCGGCGCTAACTTTCCGGCGCTAAAGCCCTGGCGCGGCGCCAACTGAATTTCTAGGCCTATGTCCCCTAGTCCTAGAATCCCCAACCAGCGGAAATAGTTTCTCTATCTACCTTATCTGTTCCTCTTAACATCTTGAAAACTTTGATCAAATCACCCCTTAACCTTCTAAATTCCAGGGAATACAACCCTAGTTTGTGTAATCTTTATTGTAATTCCTGTATTCCTGGTTTCATCCAGGCTGGTGAATGTCACTTCTAGGGTCAAGCAAGGCTGTGTCATCGCACCAACGCTTTTCTCGATCTTCCTGGCTGCAGTGCTCCATCTCGCCCTCAGTAAGCTCCCCGCTGGAGTGGAGCTAATCTACAGAACAAACAGGAAACTGTTCAACCTCTGTCGCCTCCAGTCCAGATCCAAGGTCATCCCATCCTCTGTCGTTGAATTACAGTATGCAGATGACGCTTGCGTCTGCGCACACTCTGAGGTCGAACTCCAAACCATCGTCCAACACCTTCACCGAAGCGTACGAGAGCACGGGCTTTACACTAAACATCATCCATAAGGCAAAGGTCCCCTACCAACCTGCCCCTGCCACACAATACTGTCCCCCGATTATCAAAATCCATGATGAGACCTTGGACAACGTGGACCAATTTCCATACCTCGGGAGCCTACTGTCAACAAGTGCAGACGTCGATGACCAAGTCCAACACCGCCTTCAGTGTGCCAGTGCAGCCTTCGGTCACCTGAGGAAGAGAGTGTTTGAAGACCAGAAGAACATCACAACTTGACTTGCCCTCCATTGATATATACCACAAAAAGCAAGGGACCTAGTACTGAGCCCTGCAGAACCCCACTGGAAACAGCCTTCCAGTCACAAAAACACCCATCAACCATTACCCTCTGCTCCCTGTCTCCGAGCCAGTTTTGAATCCAACTGGACACTTTGCCCTGGATCCCGTGGGCTTTTAACTACGTGACCAGTCTGCCATGTGGAACCTTATCAAAAGCCTTGCTAAAGTCCATATACACTACATCAAACACACTACCCTCATCTACCCTCCTTGTTACCTCCTCAAAAAATTTAATCAAGTTTGTCAGACACGACCTTCCCTTAACAAATCCATGCTGACTATCCTTGATTAATCCGTGTCTTTCTAAATGAAGATTTATCCTGTCCTTCAGAATTCTTTCCAATAATTATCCCACCACCGAGGTTAGGCTGACTGGCCTGTAATTACTCGGTCTATCCTTTTCTCCCTTTTTAAACAAGGGTACCACATTAGCAGTCCTCTGGCACCACACCTGAAGCCAGAGGATTGAAAAATGATGGTCAGGGCCTCTGCTATTTCCTCTCTCGCTTCGCTTAACAGCCTGGGATACATTTCATCCGGGGCTGGGGATTTATCCACTGTTAAAGCTGCTAAACCCCTTAATACTGCCTCCCTCTCTTTATTTCAGCTAATATTTCACACTCCTCCCTCCCTTTCCCCCCCCCCCCCCCCCCCAAAGCAATGTCTGCTTCGCCCCTCTCCTTTGTGAAAACAGGCGCAAAGTATTGATTAAGAACCCTACTGACGTCTCCCGCCTCCACACACAGATTACCCTCATGATCTCTAATAGGCCCTACCCTTTCTTTAGTTATCCTCTTACTCTTAATATATTTATAAAACATCTTTGGGTTTTCCTTGGTTTTACTTGCCAAGAATTTTTCATGCTCTCTCTTTGCTTTCCTAATATCCTTTTTTAATTGCACCCCTGCACTTTCTGTACTCCTCTAAAGATTCTGCAGTATTTAGTCCTTGGTATCTGTCATACGCCTCCCTTTTTTTCTTTATCCTACCCTGTATGTCTCTAGACATCCAAGGGGCTCTAGATTTGTTAGTCCCACCTTTTTTTCTTTAAGGGCACATGTTTGGTCTGAACCCTCCGGATCTCCTCCTTGAATGCCTCCCACTGCTCTGATACTGATTTACCTTCACGTAGCTGTTTCCAGTCCACTATGGCTAAATCCCCTCTGATCTTAGCAAAATTTGCTTTTCCCCAATTTAGAATTTTTATTCCTGGTCTATCCTTGTCCTTTTCCATAACTACCTTAAATCTAACAGAATTATGGTCACTAGCACCAAAATGCTCCCCCACTGATGCGCCTTCTACCTGCCCAGTTTCATGCCTTAAAACTAAGTCCAGAATCGCCCCCTCCCTTGTTGGGCTTGCTACATACTGGCTAAAAAAGTTCTCCTGGATGCATTTTAGGAATTCCGCACCTTCTATACCCTTCACACTAATTTTATCCCAGTTAATATTAGGGTAGTTGAAATCCCCTACTATTACTGCCCTATAGTTTTTGCACTTCTCAGAAATTTGTCTGCATATTTGTTCTTCTATCTCCCTCTCACTGTTTGGGGGGGTCTGTAGTACACTCCCAGCAGTGTGATTGCCCCTTTTTTGTTTTTCAATTCGACCCATATGGCCTCGTTTGATGATCCCTCCTCACAGCTGTAATAGTTTCTTTAATCAATACCGCGACCTCCCCACCCTTTTTACCTCCCTCTCTATCCTGTCTGAAAATCCTGTAACCAGGAATGTTGAGCTGCCATCCCTGCCCCTCTTTCAGCCATATCTCTGTAATAACTATAATATCATAGTCCCAAGTATCTACCTGTGCCCTCAGCTCATCTGCCTTGTTCGCTATACTCCTTGCATTGAAGTATATATCATTTAGTACAGGCAAACCTCCTTGTTGACTACTATCTAGCCCTTGGTTCCTCTGTCCTTCCAATTTACTTTCTACGTTTTTGTTTTCCAGTTCCAGTTTTTCTTCCCTCCCTATTGACTCTATACTTAGGTTCCCATCCCCCTGCCAAGCTAGTTTAAACCCTCCCCAACAGCACTAGCAAACCCTCCTGCGAGGATATTGGTCCCGTTCCCGTTGAGGTGCAACCCGTCTGACTTGTAGAGGTCCCACCTCCCCCAGAAACGGTTCCAATTCCTCAGGAACCTAAAGCCCTCCCTCCTACACCATCTCTCCAGCCACGCATTCATCTGCTCTATCTTCCTATTTCTGAACTCACTAGCACGTGGCACTGGTAGTAATCCGGAGATAACTACCTTTTTGAGGTCCTGCTTTTTAACCTCTTTGCTAGCTCCCCAAACTCTGCCTGCAGGACTTCATCCCTCTTCCTACCTATGTCGTTGGTACCGATATGGACCACGAGCTCTGGCTGTTTTATGACCAGATAATCCTGTTGTATTTCTTTAGTGTAAGTTGAGGGATAAATTGGCCAGGATACTGGGGAGAACTCCCCTGCCCTTCAGGACCTCGGTTTAACATCTTGTCCGAAAAATGGCACCTCCAACAGTGCAGAGCTCCCTCAGTACTGTACTGGAGTGTCAGCCTAGATTATGGGCTCACTGGAATGGGACTTGAACCCACAACCTTCTAACTCAGAATGCAACCAACTGGGCCACAGCTGACAGGAAAATAAATGGAATGAAAGCCAGGCAAGTTCTATACAGGGCGGGCGATCCGTTCGGTCCGATTACTGCACGGGTGCTAAAAAGATAAAATTCCACCCCTCCATTTTACCATTTATTCGTCTACACTACAACAATAACTTGTATTTATTTGAGGCCTTTAACGTTGTAAAACCATCGCAAGGCACTTCACCGGAGCGATTATCAAACAAAATTTGACACCGATCCACATGAGATATTAGGGCAGGTGACCAAAAGCTTGGTCAAAGAGGGCGGTTTTAAGGAGCGTATTAAAGGAGGAGAGAGGGATAAAGAGGCGGAGAGGTTTAGGGAGGGAATTCCAGAGCTTAGGGCCCAGGCAGCTGAAGGCACGGCCGCCAATGGTGGAGTGATTTATAATCGGGGATGTACAAGAGGCCAGAATTGGAGGAGTGCAGAGATCTGGAAGAGATTATAGAGATTGGGAGGGTGAGGCTATGGAAAGATTTGAACCAGAATGACACGAGCACAGAAGGCTGTGGAGGCCAAGTCACTGAATATATTTAAGAAGGAGATAGATAGATTTCTAGACACAAAAGGCATCAAGGGGTATGGGGAGAGCAGGAATATGGTATTGAGATAGCGGGAATATGGTATTGAGATAGAGGATCAGCCATGATCATACTGAATGGCGGAGCAGGCTCGAAGGGTCGAATGGCCTACGCCTCCTATGTTTCTAGCATGAGTTTGAACTATTTGTATCTGAACCACCTTTTATTTCCCCTCCTTGTTTATGCAGTTCATTTCTGCTACTGACCTCCCCTCTATTTTAAATATTGCAGGTATACAAAAGTCCTTATGGATCTGTATGGTCATTGCAGCTTCAGATTTGTATTGAAGGATACTTGGGTTTCCTGAAACATAATGCACAAGTTTTGGATTTCTGAATGATTTGTTGGTGTGCTGGCATGTTGTTTCTGTTGCTGCAAAATAACACGCATGAAATATTTTCGGCAGTGGCAGCATTCTTTTCGTTTGTTTAACTGACGCTCTTGCTCGGTGGGAGTGCGCAAGGATCCTCAAACACCCAAAGGTTTGAAAACCACTAGCCTGAAATTCAGATGTTGGTGATAAGTGGGTATTTATCACCCCCTAGAGACAGCTGCCGGTACTGAGGAAAAAACTCACTAATAAAGACTTGCATTTATATCGAGCTTTTCACAACTTCAGGATGTCCCAAAGCGCTTTACAGCCAACGAAGTACTTTTTGAAGTGTAGTTACTGTTGTAATGTAGGAAATGCAGCAGCCAGTTTGCACACAGCAAGCTCCCACAAACAGCAATGTGAGAATGACCAGATAATTTTTTTTTTTTTATAAGGTTGATTGAGGGATAAATATTGGCCAGGACACCGGGGATAACTCCCCTGCTTTTATTCAAAATAGTACCATGGGATCTTTTACGTCCACCTGAGAGCAGACGGGGCCTCGGACAGTGCTGCGCTCCCTTAGCACTGCATTGGGAGTGTCAGCCTAGATTTTCGTGCTCGAGTCTCTGGAGTGGGACTTGAACCCACAACCTTCTGACTCCGAGGCGAGGGTGCTACCCACGGAGCCAGAGCTGGCACTGCAGGGGAATACGCATGGTGAAATAGGTGGGGGAGAAGACGATCAAAGGTGACCCTGGCAATGATCGTGGCCTTGGAGGTGGAAAGACCTTGTGACGAGGAGGCTGCTGTGAATGTAGCTGGGGCAGCTGATATTGAGGGGGAGGTTGGGTAAGTAAAGGAGGGGGAGAGAAATCAAAGGAAATGGTAGAGTGTGAGTTCAGGTAAAGGTTAAACTGCCAAGAGTAAGTAGGAGCGACTGATGGGGTAAGAGCTGACCAAAGGCATGGTGCACTGAACCAACAGATCAGCGCTCCCTCAGCACTGCACTGGATTGTTGGTCGAGATTTTTGTGCTCAAGTCCCTGGAGTGGGATTTGAACCCACAACCTTCTGACTCCGAGGCGAGTGTGCTACCCACTGAGCCACGGCTGACACTTAAGCCATACTCCGTTTAGGAGAACAAGCTATTAATCAGTTACAGTTTTTTGATATAACTCGATGATTTTGAAAATAACAAAACCACGTGCTTTTAATGTCTCCTTCTTAGGCAGTCCCTCTGAACCGAGGATGACTTGCTTCCACACTAAAAATGAGTTCTCGGGTGACTGATGAGTCCAATGCAGGACCTACAGTCTCTGTCACAGGTGGGGCAGACAGTGGTTGAAGGGGCGGGGCGGGTGGGGTGCTTGGGTTGACGTGTGCTCCTTGTTGAGATTTGAATCCCCACTTTTGGTAACTCTAAGGTATTGGTTGTTTTGAGACAGCTGTCCTGGCTTGATAACCTGGCTTCAGGCATTCTTTGCTGTAATATGTGATATGACTCGTCCACTAAAGTCTCAACATGGACAGTTGCGAATGCCAATCCTTCCGTTTCAAGAGCTGATCTCAGACCACAACCTGCTATGGATCTGGAGCCTTTAGTCTTGGTCGCGCCCCCATAGTTAACAAAAGATGATTCTAAATGTAAACAAACACAAGCCCTGTATTACTATAACTCAGTAGCAGTAATTAAACTAAATTGTAGGTTGATATTTTAGAAAATTTGTTTTCAACTCATTACCTTGGGCAGTGCTTTATAATTAAATGGAGAACATTGTGGCGTCATGCAGTTTTCCACGCGTGCGTCGGTATCTATATCATTAACCCCCCCCACCCCCACTCCCAATAATATATGCACAAATCTTACTTAGTCATGTAAGGGTAGCAGACAGTACCGCTGCTGTTGGTAGTGGATGACTGCTTATATTATTGGTATATCGCTACTGCTAGTGGATAATGAAAGGCTAGACTCTCTTCTCTCTCTTAGGCAGTCCCTCTGAACCGAGGATGACTTGCTTCCACACTAAAATGAGTCCAATACGGGCCCTGCCGTCTCTGTCACAGGTGGGGCAGACGGTGGTTGAAGGGGCGGGTGGGTGGGGTGCTCGGGTTGATGTGCGCTCCTTGCTCTGTTTGCGCTTGGCTTCCGCTTGCTCCCGGCAAAGAGACTCGAGGTGTTCGGCGCCTTCCCGGATGCTTCTCCTCCACTTTGTGCGGTCTTGGGCCAGGGATTCCCAGGTGTCGGTGGGGATGTTACACTTTTTCAAGGAGGCTTTGAGGGTATCCTTGAAGCGTTTCCTCTGCCCACCTGGGTCTCTCTTGCCATGCCGGAGCTCCGAGTTAGAGCACTTGTTTTGGGAGTCTCATATCGGGCATGCGGACAATGTGACCCGTCCATTGGAGCTGATCGAGCGTGGTCAAAGCTTCGATGCTGGGGATGTTGGCCTGAGCAAGAACACTGACGTTGGTGCGCCTATCTTGCTAATGGATTTGCAGGATCTTGCAGAGGCAGCGTTGGTGGTACCTCCAGTGCTTTGAGGTGCCTGCTGTACATGGTCCATGTCTCTGAGGCATACAGCAGGGCGGGTATCACTGCTGCTCTGTAGACCATGAGCTTAGTGCCGGGTTTGAGGTCCTGGTCTTCAAACACTCTCTTCCTCAGGCGACCGAAGGCTGCATTGGCACACTGAAGGCGGTGTTGGACTTCGTCGTCGACGTCTGCCCTTGTTGATGGTAGGCTCCCAAGTTATGGAAAGTGGTCCACGTTATCCAAGGCTTTGTCGTGGATTTTGATAATCGGGGGACAGTACTGTGTGGCGGGGGCAGGTTGGTAGAGGACCTTTGTCTTACGGATGCTTAGTGTAAGGCCCGTGCGCTCGTACGCTTCGGTGAAGGTGTTGACGATGGTTTGGAGTTCGACCTCCGAGTGAGCGCAGACGCAAGCGTCGTCTGCATACTGTAATTCGACGTCAGAGGATGGGACGACCTTGGATCTGGACTGGAGGCGATGGAGGTTGAACAGTTTCCCATTTGTTCCGTAAATTAGCTCCACTCCAGCAGGGAGCTTACTGAGGGCGAGATGCAGCAAGCAAGATCGAGAAGAGCGTTGGTGCGATGACACAGCCTTGCTTGACCCCAGTCCGTACGTGAATTGGGTCTGTGGTGGAACCGTTGGTCAGGATCACGGCTTGCATGTCGTCGTGGAGGATGGTGACAAACTTTTGAGGGCAGCCGAATTTGAGGAGGACACACCATAATCCCTCACTGTTGATAGTGTCAAAGGCCGTGAGGTCAAAGAAGGCCATGTACAGCGGTTGGTGCTGTTCCCTGCATTTCTCTTGTAATTGACGTGCGGTGAAGATCATGTCCATTGTGCCCCTTACTGGGCGGAATCCACATTGCAACTCTGGAAGGAGCTCTTCAGCCACTGGGAGCAGGCGATTGAGGAGGATTCTTGCGATGACTTTCCCTGTGGCAGACAGCAGGGAAACTCCTCTGTAATTACCACAATCGGACTTGTCACCTTTCTTGAAGATGGTCACAATTACAGCATCTCTGAGATCCCCTGGCATGCTCTCCTCCTTCCAGATAAGAGAAATGAGTTCATGAATTTGCGCCAGTAGCGCTTCTCCACCATGCTTTAGTGCCTCGGCGGGGATTCCATCTGCTCCTGAGGCCTTGTTGTTCTTCAGTTGTCGGATGGCCTTTTCAACCTCATGCCGGGCTGGGGTTGTGCTGAGGTGGTGGCGGGTCGCATGCTGCGGGATGGAGTTCAGGACACTCGCGTCGAAGACCGAGTCGCGGTTAAGGAGATCTTCGAAGTGCTCCACCCAGCGGGCACTGACTGCCTCTCTGTCCTTGATGAGTACCTCTCCGTTCTTGGCCCGCAGTGGGGTAGGGCCTTGGGTGCTTGGGCCGTAGGTGGTCTTGACTGCGCTAAAGCATCCACGCACCTCGTGGTTGTCGGCTAGCTGCTGGATCTCCTGCGCTTTCTCCACCCACCACCTGTTCTTTAGTTCACGAGTTTTTTTTTTTTTGGACCTCGGCCTTCAGGTGTCTAGAGCTGCTTTCTTGCTCTCGAGTTGTGTTACATAGAAACATAGAAGATAGGAGCAGGAGTAGGCCATTCGGCCCCTCGAGCCTGCTCCGCCATTCGATTAGATCATGGCTGATCATCCAAACTCAGTACCCCGTACCTGCCTTCTCCCCATATCCCTTGATACCTTTAGCTCTAAGAAATATATCTAACTCCTTCTTGAATATATTTAAAGACTTGGCCTCAACTGCCTTCTGTGGTAGAGAATTCCACAGGTTCACCACTCTCTGGGTGAAGAAATTCTTCCTCATCTCTGTCCTAAATGGTTTACCCCTTATCCTTAGACTGTGACCCCTGGTTCTGGACTCCAACCATCGGGAACATTCTACCTGCATCTAGTTTGTCCAGACCTGTCATAATTTTATAAGTTTCGATGAGATCCTCATTCTTCTAAACTCCAGCGAGTATAAGCCCAATTGACCCAATCTCTCCTCGTATGTCATTCCTGCCATCCCAGGGATCAGCCTTGTGAATCTTCGCTGAACTCCTTCCATGGCAAGAACATCCTTCCTCAGATAAGGCGACCAAAACTGCACACAGTACTCAAGGTGTGGTCTCACCAAGGCCCTGTACAACTGCAGCAGGACATCCTTGCTCCTGTAGTCAAACCCTTTTGCTATGAAGGCCAACATACCATTTTGCCTTCTTCACCGCCTGCTGCACCTGCATGCTTACCTTCAGCGACTGGTGCACAAGGACACCCAGGTCTCGTTGCACTTCCCCTTCTCCCAATCTATTGCCATTCAGATAATAGTCTGCCTTTCTGTTTTTGACACCAAAGTGGATAACCTCGCATTTATCCACGTTATATTGCATCTGCCACGTTTCTGCCCAATCACCCAACCTGTCCAAATCATCCTGGAGTTTCTCGGTATCCTCCTCGCAGCACACACAGCTTTGTGTCGTCTGCAAACTTGGAGATATTACATCTAGTTCCCTTATCCAGATCATTAATGTATATTGTGAATAGCTGGGGTCCAAGGACCGATCCCTGCGGTACCCCACTAGTCACTGCCTGCCACTCGAAAAAAGACCAGTTTATTCCTACTCTCTGCTTTCTGTCTGCCAACCAGTTCTCTATCCAAGTCAATACCTTGCCCCCAATCCCATGTGCCTTAACTTTACAATTTAATCTCTTATGCGGGACCTTATCGAAAGCCTTTTGAAAGTCCAAATACACCACATCTACTGGTTCTCCCTTATCTATTTTCCCAGTTACATCCTCAAAAAATTCCAGTAGATTAGTCAAGCACGATTTACCTTTTGTAAATCCATGTTGACTCTGTCCGATCCTGTCGCTGTTTTCCAAGTGCTCTGCTATTACATCCTTTATAATGGACTCTAGCATTTTCCCCACTACCGATGTCAGGCTTACCGGTCTGTAATTCCCCGCTTTCTCTCTACCACCCTTTTTGAATAGTGGGGTAACATTAGCTACCCTCCAATCCATGGGTACAGTTCCAGATTCCAGCGAATTTTGGAAGATGACCAGCAATGCATCTACTATTTCTAGGGCCACCTCTAAGTACCCTAGGGTGTAGATTATCAGGCCCTGGGGATTTATCGGCCTTCAATCCCGTCAATTTCCCTAACACTATTTCCCTACAAATACTGATTTCTTTCAGTTCCTCCCTCTCATCAGACCCTATGTTCCCCAACATCTCTGGGAGGTTATTTGTGTCCTCCTTTGTGAAGACAGAACCAAAGTATGTATTTAATTGGTCAGCCATTTCTTTGTTCCCCATTATAAATTCCCCTGATTCTGACTGCAAGGGACCTACACTTGATTTCACCAATCTTTTTCTCTTCACATATCTATAAAAGCTTTTACAGTCACTGTGGGCACTGATGTAAAATTACTACTGAGCACTTGGTTTGAGTATAAAGCAAGGCTTTAATCAACTTGTTTCAGAACATGGAGGTCTAGTTGTACTTCACTAGTTCCTTGTCTTACAAAATGTCCCTGGGCAAGCTGGGCCCACGCCCGAGTATTTATACTCCTTGGACGGCGCCACCAGCTGGCCGTCCAGTGTTATTTTATGAGTCATTTCTTGATGATGAGATTCATCACTGGGAGTCGTCAGGTTGTTTGTGAGGCGCAGGCTGAATAGGGCTTTCTTAGCGGGGTCTTTGAGTGCTCCAGCGTTAATTTTCCTGCGGCATTGTTTCTGTTGCCGCCACTGTTAAATAAAACAAGATGGCTCCTGTGCTGGCCGCTCCATAGGGAGCTCCTTTGCCGGCCTTTGCTCTCTTTCCCCCCCACCCCCCCCCCCCCCCAAACCCGGTCGTCTCTTCTGCTGTTTAAGTTCCCCTGGCTCTAATAGTGGGTGCATTTTATCCCTAACTGCAAGTTCAAGCTGCTTCTAATGTGCGGAGTCATTAGAAAAGTCTTTCCCATTACTTGCTGCTTTTAGTGCATATGATGCTCTCTCTGCTGAGTGCAATCCTCTTATGAAAGAATTCGTTGTGTCCGCCCTTGTGTTGGTGCAGAGATCATTAGAAATCCGATTACAGTTGTCGGATTCCGCAGACGACATTTGAAAATGCCATTTTCTTTGTCCGCAAGTCATGATGGACAGGAATTCTATCCACAGTCCCTCGGAGGAGATTGACATCTTGTTGGTTATTGGTGTAAAGTCGCAACAATCAGCATTCCACGTATGGAAGCTGTACTGCGGAAATCCGACGAGGCCCTTACTGATCCTGAAACTGACGAAAGAAGGGGGAAAGCCAGTCATCCCAAGAGGCTGAGGCACTGACTGAAATAAAGCAGTCCGGCTCCACAAGGTTAATAAGGTTAATCTGCCTGTTCAGTCGTGGACATGCGCTGGATTCCATTTTCGTTGACGACAAACGCTACCCACACAGTCTGCGATATTATTGCAACCCACAAATGACACTCCTCAACCCTTCAGAAATGCTGAATCTCGCCATCCTTTATGCAATCCCAACTATAAATACAATTCCCACCTCCTCAATCGGGTCTCTCCTAGCACCATGTTATGGTAGCAGTCTCAAACAGTTCAAGAAGAGGCACGATTGCCACGAGATTAGTGGTAGAGCGTTCACAGCAGATGCAAATCGTTGGTGCAAAATTTGCACCATCAGCTCCCTCCACCCCTCACGCCCCCGGCCTCAACTACTGCCTTATGATGTCACATACGAACATAAGAAATAGGAGCAGGAGTAGGCCATTCGGCCCTTCTGCCTCAACTCCATTCACCGGCCATATCCCTTGATGCCCTTACTAGTCAGAAATGTATCGACTTCTGTTTTGAATATACCCAATGACTGAGCCTCCTCAGCCCTCTGGGGTAGAGAATTCCAAAGATTCACCACCCTCCTGTGAAGATTTTTTTTTTCATCTCAGTCCTGAATGGCCTACCCTTAATCTTGAGGCTGTGGCCTCTAGTTCTAAACTCCCCAGCCAAGGGAAACATTCTCCCAGCATCCACCCTATCAAGCCCTGTAATAAGTTTGTATGCTTCAATGAGATCTCCTCTCATTCTTCTGAATTCAAGAGAATACAGGCCTAGTTTACTCAATCTCTTCTCATACGACAGTCCCGCCATCCCAGGAATCAATCTCGTGAACCTTCGTTGCACTCCCTCTGTGGCAAGTATATCCTTCCTTAGGTAAGGAGACCAAAATTGTCACCCATGTTTCAGGTCATGCAAATCTCAGTTATCAACAACTGGTTCATTCCATCAGAAAATGAGCAGCAGACTGCTTGAAGCATCCTATCTCAATGCGCTCGGCCTCAATGTTCCCTCTGATTGATTTTTTTTTTTTCCTGAGCGGGCCACCATCTCCTGAGCGCGGCCTTTTCATCCGAGGGCACATTTGACTACAACAACAACTTTTACAGCAACCACTTCACAGCATATGCACGGTAATGCCGTATCGCCACCCCACTGTCTCAAATCATGAGCCAATCCGACCAGGTTCGATACAGGTTCACCTTAACTTCTCTGCTTTTGAATTCTAATCCTCTAGAAATGAGCCCCAGTGCTTTATTTGCACTTTTTATGGCTTTATTTAACCTGCGTTGCAACTTTTTAATGATTTGTGAATCTATACCCCAAGATCCCTTTGCACCTCTACCCCATTTTAGACTCCTATTTTCCAAGGAGTGGGTCGCCTCCTTATTCCCCCTACCAAAATGCACCACCTCACACTTATCTATATCGAAACTCATTTGTCATTTACATGCCCATTCTGCAAGTTTGTTTGTGGTAGAATTAATTAAAAGCTTTTAGCTCGTCATGTGCAAATGCTATTTAAAAAAAAAAAAAAAAAAATTATTTCTCAGAACTGACTGGGATATAAAAGAACTACCTAATAATGCATTAACACTTCAGAAACGTCACTCAGTTACACGGTTATACATCGACAAACAATCAGTGCCCAAGGTGAGCTGAAAGAGGCCTATCTATTCGTGCAATTTGTGTTAATGTTAAAGTTTTCAATGTATTAGCCCATCCCACATGTCACAATAGCAATGGCTGCACAAGCAGCAGGAGCAGCGGCTTTACTATGATGCAGACGTGCTGTATGTCCACATAAGTGATTAGAATATTAATCATAATGCAACCAGACACCCAACAAATATAAAGTGCTGTAGTTCTTTAGTTCACAGTATTAAAAAGAATTGAACGGTTATCTGTATTTTCGACTTCAGTCACTCCCATTAATAAACATTGTTGTCTTGAACCAGCGCACCCCCCCCCCCCATGTAACATGTCAGAAATGCAGCACTTTTCTTCAAGTGCAGAAAAACACATACACAATATGTAACTCCTACAAGTCCTCCCTGCCCTCCCCTCCTCAACAGCAGGGTTGCATGTTTGTGTAAAGCTACTCACTTCCGTCGATCGTTACAAAATCAAATATTGAGAAATTTCAATTTTAAAACATTTTAAGCAACTCCGAGCCTCTTTAAAAGCATTTGGACTTCAAGACCTGGTTGAAACTTGTTTAGATGAGGGGAAAATTAATTTTTTGCTTGTTTCTTCCAAAATCGAAACTTGGGGAACAGAAGTGTTTTTAACACTTTTTTTGTGAAAAGTTCATAAAGTCTCATTGCAGCTTCGACAGAAGAAGTTGCTCCAAGTGTTTCTTTCCCTCTTCAACGCTGTCTTTAAACATGCAACAAAAAAACTAAAAAACTCTAATTCCAAACGGAGCTCAAATAAGAAAGTGAATAAAGTGGTTAAACTTCCTAAGAAGGTGGTGAGGTTATCTCTCCCCAGCCTTGGCGAAAGAGTTGGGATCAGTTCTAGAGAAGTTGTTTCCTCTTTTTCTGCTGCCATTCCCTCCGTCTCTCTCAAACAGGGACACAAACTTTTCCCCCTCTCTCTCGTAACACGATATAAATAACCCCGATAAACTCTTTCAAAAAGGGGAAAACACCCGGCAAAATTTAACTGGAACTTCCTGCGGGACATTCAGCATCACTTTCCCGTAATTTTTTTCCGGCTGGCTTTAAACAATTTTCTGATTTTTATATTTTAAATTTCGCCGCAGGCCTAATAATTGTTTGCGTTAACCTCCTTCCAGCAGCCATTGTACACATGCTGTGCCTCCATCTGTGTTCCAAAGTGCGGCTACTGCTCAGTCCCGGGAATGGACTACACGCGTCTGGACCCTCTCCTCCCTCTCTCTCTCCGTCTGTGTGTGTCTCTCTCTCTCTCTGTGGGTGTGTGTGTGCTCCCCTCTCCCCCCACCCTCCTCCCTGTGTGTGTCTCTCACTCTCTTTTTCTCTTCCACTCTTTCCCTGTCCTTCTCTGGCTCTCTGTCTCTGTCTCTTCCCCCCACCTCCCCCCCCCCCCCCCCCCCCACAGTGTGTGTGTCTCTGTCCCGCTCTTATGAGATTAAGCTAGCAAGAAATATAAAAACAGACAGTAAGAGCTTCTACAGGTATATAAAAAGGAAGAGAGTAGCTAAAGTAAACGTTGGTCCCTAGAGGATGAGTCTGGGGAATTAATCATGGGAAACAGGGAAATGGCGGAGACCTTGAACAAATATTTTATATCGGTCTTCACGGTAGAAGACCCTGAAAGCATCCCAATAATGGATAATCAAGGGGCTATTGGGGTGAGGGGGGGAACTTAAAGCAATCACTATCACTAGAGAGACAGTACTAGGCAAACTAATAGGACTAAAGGTGGACAAGTCCCCTGGACCTGATGGCTGCATCCTAGAGTCTTAAAAAAGGTGGCTGCAGAAATAGTGGATGCATTGGTTGTAATCTACCAAAATTCCCTGGATTCTGGAAAGGTCCCAGCGGACTGGAAAACCGCAAATGTACTGCCCCTATTTTAAAAAGGAGGGAGACAGAAAGCAGGCAACTATTGACCAGTTAGCCTAACATCTGTCATTGGGAAAATGCTGGAGTCCTTCATTTAAGGAAATGATAGCAGGACATTTAGAAAATCATAATACAGTCAAGCAGTCAGCATGATTTTATGAAAGGGAAATCATGTTTGACAAATTTGCTGGAGTTCTTTGAGGATGTAATGAGCAGGGTGAATAAAGGGGAACCAGTAAATGTCGTGTATTTGGATTTCCAGAAGGCATTCGATAAGGTGCCACATAAAAGGTTACTACACAAGATAAGAGCTCACGGGGTTGGGGGTAATATATTAGCATGGATAGAGGATTGGCTAACTAACAGAAAACAGAGAGTCGGGATAAATGGGTCATTTTCAGGTTGGCAAGCTGTAACTAGTGGGGTGCCGCAGGGATCAGTGCTGGGGCCTCAACTATTTACAATCTATATTAATGACTTGGATGAAGGGACTGAGTGTAATGTAGCCAAATTTGCTGATGATACAAAGATAGGTGGGAAAGCAAATTGTGTGGAGGACGCAAAGAATCTCCAAAGGGATATAGACAGGCTCAGTGAGTGGGCAAAAATCTGGCAGATGGAGTTTAATGTGGGAAAATGTGAGGTTATCCACTTTGGTAGGAAAAATAAAAAAGCAATTTATTATTTTAAATAGGGAGAGATTACAAAATGCTGCGGTACAGAGGGATCTGGGGGTCCTCATACATGAAACACAAAGTTAGCATGCAGGTACAGCTAGTAATTAGGAAGGCAAATGGAGTGTTGGCCTTTATTGCAAAGGGAATGGAGTATAAAAGTAGGGAAGTCCTGTTACAACTGTACAGGGTGTTGGTGAGACCACACCTGGAGTACTGCGTACAGTTTTGGTCTCCTTATTTAAGGAAGGATATACTTGCATTGGAGGCAGTTCAAAGAAGGTTCACGAGGTTGATTCCGGAGATGAAGGGGTTGTCTTCTGAAGGAAGGTTGAGCAGGTTGGGCCTATACTCATTGGAGTTTAGAAGAATGAGAGGGGATCTTATTGAAACATAGAAGATTCTGAAGGGGCTTGACAGGGTAGATGCAGAGAGGATGTTTCCCCTCGTGGGGGAATCTTGAACTAGGGGGCATAGTCTCAGAATAAGGGGACATCCATTTAAATCGGAAATGAGGAGGAATTTCTTCTCTGAGGGCCGTGAATCTTTGGAATTCTCTTCCCCAGAGAGCTGTGGAGGCTGGGTCATTGAATATATTTAAGGTGGAGATAGACAGATTTTTGAACGATAAGGGAGTCGAGGGTTATGGGGAGCGGGCAGGGAAGTGGAGTTGAGGCCAAGATCAGATCAGCCATGATCTTATTGAATGGCGGAGCAGGCTCGAGGGGCCAAATGACCTTCTCCTGCTCCTACTTCTAAATTCTCTCTCTCTCTCTCTCTCTCTCTCTCTCTCTCTGTGTCCCTTGCGCACTCACGCTTCCTGTCCCGTGCTCTCTCGCTCCTTGTCCCTTTTGCGCTCTCGCGCTCTTCTCCCCTCAGCCACCAGTGAATCCAGTTCTCCCCCAGAGCTGAAGGAAATGTGGCCATGCTGCAAGGCCGCAACTGTTGGGCGATGCACGTGCGCGGCCCTGGGATACTGCGCGCATTCGCAGAAGGCCGCAGGAATGGTGGTGTGGACAATTGGCGATCACAGGCAGTAGCTCGGGGTCTGCTCCTGCAGGCCTAAAGAACGAGCCTGTGGGACGCAGTTAAAAAGAGCGCCTGCACACTCCAGCGGGACTGCGCAGCCTGCAATACCCAGTGGACGGCAGCCTCAAGGGAACTGCACAGCTTAAGGGGAACAGTGCTTGGCATATAATCCTCCATCAGCCCAACTCAGATTGAAGACAAAATGGATAGCCAGTACAGTCCAGTGCATCTGTGGCTCTAATGTGATGATGCATAGCAACATCCAGACCCATTCCAGATGTGGCAATGGAGAAGCACTTCATCCACACTAATTAATTAACGTTGACTCCAAGGCGTCCAGTCAGTCTACTCCATACTCCACCCGGCACAGACACGATGGGCAGAATGGCCTCCATCTGTGCTGCATTAATCTAATGAAGTGGTTATACCGATCAGGAAAGACTGAACCGTCTGGGGCTCTTTTCTCTAGAAAAGTGAAGGGGGAGGAGTGACCTGATCGAGGTTTTCGGGATTACATAGAAGATAGGAGCAGGAGTAGGCCATTCGGCCCTTCGAGCCTGCTCCGCCATTCAACGAGATCATGGCTGATCATCCAAACCCTAGCACCCGGTCCCTACACCGACAGCCATCCCACCCAAGCCCTATCCCCGTAACCCTGTAACCCCACGTATTTAATCCCCCCTAACACTAAGGGCCAATTTTTTTATCATGGCCAATCAACCTAACCAGCACATCTTTGGACTGTGGGAGGAAACCGGAGCACCCGGAGGAAACCCACACAAACACGGGGAGAATGTCTGTGTGGAGTTTGCACAGTCACCCGAGGCCGGATTTGAACCCGGGTCCCTGGCGCGGTGAGGCAACAGTGCTAACCACTATGATAGGGTGGACGTAGAGAAGATGTTTCCACTTATGGGGGGAGACCAAAACTAGAGGCCATAAATATAAGACGGTCACTAATAAATCCAACAGTGAATTCAGGAGAAATTCCTTATCCAGAGAGTGGTTAGAATGTGAAATTTGCTACCACAAGGAGTGGTTGAGGTGAATAGCACAGATGTATTTACGGGGAAGCTAGATAAACATGAGGGAGAAAGAAATAGAAGGTTATGCTGATGGGGTGAGATGAAGGCGGGTGGGAGGAGGCTTGTGTGGAGCATGAACCCCAGCACGGACCAGTTGGGCCGAATGGCCTGTTTCTGCGCTGTAAATTCTATGGAAGTGCCAATGGACACATCCACTGCACAGTTCAATTTTTTTTTTGCAATTGTGCACATTGCTCAAATGATTTTTGCCCCTTTTTAGAAATGTCACTTAAACGTATGTACAAGCATCATTAATCAGGAAGTGACACATTTGTTTTTCCCATTTGGGAACTTGCAAGCTGAGCTCCACAAAGGTAGCGAGACCTTCTGTTAATCCATTTTTCAAAGCAGTAACTATGGGTGTCCGTGCAAGAATGATGACAATAGCAGGGAATGTGAATACATCATTATAGAGACACCTGTTACATTGATTCTGATTCTATTGGTGTCGGTAATTTGGCTGATCATTTTCACACTGGCAGAAACCACAAGCTTCTTTCTCTCCACTTTTTTATATTCATTCATAGGATGTGGGCGTCAGAATTTATTGTCCATCCCTAATTGCCCTCGAGAAGGTGGTAGTGAGCCGCCTTCTTGAACCGCTGCAGTCCGTGTAGTGAAGGTACTACCACGGTGTTGTTGAGGAGGGAGTTCCAGGATTTTGACCCAGCGACAATGAAGGATCGGTCGATATACTTCCAAGTCAGGATGGTGTGTGGCTCGGAGGGAAGCTTGGAGGTGGTGGTGTTCCCATGCGCCTGCTGCCCTTGTCCTTCTAGGTGGTAGAGGTCGCGGGTTTGGGAGGTGCTGTCGAAGAAGCCTTGGCCAGTTGCTGCAGTGCATCTTGTAGATGGTACACACTGCAGCCACGGTGCGCCGGTGGTGGAGGGAGAGGATGTTTAAGGTGGTAGAGGGGGTGCCGATCAAGCGGGCTGCTTTGTCCTGGATGGTGTCGAGCTTCTTGAGTGTTGTTGGAGCTGCACTCATCCAGGCAAGCTGGTACTGCCTGGTGTACAGTAGCTTCATCACTGGCAATTATTTGTAGACCCTTGCTTTCAAATCTAGTACAGCAGCGAGATGTTGGCATGGGTCAGACAGTGGTGTACTGTCGATTGTAGGGTGGGGTTGACTGTACGTCATGACTGAGATTCATTTTCTAGGAGGGCATGTTCCCTCAGAGTTTTGATTTTTGACATTATTTGGTACATTCTCCAGTATTTAGAGTAGACTCTTTGCATATCTACATATATCCCAGAACTTCGGGTCCCCACGGGTGAGTACGCACGGGGTACTCACCCATAAGCCCAATGGAAGTGCCGGTTTCCTGCATGCGCGGGAAACCGGCACTTCTGTTCCCCTGAAAGAAGGGGTTCAGAGGTGGAACGCGTGCGCAGGAGAGGCTGCGCGTGCGCATCGAACTTACGTTTTTTTTGCAGGTTTTCCCGGGAAGGTAAGTCACCAGAAGTTAGACATGTAAAAAGCAGTCGCAAGGCTTGCTTTTTACAAAGTAAGTGGTGAATTAATTAAAATTAAAACATTTTTTCCACAGGTTTATTATTTTTAAATACTTTAAAGAAAGGTAAGTTTATTTTTAGCCCCGTTAGATAATATTTTTTCAAAAATTTAAATTGTTTAAAATAGTTATTTCATGTAATTTATAGTTTATTTTAAAAATGTGATTGTTTTTTTAATTTATTTGAAGATTTAGTGATGTTTTGGGGCTTATAGTATTTATAGGTTTGACAGATTGTCAAACTTATGGGCTTTTCCCTGCTACCATTGGCTCTCCATGGCCCACGTGATCACAGGGGACGCATTGAACTAACTGCGCCCCTGGGATACGCAAACACTGCGCGCCGGCAGTTGGAGGAGGCCCAGGATCGGAATCCCATGGGGGCCCACAGCTCAACGGCCGGCGCGCTAGGTAAGTGCAGGTCGGGGGCTTGCACCCGCGGGAAGCCCCCGACCCGAATTTCTGGGCCTTTGTGTACACTTGATATGAGGGAATATACCTCACTAAACGGGAAAGAAATGAAACTATAATGGTGAATCATGTACATTGTGGTTATTTAGGTTTCAACTGTGGCTCAGTGGGCAGCAATCCTTGTCTGAGTCAGAAGGTCGTGGGTTCAAGTCCCACTCCAGAGACTTGAGCACAAAAATCTAGGCTGACACTCCCAGTGCAGTGCTGAGGGAGTGCCGCACCGTCAGAGGTGCCGTCTTTCGGATGAGACGTTAAACCGAGGCCCCCGTCTGCCCTCTCTTGGGTGGATGTAAAAGATTCCACGGCACTATTTGGTAGAAGAGCAGGGGGCGTTCTCACCGGTGTCCTGGGCCAATATTTATCCCTCAATCAACATCACCAAAAAAACACCTTTATCTGGTCATGATCATTTGTGGGAGCTTGCTGTGCGCAAATTGGCTGCTGTGTTTCCTACATTACAACGGTGACTACACTTCAAAAGATGCACCTGGTGTAGAGCACGCCATGGCTATTTGTGTACGAGAGCTCTCTCACGACAGGTAAAGATGTAAATGTCTAGAGAGTGTGGGGGGGTGGTGGGGTAAGAGTTGCACTCTCCACATTGAAATTAAGGTCAGGTAGGTTTATAAAGTGTCCTGAGAGGCCCGGTTTGACACTGACCTTGATTTACACTCCTGTGTTGTCAAACCCAAGTGGTGTGTGATTCCATGCTCCAGGAAGCCTCACTGCGGAAGGACCCTGACTGGAGTTGGACTGCAAGTTTAGCGCCGGTGTGACGCCATTTCGGTTTGCACCGGTGCTAAATTATAACGGCGTAAACATCTTGAGTTCAGACACGAAACAGCAGCTTCCACCCCCGCCAAATAAATCCGGATCCAGCTGTTGCCATGGGAACATAACTGAGAGAGGGGCCTACTCTCCCCTGCCCAGGATCCATGGAGCTGTACTCGGCAGCTTTCTTTCAGCGAGTCAGCAGGTGGAATAAGTGATTGAGCGAAGAAAGAGTGAACTCTTTCAGCACATTAGGGCCATTTGTTATTTACTAAAAGTATTGGTGAGTGATGGACCCTCTGGGTTGTAACACTCTGTACCATGTTCAATGTAGTCGTGATTGCGGGATTGACCGACCAGACCAGTGCCCTGTCTGTTAGGGGAGGGTACAATGTGTGTGTGTACGTATCATCAAAGCGAGGTTAAAAATCCAGTGCTCCGTCCTTGGAGGGTATTTTTCTTTATCTGTAGCTGCATTAGTATTTTCAGTCCGTGTAAAGTTGCTGCTTTACGGCACATTACTCAGCTTTTCAGCGATGTAACAGGAA
This sequence comes from Somniosus microcephalus, assembly GCF_052327205.1. Taxonomy (NCBI): domain Eukaryota; kingdom Metazoa; phylum Chordata; class Chondrichthyes; order Squaliformes; family Somniosidae; genus Somniosus; species Somniosus microcephalus. Next base: position 17,253,832 of record NC_140997.1, on the reverse strand, counting down.
AAGTTAAAACAGCAAAGTTTATAAAGTTAGGTGGCGGGACAGTTGTTAAAAGAAAAGAACTTGTATCCCTGTAGCACCTTTCATGGCCTCCGGACGTTCCAAAGCGCTTTACAGCCAATGAATTACTTTTAAAATTTGAAGTGCAGTCACTGTTGTAATGTAGGAAATGCAGCATCCGATTTGCGCACAGCAAGCTCCCACAAACAGCAATATGATAATGACCAGATAATCTGTTTTATTTCTATTGGTTGAGGGATAAATATTTGCCGGGGACACCAGGCGTATCTCCACGACGTTTCTTCGAGTAGTACCACGGGACCTTTTACGTTGGCACAAGGGCAGACAGGACCTCGGGTTTTGTGTCCCCTCCGACAGCGCAGCACCGGAGTGGATTTTGTGCTCAAATCTCTGGAGTGGGACTCGAAGCCACGACCTGCTGTCTCCGAGGCGAGAGTGCCAGCACGGAGCTGACTGAAACCTCTCGAGCCCAAGCACTGCAGTGGGCTTCAAGCTGCGGAGGTGGTAAACCACCGGCACCAAAACAATAGCTGAGAACGGCCGCAGTATTGCTACCTGCAACAACAACAAAAAAACCCTCCTGCACTATGCCTTGGGAATGCACTGAAAGTGTCACTGTTCCTGTTTTCCATTCCCAACCCTAGAGGGCAACATTTAGCCATGTTTATTCACTTTTAATCTACCCCACTTTTTAAGTTGCTTGCTGGAGATATTTGGTGTCGCAGTAACAAAACCTTTTACTTGTCCGGAGAGCCCATGTATGAATAATTGCTGAAAGCGTGGGCCTGAAATTTCCTGAATCGCATTTGCACAGAAATTACACCAAACTTTTATGCGCAAATTTCCCGATGAGCTTATTTGCCTACGCTGGAATGTAAAATCTGGCAGGGAACTAGAGCAAATTCAGTGGTGTGATCTTGCTTTGTAATTTCTATGTTCTAAATGGCTGGACAGAGGTTTAAATTAATGGTTGTTTTAGTCGGGCCCAAAAGAAGTTGATCAAAACTTTTCACCTGTATGCTAAGATTTTGACCCTCATTGTACATGGAATTCACTACCCTAGAGGGCCGAGGATGCTCAGTCGTTGAGTATATTCAGTACCGAGATCAATATATTTTTGGACGCTAAGGAAATCGAGGGGTAGGGCGGGAAATGGAGTTGATGTGGAAGGTGTAGTGTCTGCCATGGCTCGGTGGGTGGCATTCTTGCCTCTGAGTCAGAAGGTTGTGGGTTCAAGTCCCGCTCCAGAGACTTGAGCACAAACATCTAGGCTGACACTCCCAAGGGAGCGCTGCACTGGCGGAGGCGCCGTCGTTCGGATGAGACGTTAAACCAAAGATCCCGCGGCACTGTTTCGAAGAAGAGCAGGGGAGTTCTCCTCGGTGTCTTGGCCAGTATTTATCCCTCAATCACCATAGCAACAGGCTATGTGGTCGCGATCACGTGGCTGTTTGTGGGAGCTTGCTGTGCGCAATTGGCTGCTGCGTTTCCTACATTACAACAGTGACTGCGCTTCAAAAAAGTAATTGATTGGCTGTAAAGCGCTTTGGGACATCCTGAGGTTGTGAAAGGTGCTATAGAAATGCAAGTCTTTATCAGCCATGATCTTATTGAATGGCGGAGCAGGCTCGAGGAGCCGAATGGTCTACTCCTACTCCTGCTCCTATTTCTTATGTTCTTATAGCTCTTTAAGTAATCAAATTTACTAATCAATTAAACTTTGTTCTTTACTATGTTAGTCCTTCTTAAGCGCCACTAATTCAGGAAGCCCAAATGTGAATTCTTAGAAAGCCAGATTCCAATAGGAGCTACAAATGAAAGCAACGGTTGTGTAAACGATGAACGAAATTTGCGAGTAGTTAATGTGTTGGTCTAAAACTGGCGTAAATAAGTCCTGCTTGAATTTCCTCGGAGAAAGACTCGGTTCCTGCGCTGTAGTTACACCGAGAAATTCCAGGCCATGATGGTCGCCAGCAAACTCGAGTCAATCCTGTGAACTGGCGCACCAACTTTAATGCGTACTGTGAGCAGAGGAAAAAACCTTCTTTGGCAGTTTAATGTTTCCGTGTTCTGCAGTTGCAGCGTTTGATGCAAATCCATTCCCGACCCAGCGTTTCCACAGCAAAGCTCCGACATCGTATGACAATTTTAGTAAAACCATCAAGGTCGGTCGGTGTAATTGCACAGCACTTCGCATTAGCAACTGTGAACTCCATGCTAAACGTGTCAAGCCCAAATAGTCTTGGGGGGCGCGGGGTGGGGGGAGGGAGGAGGAGGAGAGAGAGAATGTCCATTACAAGCAGGGACAGGTGGAGAAGATTTCACTTTCAGCTTTCTCTAACTGGGCTAGGGACGATGACCACACAATATAGTGAAGTTGGAACAGATTGTGACCGGGAAATTGGACCTGTTTTTCGGCCAGAAAATGACTGGGGAACATGACCAATTTTGCAGTGCTATGACCCGCCCCACCCCCCACCCCCGGCCCGGACGCCTGAAATATTGGGTCAGCTGATGTTTAGGCGTTGATGGCGGCTGCCTCTTCATGTGGCCTCCACAGTGTGTCCGCTGTGGCTCAGTGGGTAGCATGCTCGCCTCTGAGTCAGAAGGTTGTGGGTTCATCATCCCGCTCCAGGGACTAGAGCACATAATTTAAGCCGACACTCCAGTGCAGTGCTGAGGGAGCTCTGCACTGTCAGACGTGCCTTCTTTCAGCGGTGACGTTAAACCGAGGTCCTGTCTGTCCTGGGCCTAAACTCATTTCTAGGCATGTATCTCTTCAGTCGCAGAAGAGTGTGCGGCCAGAGAGTAGGACCCACTGTAGGCGCTGTTTTTACAAGAGTAGCTTCAGACAGAAGGGTGCAGAATAGTTCATTAGGAGCCCGCTGAATCCCCTCCTTTCCTTAAGGCAGTAATTCCAAGATGGGCATAGGCATTGAAATAACGTCTGCACAGGTCTGCGGATACACCAAAGTGCGTGCTACATGCAAGATCTTTAATATATTCTGGATATATATTTGGTACAAAATAACAAGGGACTCCTGAATCTTTCACTAGCTGTTTTTGCCACGTTCATCAAAAAGCAATTTACTTGGCCATCATGAGCCTGTAGTTGGAACACAAACATTTTTTTTAACTTGTTATCTGCGATTCTTGTGTGTGTTTGTGTGTCTGTTTTGTGCTGGGGAGGGGGGAGGTGGGGGGGGAGATTTGGGGGGGGAGGTGGGGGGAGGTGGGGGGGGGATTTGGGGGGAGGCCGACACTCGCGCAAGAGGTCATTTTAAACCCTCCACCCACCCTGCAGGGTTAAAATTATACCCCCTGTGTGTGTTTGTATGTGTTGGGGGTGTAGGGTGTGCATTTGTTTGTGTGTGTGTTTGTGTTTTGGGGTGTGTGTTGTGTGGTTTTGTATGAAGTTACACGGACAGCAAGTACAAGTTTCCATGTCTCCTATAAAAATATTCTGGCAGAGAACATGCCGAGCAGGCACTGCAGAGGCCAGTGAAATATGATTTTTATTTTCACTCGGGAGACAGGACTGATAACTCAGGAGCAACAAGTGGAAATAATTAGTATTTTACTGGTCCCTGAGGCGTATCATGTTTAAAGTGCTTGGGGCCAGATGGTTTCCAAAAAAACAAAGAGTGTAAACTATTTGTTTCTGTTGGATTTTGGCGTAACGTAGTGTGTGGAGTAGGGGAGGAAGAACGTTCATGCAATGATTATGCCTGTATCCTCACTACCGTGGAGTATGGCGTCCATTGGAGTTGAGGAACCTTTTCAAGATCTGGCTGGTGGCTGAGCAAACCGGTGAGGTGGGAAGTGCTGGAGTGTGGGTTAGTGTTGCCAACTCTTGTGGGACATATTCCTGGAGGTGTTGTCACATGATCTCTTGCCTCCAACTGCCCCGCCCCCCCCCCCCCTCCACCGTTGGTCACCCAACGTGTCCATCGGCGCCCCGCCTTACCACGGCCGGTTGGAAAGCAAATAGACTCTTCCTTACCTGATTTAATGATTCTTGACTGTCAGTCAAACAGCCTTTTTATCCCCCCATGTCCAATATTTTCATAACTAGCAAACAAAAGTGTTCAAAAAAATATATTTTTTTTTTTCTATTGCCCCTATGATTTTTCTCCTGGGTTGCTCGCAGCTGTGTCCTGGAGATTAGTCTTTATCTCTCCTCCTGAATCAGAAGGTTGTGGGTTCGAGTCCCACTCCAGAGACTTGAGGGAACGCTGCGCTGTCGGAGGGTGCCGTCTTTCGGACGAGATGTTAAACCGAGGCCCCGTCTGCTCTCTCAGGTGGACGTAAAAGATCCCATGGCACTATTTCAAACAAGAGCAGGGGAGTTATCCCCGGTGTCCTGGCCAATATTTATCCCTCAATCAACATCACTAAAAACAGATGGTCTGGTAATTCTCACATTGCTGTTTGCGGGAGCTTACTGCCGCACTTCCCACATTACAACAGTGACTGCACTTCAAAAAGTACTTCATTGGCTGTAAAGCGTTTTGGGACGTCCTGAGGTCGTGAAAGGCGCTATAGAAATGTAAGTCTTTTCTGGAGACTCCAGGGCAATCCTGAAAGGTTGGCAACTCCTAGTATGGGTAGATGTCAGATGTGCCTTTTTTTTTAATGTACCGGTGGCTGGGCTCAACTGCGTTTGCACATGGGCTACCTTGGGGAAGGGAGTATTGGCTTACATAGCTAGCCTGTGTGGGTCTTCCACTGATACCAAGAAGGTCTGTAGACAGCGATGACAAAATGACCACCTGAACTGCTGCGTGACGCAAGTGGAATTTGGGTAAATTCAACGCCATCTTACAGAGACTTCAAGAAGCAGCTCTGAGATATGACTGGCCTATGGAGGGTACTTCAGATTAGCATAGTGAAACATTTACAATTTCTCTCTATCGATGATTTACCACCTCTGCGTCAACTTTGATTTCCCACTTCCAAGAAGGTAGTTCAGAAAAAGAACCAACAACAAGGTTTACCTTGGGGCCCAGTAAGGAACCTCTTCCAGAACCAGGGAATGCTTTTTCCACTCTTGTTTTTAAAAAAACAAAAAAAATCCTTGAAAATAATGGGCCGGATTTTGCGACACCCCCCCCCCCCCCCAATGGGTACATACGAGGTGCGTACGCATCCGTAGGGGCTGCGCAAGTGCCGGTTTCAGGCAGGCGAAGCGCACGCGCTGAAAACCGGCACTTGCGATCACATCATCCGCGTGCCTCTGCGGGTGGAGAGTCGCACTTTTTGCACAACTTCCGCCCGCTGAATGACTGTCAAATTCTTTCGCCTGGTAAAAATAGGAGTAAGAACATAAGAAATAAGAGCAGGAGTCGGCCATACGGCCCCTTGAGCCTGCTCCGCCATTCAATAAGATCATGGCTGATCATCGACCTCAACTCCACTTTCCCACCTGATCTCCATATCCCTTGATTCCCCTAGAGTCCAAAAATCTATCGAGCTCAGCCTTGAATATACTCAAAGACTCAGCATTCACAGCCCTCTGAGGCAAAGAATTCCAAAGATTCACAACCCTCTGAGTGAAGAAATTCCTCCTTATCTCGGTCTTAAATGGCCGACCCCTTATCCAGAGACTATGCCCCCTAGTTCTGGACACTCCAGCCAGGGGAAGGCCTGCTTTTACCAGCTTAAGGGGGAGAAATTCGGTATCTCCCCGTTTGGGGCGCAATTATCGGCTGGGCGCAAAGTTTAGCGCCTGGCGCTAATTACCTCCTCTGACTGCAAACTTGGCTTCTGTCGCCCCTGGAGGCAATTGGAGCACTAAATCAGGCGCTACACACCTCTCTCAAGGCGCTAATGCCGAGGAGCGAGGCACTAACTCAGAGCGCTGGCGAAGCTCATGTGATGTCAGTCAGCAATGGAACACAGGCACACTGGTGCCGGCCAGTTCTTAAAGGGGAGAGTCGATCTTGCTCTCCATCCACACCCTGCTCATTGCAGCCTTGAATCTCGGCCTGGAGAGACCTGTACATCAAATCTGCTGGAAAGAACAATGGAGAGGCCCAGGGCAAGAGCTCAGAGTGCAGCCCCCATATTCTCTTCTAAATCGATGCAAGGAAGATCAAATCAAAATGAACCTCAGTGTTGCTCAGTACCCACAACTCCTTCACACAGCCTTGAATCTCTCCTTCAGAGGGACCTGGGGGTCCTTGTGCATGAAACACAAAGTTAGCATGCAGGTACAGCAAGTAATCAAAAAGGCAAATGGAATGTTGGCCTTTATTTCAAGGGGGTTGGAGTATAAAAGCTGGGAAGTGCTGCTACAACTGTACAGGGTATTGGTGAGACCACACCTTGAGTACTGTGTACAGCTTTGGTCTCCTTATTTAAGGAAGGATAGGCTTGCATTGGAGACAGTACAGAGACGATTCACTAGGTTAATTCCAGAGATGAGGGGGTTGACTTGTGAGGAAAGGTTGAGCAGGTTGGGCCTATACTCATTGGAATTTAGAAGAATGAGAGGGGATCTTATTGAAACATATAAGATACTGAGGGGGCTCAACAAGGTAGATGCTGAGGACGTTTCCCCTCGTGGGGAAATCTAGAACTCGGGGGCACAGTCTCAGAATAAAGGGTCGCACTTTTAGAACTGAGATGAGGAGGAATTTCTTCCAAGGGTCGTAAATCTGTGGAATTCTCTGCCGTGGAGGCTGGGTCATTCAATACATTTAAGGTGGAGATAGATAGATTTTTGCAAGATAAGGGAGTGAAGGGTTATGAGGAGCGGGCTGGGAAGTGGCTTTGAGCCCAAGATCAGCCATGATCTTATTGAATGGTGGAGCAGGCTTGAGGGTCCAAGTGGCCTATTCCTGCTCCTATTTCTTATATTAGAAGTCTCGCTCTCGCTCTCGCTGTGTGGTGCAAAAATGTCGCCGACAAAAAAGGCAGGAAGTGGCCGCCTTTAAATTGCGCTCCCCCAGTCCCTTCCCGATTGCAAAACGTTCCCCTCAACTTGTCGTTGCTAGCGGCAGGCGGAAAGGCAGGGGGCGCCACTCAATTTCCAGTCCGGGGCGCTACCGGGGCATTGCACGCTCGACTGACGTCACGATCTGCAGGAGATCGTGGCGGTAGTGTTTAGCACCGCTGCAAAATGTCTGGTCAATTTCGCGAGTGGCACAAACATCGCCGCGCCCGGGGACTAGTTGCTTTGCGCCCCATTAGTGCCCTCTTAGGCGCTAACTGGAGGCACAAAGCAACCAAATTTTCCCCCCTAAGAGTTTTTAAAAAAATAGAAAAATGAAATTTGATAACTCATAAATTAAAAATACTCTTCAAAAAGGTACGTTTAATTTTAGCCCTGTACATTTTTGTTTCAAAGATTTAAATGGAATTTTAATTAATTTTAAATATGTAATTTTTTAAAAATGTATTTAATGTTTGTGTGTTTTTAAGTGTGATCCCCATTCATACTTTTGACTGTTCTGTCCGTACAGACCTGTCAAAAGTATGAAGGGGGATTCCCTTCTTTCATTGGTTCGCCTGGCCCACGTGACCCCGGGGCTGCTTGCGAACCACATGTACCCCTGGGATACCTGAGCCTCTGTGCATTTCGACTGTGGAGGGGCCCAGGACCGCAAGCCTCAGGATCTATGGAACCAGCAGTTAAGTGCGTAGATGTTTTCCGATCAGAAGCATCGGCCGTGCTTTCAGTGCTGTCACCGTTTACTTTCCTCAGTAGTACAACAGAAGGAATCTTAACTCTACAACAACAAGTTGTATTTATATAGCGCCTTTAACGTAGTAAAATGTCCCAAGGTGCTTCATAGGAGTGTTATCGAACAAAATTTGACACCGCGCCACGTGAGCTATTGAGGCAGATGACCAAAAGCTAGGTCAAAGAGGTAGGTTTTAAGGAGTGTCTTAAAGGAGGAAAGAGAGGCAGAAAGGTTTAGGGAGGGAATTCCAGAGCTTCGGGCAGTTGAAGGTACGGCTGCCAATGGTTGAAACTATTATAATCAGGGATGCTCGAGGGCAGTATTAGAGGAGTGCAGATATCTCCGGGGTGGGGGGGGGGGGTGTAGTGTATGTATCCGTCTACCTTTAAGAAAACCATTGTATGTAACCGTTCACCTTTTTAAGATAACTATTTTAGGTGTGGCAGTACTTTGTTGGCTTCTGTATACTGTAATACCGACGGTGACCACACCGGTATATAAGTGCTGTGTCAGGATTTATTTGGCAGATTCGCCCTGACCTTCGAATAGTAAAGTCCTGTTTTAAGTTACTCTGGTAGTCTGTGTATTAATTAACTAAACAACCCACAGACTTTACAGTGGCGACGAGTCCGATCGTACTCTGCGGCAACAATACTTCCGAAGCAGTTAACGAGCGTCGAGAAGAGGCAACCGCCCTCGTCGTTCTGCTGGGAGAAAACTCGAGTCTGCAGAGCTGGAAAGGAGGAAGAATTCAGAGACAAAGACTTCCATCAGCAACAGGCACTGACTGTCCCTTCTGCCACGGTGAGGAGTGAGCCGATCAGCACGAGAAGCAAGCCGGCCACGGTGACTGTGAGTAAGGGAAAAGTAAAAAGAATAACCGGAGGATAAGGGCGGTGCACTCGACCACGGTCGAGGGGGAAAGGAGCCGGACAGAAGTCGGGCCCAGAGGCGCTGAGACTGGGGCAGCGTGGAGCAAGGAAGCCGCGGTACAGACCGGCTGGGGACGCAACGGCGTCGTGAGACAGCTAGACCGCGACCGGCGAAAAAGGCCGGGCAGCGACCGAAGCCACGAAGCGCTGCGACCGGGAGCGTAGGCGCGGGAAGATATAAAAACTCAGCCGCAGCCGGGGAGGGAAGCACCGGACTGCGAGAGGGCTGGGAGGCGCGATTGGGAGCCGAGCGAGCGGGAGAGGCAGAGCCGACCAAGGGAGACTGAGCGAGAGCCAGTCCAGCGGCTGAAACTGTTCGCCGTCAACGGGGTGTACCCAGCGCCGGTAGAGCCGAGCGAGCGGGAGAGAGACAGAGCCCGAGCAAGGGGAACTGAGCGAGAGCCAGCCCAGCGGCTGAAACTGTTCGCCGTCAACGGGGTGTACCCAGCGCCGGTTGCCCTGCCGAGAAAAGGGAAAGCACTGAAGCCGACGCGCAGGCTGTGAACCTGAAAGCCAGCGGCCGTCGCCCGTGGGGAAAGTGTACCCCTCCCGCTAGGGAAGAAACGCGGGAAGCCGCCATTAGGCGGGGAAGAAGACAGAAGCGGGCGGGGAGAGAAGATAAGCGCGGGAAACCGCCATTTTCGCGGGAACCGCCATCTTGGAAAAAAAAATAAAAGAAAATTTAAAGAAATAATTCGTGGTGTTATCAGGAAGAGAGGAAGATGCCTAAGCGTGGTAACATCAACGATTTTAATTCCGAGGTAGAAGACTGGGCCACGTATGTGGAACGCATTGAGATCTATTGTGAGGCCAATAAAATAGAAGAAGATGACAAAGCTATAACCTTGCTAAACTCGATGGGCGCGAAGACATACGGGCTCTTGAAGCATCTACTAGCACCAGCTAAACCGGCGGATCAGACTTTCGATGATATCGTGACTGTTCTGAAGGATCACTTGAACCCCACACCGTTGATGTTGGCGGAACGATTCAAATTCTATGCGAGAACGCAAAGGAAAGACAAAAGCAACGCAGAATACTTGGTCGAACTGCGTAGACTAGCGAAACACTGCCAGTTTGGAGGGAATCTGACAGAGGCATTGCGAGACAAGTTCGTGTGCGGGTTGTCAAAGGAAGGAACGCAAAAGCGACTACTCGAAGAGAACGACCTTACACTTGACAGGGCTGTCCTTATTGCAGCATCGCACAAAGCCGCAGCGAAGGGAACTGCGGAAATGCAGCTAAAGGCAGCGGCACTCAGTGTGGATCAAATTACCTCGAGTACAACAAAATGCTATCGTTGTGGGAAGACAACACACGACCAGAACCAATGCTGGTTTAAGAACCAGGAATGTAGGAAATGTGGCAAACTGGGTCACATAGCTAAGGTATGCCGGTCAGGGAAGAAGACCAACAACCAAAGGAAGCCATCACAGGAAAAGTACAACAAGGTACACAAGGTGGCTGAGAAGAGTTCAGACAAACAGAATTCGGACTCCGACCCAAACGGCCAGGAGCTGGGCAGTCTGAGAATTCACAATGTGAGTAAGGAAGCTGACCTACAAACTATCTGGGTCATGCTAAAAATAGCTGGAGTCCAAGTGAAAATGGAGTTGGACACTGGATCAGCTCTATCGGTCATAAATCGAAGGGATTACCACCGGCTATTCTCACATATACCCTTAAGAGATACCAAGTTCGTATTGCAGGCATACACGGGGCATAAAGTATACCCCATGGGGAAGATAAGAGTCAAGGTGAGAGATGGGGGTAAAGAACACCCAAGAATGAACTTATACGTACTACCTGAGGGAGGACCACCACTTCTGGGACGGGAGTGGATCAAGAAAATAGACATGGAATGGCACTATCTAAAAGCCATAACGAGTGAGGACTCGGTGCAGACAATCAGCTCAGATTCTGAAACGGATGACGATAAGACCAACCCAAATATGAAAGACAAGGCTAAAATGGACTTGCCGACTAAGGTTGGAAGAACGAAGGCATGCATAAAGGCTTATGCTCCAGAGAAGAACAAAGTTTCAGAACAGAACTCCACCGAACAACGACAACATAGTTTGACAGAGAATTCTGAGTCTGTTCAGTTTACGGACATATCCATGACTGACGAACACCGAGCTCGGACTCAACTTTTATTTCAAATTACGACAGCAAGTAGAACAAGTGAGTTACCGTCTCGAACAAGAGATGAAAACAATGAAAAAGTTCTATGACACCGAATGGGAGAATCTGGAAAGACAACAGAAGCAGCTAGCTCAAGCAGAGAGCGACCATAGAGCCATTGTGACCAATTACCGATCACATCTCCCTTATGCTGTTCAGGAGTTAGAATATTTGCAGGAAGGAGCAAATGAAGAGGAATCTTCAGGAAGCCAGGGTTTTATTCCCGTTCTTCTCTACGACTCCTTACGAGCAGAGTTTGAGAAGTTGAAGGAACAGTATGAACAGGCCCAGGCTACAATCCTGGAGGGGATTAACTCGGCAACCTCCGAAAAGCTAGTTTCAGTAGAAGCATATGAGCAACTGAAGGTTGAACATGAGCAAGAAGTCCAAAGGCTGCAGGAAATTCTTGATGAGCTCAAGGCCAAGACAGACTCATCGGTAGAAGTTCCATCCATAGATGAGAAATTAGAGGTGAAAGACATGGCAGAACATGAAAGACAAGATGTCCAAGAACTCATAAAAATATTGAAGGAAACCCAAGACAAATATGAGGCGGCAATGACCGAGGTTCAACAACTTGAACAGATTCAACTGGGAATCCTTTCAGTGGAAGAAAAGGAAACTAAGAAACACAGAGACTGTAAGAATGGCCTCTGAACATGAGCTAGAGAGCATCAAGGCGCAACTTCTCCGAGCGCTGAAAGCCAAAGTACAAGAGGAAAAGAAGGTGAAAGCATTGGAGGAGAAGACTCTGATCCACAGTGTTCCCGTGGAAGAGTTAACGGTCAGCCAACTCCTTCATATGCTGAGGGACAAGACTCTGCAATGGGAACAATCTGAACACGAGCTTCAATCTTCAAAGGGAAGGAGTTCGGAGCTCTCAAAAGTTATGGAAATAGCTGAGGTTGCAACACAGATTTTACTGGGATGCCAAAAGTACGCTGAATCATGTCTATGTGAACAACAGAATGTTGAAACAGCTGCTCCAGTAGAAGGATTGAATAGGCCGATCAATCAATCCCCGATGGAAGGGGAAGTATTGAAATCACAAACGAGGTCATTAGTGAAGGATTTGCAGGAAACCCAGGAAGAGCGGGATGAATATGAACGCATGAAGAAGTCTCTTCAGGAAAGATGTCTAGGGAGGGAACAACAGTCGGCTAACGTCCAGTTGGGTAAGGAAGAAGTAGCAGGCCCTCTCGCTAGACTAGTTCAGGACGACACCGAATATTACCATGACCTGTTGAGTGACACGGAATATTACGAGGACTTGGTCTGCCCAGCTTGTGATGAAAACTCCCAAAGTGCAGAAATCAGGATGAAGCACTTAAAGTCTAAAGAACATAGGGAGATGGTGGCGCTACAGCTGGCAGCGGATAAGGGAGCCCCGAGAGTCTCCAAGAAGCAGAAAAGAAAAAGACGAAGCAGAAGGTGATAACCATCGAAATCATTATCAATTCTACCAGATCATGTACGTGGGCCCTACGAAGGGAGCCAAATCAGTTGGCAAGTAGGAAAAATTACCAAGGCAGTCCAGCTGTTTGTAAAAGTCAGCACTGCTGGTTCAGCAGGACAGAAGTTCAAGCTGTTAAGTCAAGGGAAAGACTATTGGATGAGTCACGCTAGCAATGTGAACCGGCTACACCACAGAGATGTTGTTCGGACCGAGTCAAGACCAGAGACTGAATCTGTGAACTGTTCCCGCAGAGACTGAATCTGTAAACTGTTTCCCGCATAGATTATACCTGTGAATTGTTTTACATGAAGTTGAATATATGTTCTGTTTAATGGGGGACTAAGTATGTTGTAAGCTAAAAAGGGAGGATTGTAGTGTATGTATCCGTCTACCTTTAAGAAAACCATTGTATGTAACCATTCACCTTTAAGAGAACTATTTTAGGTGTGGCACTACTTTGTTGGCTTCTGTATACTGTAATACCGACGGTGACCACACCGGTATATAAGTGCTGTGTCAGGATTTATTTGGCAGATTCGCCCTGACCTTCGAATAGTAAAGTCCTGTTTTAAGTTACTCTGGTAGTCTGTGTATTAATTAACTAAACAACCCACAGACTTTACAGGGGGGGCGGCGGGTGGCTGGAGGAGGTTAGAGATAGGGAGGGGCGAGGCCATGGAGGGATTTGAAAACCAAGATGAGAATTTTAAAATTACGGGATTTGCTCCAGAAATAGAACTGAGAGGTCACAAAGCTACTGTATGGTGTGCAAGGTAATTCAGCACAAAATAGTGATTTGGAGGGCAAAAAAACCCCCACTTGGAATCTTGTACTACACACGACTGAAATGAGTAGTCCTGCTTTCAAGAAAGTTTATTGTTGATGTAAGCTTATCTGTACAGTGTTTAGGGACCAAGAGCATCTGGTACAGTATGTACAAAAATATGCACCTTGGCTGCAGATTACTTAATGAGTAACACACAAGGTTAGCTCTTGTTTATTGTTCTGTTATGTTAGTTATTACAAATGCAAATGATTTACGAATCGAAATGTCATGCCGATATTATCGGCATATCTGTACTACTTTTTACCCACTCGAGCCCCTACACCCTCCCAGACCTGCCAATGAGTAGTCCAGTTAATCTGCAGTTGCTCACAACTAGCCCATCTCCAATACTTCGGCTCTGCTCCAAGTGGTCTAGCTCTGGCGCCGGTCCAGAGTTATTATCCCTGTTCCCAGGTCCACTCCTAGGCACAGGAGTAGGCCATTCAGCCCCTTGAGCCTGTTCTGCCATTCAATGAGATCATGGCTCCCTCCCCAAACCTCCCTCTCTCTCTCCTTTAAGACTCTCCTTAAAACCTATCTTTGACCAAACGTTTGGTCACTTATCTTAATGTCTCTTTTTATTAGCTCGGTGTCAATGTTTGTCTGATTACGCTCCTTTGAAGTGCCTTGGGTCGTGTTGCTATGTTGAAGATGCTATATAAATGCTAGTACGATAGCAAAATACTGCAGATGTTGGAAATCCGAAATAACAGCAGAAAATGCTGGAAAAACTCAGCAGGTCAGGCAACATCCGTGGAGAGAAATTTGAGTTGACGTTTCGGGTCGAACCCTTCTTCAAAACTGGAAAGAAAAGAAAATAGATCGAAGGCAGGGCTGCGATCGGACAAAAGAAGTAGAAGAGACAATAAAAGGTGTTCGAAGCTAGACGAGATGGTAATAGGCTGAGATTAGGTGTGAAGTGTACTGGCCGGGCAAGAGATCGCTGCCGGGTGGGAGAGTGAAACAAAAGGAAAGGGGGAGGGGGAAAGGAGTGGAAAAATTACGGGTAAAAAATTAATGGGGGCCAAGGTTATGATCTGAAATCGTTGAACTCAATATTGAGTCCGGAAGGCTGCAAAGTGCCTAATCGGAAGATGAGGTGCTGTAGCTCTGCTTGTTGTGATTGACTGATCAAAATGAGTTTCTAACGTGAAGGAACTGCCTTCTTTCCAAAGGCCCTGGTGAAGTTATGCAGGGACCGTAAAACCATGACACTCTGTACAATGGAATGTTGAGCACATTTGTTTACACCAATGCCTATACAGAAATAAAATTTACTAAAGGTCTGCTTTGATTTTATTTTTCTGCCCCACCCAAAAAAATGGTCATTGTCTAGGGTGACGGTGATTAAAATTTTTAATGCAGTTTTATTTCCACCTTTATTACGTTTTAAAATTGACACAGGAAGTAAGCAAGCATCAATCTATAAAAGCCCATCCCTTCCACCAAACGGGCACAATCTGTTCCATCGTTAATCTTTGCCCATCCCACTTAACCTCCCAAGGAAACGTTCAGGAGGGCGCTCTTCCCCTGAGGTAAGTCGAGTGAGATTCCGCACATTTGATTGATTCCTCAGTCATTCATCCTTCTCGGCTTCTCTTCCTTGCATGGCATTTCCATAAATGCAGTAGCTCGGGAACCATCGAAGTTCACACAGCGGTTTTCATCCCCGATCTGTTCTTGTCCTTGATAATCGTGGGACGGTAGTGCAGTGGTTATGTTACTGGCCTAGAGCTCTGGACTAATGATTCAGACAACATGGGTTCAGATCCCACAATGGCAGCTTGAGAATTTGAATTCAGTTTTTTTTAGATCTGGTATCCGTAAAAGTGACCCTGAAGCTTTGGGATTGTCGTTAAAAACCCAACTAATGTCCCCTTCAGGGAAGGAAACCTGCTGCCCTTACCGGGTCTGGTCTGTGTGTGATTACATAGAAACATAGAAGATAGGAGCAGGAGTAGGCCATTCGGCCCCTCGAGCCCACTCCGCCATTCAATGAGATCATGGCTGATCATCCAAATTCAGTACCCTGTCCCTGCTTTCTCCCCATATCCCTTGATCCCTTTAGCCTTAAGAAATATATCTAACTCCTTCTTGAATATATTTAATGAATTGGCCTCCACTGCCTTCTGTGGTAGAGAATTCCACAGGTTCACCACTCTCTGGGTGAAGATATTCCTCCTCATCTCTGTCCTAAATGGCTTACCCCTTATCCTTAGACTGTGACCCCTGGTTCTGGACTCCCCCGCCATCGGGAACATCCTTCCTGCATCTAGTCTGTCTAGTCCTGTTAGAATTTTATAAGTTTCAATGAGATCCCCTCTCATTCATCTAAACTCCAGCGAATATAAGCCCAATCTCTCTCCAAACGTCATTCCTGCCATCCCAGGTATCAGTCTGGTGAATCTTTGCTGCACTCCCTCCATGGCAAGAACATCCTTCCTCAGACAAGGCAACCAAAACTGCACACAATACTGAAGGTGTGGTCTCACCAAGGCCCTGTACAACTGCAGCAAGACATCCTTGTTCCTGTACTCTAATCCTCTCGCTATGAAGGCCAACATACCATTTGCCTTCTTAACCACCTGCATGCTTACCTTCAGCGACTGGTGTCCCCACACCAATGTGGCTGGCTCTTAACTGCCCTCAAAAGTGGACGTTTTACTACGTTCAAGGCGCTGTATAAATTCAAGTTGTTGTTAGTTTTAAAAACATCGCGCTAGAAGCCGACTTTGCTCACAAAAATGGCCACACCCCCAGGGTGAATTAATCACCATTGGGAGTTTCCGCTAATTCCGCTTGTCTGAGGAGGCTCCAGAAAATATGCTGGAACTTTTTGGCGCAAGGACACTAACAGGAAAAAAAGAAGAAAGACAGACTTGCATTTCTACAGCGCCTTTCACGACCACCGGACGTCCCAAAGCGCTTTACAGCCAATGAAGTACTTTTTGAAATGTAGTCAATGTTGTAATGTGGGAAACGCGGCAGCCAATTTGCACACGGCAATCTCCCACAAACAGCAATGTGATAATGACCAGATAATCTGTCTTAGTGATGTTGATTGAGGGATAAATATTGGCCAGGACAGCGGGGAGAACTCCCCTGGTCGTCTTCGAAATAGTGCCATAGGATCTTTTACGTCCACCTGAGAGCGCAGACAGGGCCTCGGTTTAACGTCTCATCCGAAAGATGGCACCTTCGACAGTGCAGCGCTCCCTCAGCACTGCACTGCACTGCACAGGTATGTTTTGAAAGGTTTTGAATTTTTAATTTACTAAGGAACTCACTACCGTAACCCCCCAATCTAACTAGAAAATAGTTTGTATATTTTTAAAGTCATTTTCAGGTCATGGGTTACTCACAGGTGGTGGATTGACGCTGTGATTTAAAATGTTTATTTTTTTTGTGATCAACCCATTTTCAGTTGTATTAATCAAACTGCACTAAGTTACCACTCTGAAATATATCTAGCAATATTTTTGAAAAGCAAAATTTCGTTTTTACATTGCGTTTTAAAACCCTTCCTGATTGCGCTGGTTCACGACAGATTTGGTTTGGCGATATGCAAATGAGGTTGAGTGGAACCTTGGGGGAGGAATCACTTTTCAAAAACGGCCGCTATTTTCACCGGAGTCTCAGATTGCGCCCAATGGCTTTCCGGTCAACTTTTGTCCATATAACACTGACCATTTTTATATATTTTTTAAAGTCAAAAACCTGTATTAAAATATGTAACTTGGCTCAGCGTTGACTTAAAAAGATTTGGAATTCATGTAATTTGATGGGCAGCATTAATTTTGCGTCTTAAACAATGGTATTGGGAACCCATCATTGATTAACAAAGGTTTTGTATTTACTTTACTGCCGGCAGTCACCATTTTGTTGAAGCTCAGGAATTGGTTCCATTTGAGCAAGGAAACCAATATTGATCTCAATTCTGGTGCAAGATCAGATCACTGCAATTCTTGAAAGCTGGAAAAAGTCATTCCTGCAGTCAATGGGTTACGTTTTTGCTAGTATTCGTTTCTTTTTCAAATACATGTGGTTCTGAAAGAGTGATTTTTTTTTTGTTTTTTTTTTGTTTATCTCTTGCATGCACTACACACGTAACAGTATTTTTATAGAGGTGTGACACCTGGGGTAGGAAGAAGAAAATAATTTTGGCTTCCTGTTACTGCTTGGTGTCCAGCAGCCCCTGCTTGGAGTACATGTGTGGGCATCGAGTGAGGGCCAGACCGGGATCCTTCGCCCCTCCTTCACTGGCCGCCCAATAACTTGTGAACATGCTCAGGGCAGGACTTAGTCCGTTGTCAGTCGCAGCGCTCGAAACAGGACACCTGAAGGTGCCAGAGTGTGGCCCAGTGACAGCTCTCTACTTTTTCTTTTTTTCTGTCTTTCTTTCTCCTCTTCTCAGTTCAGTTCAGTTCAGTTCAAATGCTTTATTGGCATGAAAGTTTACAGAGAACCATATTGCCAAAGCTTACATTGCAAAAAGGTACAGTTTTCCAACATTCTGTAGGTGTCAATCGATTTGACATTTGTTGGGTATATACAATATTACTTTTAAACAATATTAATTTTAAACAGTCTTTCTACTTCATTTGGTACGTTCAATATTAATTTTAAACAGTCTTACTTTTAAACAGTCCTCAGGTTGTGACATGTTGTTACATATTTAGCCCCAAGGTATGGTCTGTCTCCTTCTCCTAGGACTAATCTCAATTTTGACAGATCATCCAATTCCTTGAAATCTGGGGTTGTTTGGCTTAGCTTGTTGAATAATATGTTTCTTGATGTGTTGAATTTTTCGCATTTTAGGAGGAAATGCATTTCTGTTTCAACCTCGCCAGCCAGACATTGATCGCATATTCTATTCTCTCTAGGCTGCCAGGATTTCTTGTATCTGCCTTTTTCAATTTCCAGTTGGTGGTCGCTTAGTCTGTACCTGGTGAGGGTCTGTCTCTGTTTTGTGTCTCTGATGGTCGTGAGGTAGTCTGCCAGTTTATATTCTCTTTTTAGGGCCCGGTAACATTCTAATCTGCTTTGGCTTTCGGTTATTTTGTTCCAATGTTCCAGGTAGGTTTCTTTGCATTTTTTAATGATTTGGTTCACTCGGATTGGTGTTTGGACGGCTGTGTTGGTCTGGGGCTGGTCAGGGTCCGGCTGAGTACTTAATTTCAGTAGCAGCTGACTCAGGGGACTCTTTTCTGGGTTTAGCTCTTGGGTCTGAAAGGCTTTGAAATGAAGGGTGTCTGGGGAGCTAGATTTGAGGTGATTTAGGAAGTTTAGTGCTCGTTTTTGGATGTTTATTATCAGTGGGTATCTGCCTAGTTCGGCTCTGCATGCATTTGTTGGCGTTTTTCTTTGGGTGCGAAGGATGCTTCGG
The DNA here is from genome assembly GCF_052327205.1 of Somniosus microcephalus. NCBI lineage: Eukaryota > Metazoa > Chordata > Chondrichthyes > Squaliformes > Somniosidae > Somniosus > Somniosus microcephalus. The sequence goes on along the minus strand of NC_140997.1, from coordinate 17,235,342 downwards.
CAGAATTCTGCATGTAGGGCTTCTATTGTGTGTTTTTCCCATTTAGTGTAGCTTTGGTGATTTAGCGGGCCCCATACTTCACTACCGTACAGTGCAATGGGCAGGATTATGCTGTCAAAAATTTTGAGCCAGATTTTGATTGGGATTTGGATGTTGTAGAATTTTCTTTTTATTGCATATAGGGCTCTTCGGGCTTTTTCTTTTAGTGCATTCACTGCTATGCTGAAGCTCCCTGATGCTGTAATAGTTAGACCAAGGTAGGTGTAGCTCATAGTGTGTCCTATAGTGGTATCACTGAGGGTAAACTGGTATTTGTTTTCCTGACATCTGGGTCTTTTCTGAAAAATCATGATGTTGGTTTTCTTTAGATTTACTGTTAGAGCCCAATTTTGGCAGTATTTGTCGAGTAGGTCTAGTTGTTGCTGTAATCCCTGTTCTGTGGGAGACAGCAGAACCAGGTCGTCCGCATAGAACAGGGACTTCACTTCTCCATCCAGGAGACGGAGACCTGGTGACTCGCTTTGCTCCAGCATGTCTGCTAATTCATTTATGTATATGTTGAACAGGGTCGGGCTCAAATTGCAGCCCTGCCGGACGCCTCTTCTCTGGGTGAAGAAATCGGTGCGTTTGTCTCCAATTTTGACCCCGCATTTGTTTTTCAGATACATTGATTTAATAATCTTACCTCACGCTCGCTCTCTTGCTCGCTCGCGCTCTCTTTCTTGCTTTTCTCGCTCGCTCTCACGTGCTCTCTTTCTCTTCTCTCTCATTCTCTACACCATTCTCTCTTCTCTTACTCTCTACCTCTTTCTCTCTTTCTACCCCTCTCGCTCTTGCTCTCTTTCTCATGCGCTTTCTCACTCCTGCTCTCGCTCTCCCTCTCTCTTTCTTGTGCACTCTTTCTTCCTCTCTGCACTCTCGCTCTTTCTCTTGCTTTTTCTTTTTTTTCCCGTGTTTTTTTTTCTCTCTGACGGATATTCTGTGAATAACATTTAAAAAAAAATACTACAGCTGGTATCTTTTGTTCCCCTGCCGCAGTTTCTCTCCAGTGTCTGCCCCCCCCCCCTTGCTGGGGTACAATCCCACAGCTGTCCTCGGGCGCCTCGCTCGAGTGGTAATTGCTCGTGTGTGAACCTTGAGTTGGTAATGAGCAGACACAGCGGACTTCATGTCAACTCTGTTGTATATTAGAAAGTTCAGGAAAGCTTCTTAATCCCGTGATAAATTTTCATCTCCTTGGCTGCAGACTGTGGTGTTTATTTTATCAGTATAGTTAAATGAGTCTAATAATACCCATGGACTTCATTTTCTAAAGCATAGGCACGTGACTGAGCATATCTGTTTGCAAACTGATGTGCCTGGGGGCTTCAGACCCAGGTTCCCACGCCTTTCCCCCGTCCAGATCCTGTAATTTATAAGCCGGAGGTGTATTTGAGAAGCGCAAGTGCCAGTTTATAACAAAATGCTGGTAATTTATTAACTTCCACTGGGCCGCATGCCTAGCCTTTCGGGCAGGATGATTGACAGCGGAGTCTGGTCTTATCTCTCTGAGTGTAATGACATTAGCAGGAGTTTACAGGGCAGGACGTGTGCTCGTATAGAACCCGACGGATCAAAACAGACCTCCCTCCCTGCCCAGCAGTTTTACACACTGGGAGAACTGAACAGGATAAGGTTACTGCAAAGCAAAGTCGGGTTGGCAGCATTTCTGCAGGCTGATTAACCCTTCGAATGGTCCACCACTCGAGCCCTTCTGCAGAACTCAAACCCAAAGGTTTACGAAGGTTTATTTTAGTAAATCGTGTCAGCTGTGGCTCAGTGGGTAGCACCCTCTCCTCGGAGTCAGAAGGTTGTGGGTTCAAGTCCCACTCCAGCGACTTGAGCACAAAAATAGGCTGACACTCCAGTGCAGTGCTGAGGGAGCGCTGCACTGTCGGAGGTGCCGTCTTTTCGGATGAGACGTTAAACCGAGGCCCCGTCTGCTCTTTCAGGTGAACGTAAGAGATCCCGCGGCACTATTTCGAAGAAGAGCAGAGCAGTTCTCCCCGGTGTCCTGGGGCCAATATTTATCCCTCAACCAACATCACTAAAACAGATGATCTGGTCATTATCGCATTGCTGTTTGTGGGAGCTTGCTGTGTGCAAATTGGCTGCTGCGTTTCCTACATTACAGCAGTGACTACACTTCAAAAAGTACTTCATTGGCTGTAAAGCGCTTTGTGACATCCGGTGGTCATGAAAGGCGCTATATAAGTGCAAGTCTTTCTTTCATTAAAGCTGTGGCTGGAGATCAGTAGTAAAGAGCAACAATTTGCATTTATCTAGCGCCTTTCATGTAGTAAAACGTCCCAAGGCCCTTCACAGGAGCGTAAATCAGACAAAATTTGATACTGTGCCACCTGAAGCGATATTAGGACAGGTGACCAAAAACATGGTCAAAGTGGTAGATTTTTAGGAGCGTCTTAAAGGAGGAGAAAGAGGCGGGGAGGTTTGGGGCGGGACTTCCAGAACCTGGGGCCGAGGAATCTGAAGGCACGGCCGCCAGTGGTGGGGCGAAGGAAGTGGGGGATGCGCTGGGAAGCACTGCAGATTAGACCGGGAGCCGGAGTCCCGGCCTAACATCCAAGTTCCAACTCATGGGTTGGGGGGGGCGGGGGGGTGGAATTGGCCTCCCACCAACCCATTGACACCAGAGGGGCAAGGACTCTTTCCATATCCCCAGCTTTCAGAGGGACCTGACATAACATCGGCAGCAACCTGCCTGATGAGACCTGGAGCCCTGAAGATAAAGAGGTAAGTCATTTGTTTGAATTGTTAAATGGGAGCCGCTGGAAGCGGTTAATAGATCTTTCCGAGAGGGGCCCCCCCAGCCCAATAGCCTCCCACCGCCAGTTGACGCGCACTTGTGCCACAGTTTGTGGCCGCTCGGGGCAGGTGAGCTCCGGAGATGTGCCCCTGGTGTCATGGAGACCCAGCTGAGGTATTTATATCGAGGAGCCTGCCCCTGACCCCACAAACCTGGGCGGGAGTCCCGACTGGATCTTCGGACCTATTATGCAGTAATGACTAGTGGATCTCCCATAACTTTGCCCACAAAGTTAGGACAAAGCTAAGTCTCCTCAATCTATTGATACTGTCGGTACGCTATGGGAATCTGTAGTTTCTACAGCTTTACCTGCAATGCCTGTAAATGGCACTCTGATGGGGAGGGAGGTTTCAATGGTGATGACAAATGTTGTAAGACCCTTAACGCCTTAAACGCTAAAACAATAAGTGCTGTTTTACATATCAGCACTGGGTGTTGCACACTGGGAGGTAAGACTATGGAAGATCTTCTGGTCTGGTAGATATGTAGTCGGACCCTAACCAACCATAAGTGACTAAAAAATCTCAGTAAAATTTAAAGAAAGTGGTTGTTTGCATTATCTCGTCCATTGCTGAAGGAATGCTCTGTGATTAGGTCCTGAAATATTCATGGGAAAAACACCTTCTCCAATTAATGAAGAATAGACTTGCATTTATACATCCCAAACTGCTTTTATAATCAACAAATTACTTTTGAAGTGTAGTCACTGTTATGTAGGCAGCGATTCAATTTTTACACAGTGAGATCCCACAAACAACACGCTAATGAATGATCTGATCTGCTTTTGGTGATGAATGTTGGCCAAGGCACCATTCAAAAGACAGCTCCTCCAACAATGCAGCACTCCCTCAGTGTTGCGCTTCTGTGCCAGCCTAGACTGGTGAGCAGTGGCAGAGAGAGGGGGCGAGGAACATTGCACAAACTAGATTGAGAGACTTGTACTCAAGTACGTGTACAAATACAGTTCTCCTTTTCTATTACTGCTTTTCTATTACTGCAAGTAGAAATGTTATTTTGAAATAAATTTCAGTTTAGATTTGTTACGTACGCCAATGCGGTGGTATGAGAAATATCTTGTGTTCATTGTATGATGCTAGCCACTTGGGACAAAGGAGATTTGGCACAACGCTCAGATCATGGCCCAGAAATTCGGGTCGGGGGCTTCCCGCGGGTGTAAGCCCCCGACCTGCACTTACCTTGCGCGCCGGCCGTTGTGCTGTGGGCCCGCGTGGAATTCCGATCCTGGGCCTGCTCCAACTGCCGGCGCGCAGTGCTTGCGCATCCCAGGGGCGCAGTTAGTTCGATGCGTCCCCTGGGATCATGTGGGCCATGGGGAGCCAATCGGAGCAGGGAAATGCCCATTCATAAGTTTGACAGGAAGAGCTGTCAAAACTTAGAAATACTACAGGCCCCAAAACATCACTAAATCTTCAACAAAAAAAATTAAATCACATTTTTTAAAATAAACTATAAATTACATGAAATAACTTTTAAACAATTTAAATTTTTGAAAAAAATAATTTTATTTTCTAACGGGGCTAAAAATAAACGTACCTTTCTTTAAAGTATTTAAAAAAAATAATAAACCTGTGGAAAAAATGTTTTAATTTTAATTAATTCACCACTTGCCTTGTAAAAAGCAGGCGAAATGTGTAACTTCTGGAGACTTACCTTCCCGGGAAACCTGGAAAAACAAAACGTAAGTTCGATGCGCACGCACAGCCTCACCCGCACACGCGTTTGAACTCTGAACCCCTTCTTTCAGGGGAACGGAAGTGCCGGTTTCCCGCGCATGCAGGAAACCGGCACTTCCATTGGGCCTACGGGTGAGTACCCAGCGCGTACTCACCCGTGGAGACCCGAAGTTCTGGGCCCAAAAGTTTACTGTGGTGCTTTGGGCGGTCAGTAGTCAATAGTTCTGTTCACAGCCCTGTCATACTTGGCTTGTATGTAAACGTGTCACATCACAAGACTGATGACAGAAATATTCTGCGCCTGGTAGCACTGAGCAGGTGAGAAGCGCTGTACTAGATTTCCCTCCAATTTTTTTTCTTCTGGTCGGGGACACATGTGGCTTAGTGCGACAGCTATCCATTGCAAAGGTGGGATTATTTCCCAACTGTTGACGGAAGTCAGAGGCATCTGCAGGCTAGATGTAACCGATCCTGTGAAAATGTTCTGCAGCTCATTATCGGACTGCGCAATATTTCTCTCGTGCTTGGGGGACATCTGTTGCAGAGTTGGCTGCGGTTACTTTCAGTTAAACGGACAGCTGCAGCATTGGAAGAGGTGGGAGATATGTCTGACCTCCTTCAGTTGTTCGTTCAGTTTTTCACTGGGCTTTTGACTTGGGGGCGGTGGGGGGGAGGCTTTCAACGTAAATCATATTTTGAGTGGATTGAAGATGGCAAAATGCCACTGTGGGAACTTGTCGCAACTTATGAACAGAGCAACAACATTTTTCAAAGCCCAAACAAAAGGATTATTTGATGCTTTCCTAGTGTACAAATAATCTGTATAACTCAAAAGACCTTCCTATTTCCAGGATGGTATTTTCAGTGTTGTACGGATTCTTGCAATGAGCAGTATACAGATGAGATGATTATATCTCACATTGTTTTGCCTGGACAACTAGTATTCAGAAGGTTTGTCATTTATAAAATGCAATTGCTGGTATTAAATCCATTTCTATTTGCAGTTCTAGACTTCGAATCATACAGCACAGGAGGAGGCCATTTGGCTCATTGACTGACGGAGCGATCAGATTTGTCAGTCTAACTAACTAATGATGGGATAATAGGAAGTACGGCATCAAGGAGGGATAAGTTCAGAGAAGGATCTGACTGGGAGAATTGGAGCGATGACCTCCGCTTTCATCAAGGTGACAGATGGAGGGAAAGTCAAAGGGGGAGAAATTCAGTGTTGCCCCGTTTGGGGGCGGTAACTTTTGAAAGCTGGGCCATTTAACGCCAGGCGCTAATCATTCCCAGCATTTATAAAAAAAAAAAAAAAAAAATTGGGTTTAGCGCTCGAGGAAGGAAGTGGAACGCTAAATCAAGCGCTCCACTTCCTTCCTGGAGCACTAAAGGACACTGGCGGCGTGGTAGTTGTGCAGAAATAACAACAGAAAATGCTGGAAAAACTCAGCAGGCCAGGCAACATCCGTGGAGAGAAATTAGAATCAACGTTTCGGGTCAAAACCCTTCATCAAGACTAAAGAGGCACAGGGAATGAAATAGATTAAGAGGACGGGCTGGGAGAGAATAAAAGAGAAAAGCTGTCTCCCATTCTGCCAGCGCATTTCACACCTAATCTAGAGCCGTCTTTTGCCTCCACTAGTCCTATCACCATCTCGTCCTGTTTTGAATACCTCTTGATGTCTTTTCTCTTGTTCTCTCCCAGCCTGGCCTCTTAATCCATTTCATTTCCTGAGCTTCTTTAGTCTTGACAAAGGGTTCACCTGAAACGTTGACTCTATTTTCTCTCCACAGATGTTGCCTGGCCTGCTGAGTTTTCCCAGCATTTTTTATTGTTGTTTCGGATTTCCAGCATCTGCAGTATTTTGCTATCGTGACAGTTGTGCAGCGCTGCCGTGTTCCGAGGCTCCTTCCCTCCATTTAAAGAGAAGGGCCATCGCTGCAGGCACTGCATTGGGACCAGTTAGCTGGTCCCCAACGGCAGCCGTGATCCGGCTCGATCAACCCCATGCACTCCAGCAGAGCACCGGGCCGATCGATCGCGGGCCAGGAGAAGTAAAAAAAAAAAAAAAAAAAAAAAAAAAAATTTGAACAAAAACATTTCAGAAAATTAGGGACTTACCTCGGCAACCTCCCTTTTTAACTTTCATCCCGATCAACGCCTCCTGCAGCTGTCTGTGTCGTCGCCCGGCGATGCTGCAGGGGGCGGAACTGAACTTCAGGACTGGGGCGATGCGCACGGCGATGACCTCACGATCTTCGGGCGAAGGAGATCGTGGCACAAAGTTTTACCGCCGCCGCAAACCTCTCACCCAAGTTCGCGGGAGTCGTTCATCTCGCCGCGCCTGGGCGGTAAGTTGTTAGCGTCCCGTTAGCGCCCCCGGGGGGTGGGGGCGATATCTGTGGCTCAGAGTCAGAGGGTTGTGGCTTCAAGGTCCCACTTCAGACTCGGCTGACACTTCAGACTAGGCTGACACTTCAGACTAGGCTGACACTCCAGTGCAGTGCCGAGGGAGTGCTGCACTGTCTGAGATGCCGTCTTTCGGATGCGACGTTAAACTAAGGCCCCGTCTGCCCTCTTGGGTGGACATAAAAGATCCCATGACCGAAGAAGAGCAGGGGACGTTTTCCTGATTTCCTGGGGCCAATATTTATCCCTCAGCCATTATTATTAAAACAGATTATCTGGTCATTATCACATTGCTGTTCGTGGGACCTTGCTGTGCGCAAATTGGCTGCCGTGTTTCCTATATTGCAACAGTGACTCCACTTCAAAAGTACTTCATTGGCTGTAAAGCGCTTTGTGATGTCATTAAAGGCGCTATAGAAATGCAAGTCTTTCTTTATCTCCCTGCCTGATCCTGTTGCTGCTGTACACCTTGTACTGACCCATGCTTTGCTGCACCTTCCTTTTTAATTTCTTTCCTGCCACTGTGCAATATATCAAAGACCACATCCGTTGCTATCTGCAGACGCTTGGGGGCGGATTTTAACTCGGGGTGGTTTAACTGGTGGGAAACCGCTCGACAGACAGCAGGGGACCCGGCCCATTTTAGCCGCCGGTCTACTTCCACCACGGAATGGGCGGGGCGGCCCTTAGCCACCCGCCGGCTTCCAGGTAACTGCCAGAGAGGGGGGTCTTGCGGTGGGAGGCTTGTGGAAACATAGAAACATAGAAGATAGGAGCAGGAGTAGGCCATTCGGCCCCTCGAGCCTGCTCCGCCATTTAATGAGATCATGGCTGATCATCCAAATTCAGTACCCTGTCCCTGCTTTCTCCCCATATCCCTTGATCCCTTTAGCCTTAAGAAATATATCTACTACTTGAATATATTTAATGAATTGGCCTCCACTGCCTTCTGTGGTCGAGAATTCCACAGCTTCACCACTCTCTCTGGGTGAAGAAATTCCTCCTCATCTCAGTCCTAAATGGCTTGCCCCTTATCCTTAGACTTAGAAGAGCACGCCTGCTCCCCCAGGCCCCACAAAGGAAAGTTTTGGACTTGGCAGCAGGGCCCCTTCTGCCTTCAGACCAGCTACAGACCCGCTTCTGCCTGGCGGGAAGGCCACAAAGGCTATTCCACTCGAGCCCCGGTTAAAATTTAATCAGGGTCCCATTGATGGAATAGGACCCTGATTTGCATACATTTGAGGCTCCACTTGATTTAGGTGGCCGCCTCATCTGCCTGCAAAACCCTTCAGGTTAATGTCGCAAATGGTTGGGATCAGTGCAGGTAGATAACCTGCTCATTTTTAACTCCCTACTCACCTAATTTCCACCGGCTAGGCAGTGTGAAGATTGACTCCTTCGATACAGTATGTGTTGAGTCTGTGTTTTCAAATGTAGTTATGCTGAATAACAGGACACAGACTACAGAAGTAATTAAACAGGTCTTTAGTGATTGAGGGTCAGGGCTGAACTGAGATACACTTTGCTCCGCAGGGTTTATATACCGGTGTGGTCACCACCGGTACTACAATGTACAGGAGCCATCAAAAAGTAGTCCATCACCTTAAGGTATCCTCTTAAGGTGGTACAGGTTACATACACTACAGTATGGTCACCTCTTTCTCGCTCTCTTGCGCTCGCTCTCTCTTTTGCATGCTCTCTGTTGCTCTCATTTGCGCTCTCGCTTTCTCTTCCATTACTCCAGTGACTGAAGTACCTACTCAGTCATCAGGGGTTGCCTGTGCAAAGCGCCATTTGTTCAATGCAGTGTCATGAATTTAGCCCAAAGTTAGCCGAATCCTACTTGAGAGAAACATATTTTTAATAAAGTTTTGTTCAAGTATCGACGGCAGTTGAGGGCTAGCTTGTGCACAGTTCACTTCACAGGAATGCTGAAGCGTATGTTCCAGAATCTGCACCGTGCTGTGAGTCAGTGGGGCGGGAGATAATATTTTTAACTGAACGAGCAAATATTGACTGTAATTTCCAGCAAGTATGATGGTCCCCTTGAGCTAAAGCATTAAATATAGAACAAATCAATGGAACTTTGAGTGTATTTGTGTAAAGGCAAAGAGGGATCTTAGATTACACGTGTTGCCATAGAATGAAAAGACACAGGTTGTTCTGTGACTACATTTGATCATTTAAAAAAAAATGATGACTGATATTTCTTATTGATTCTCATTGACTTAGAAATTTTTCATTTTATCTGCAAATAAGTTCCAAAAAATCTAAGTAGCTCTAAAGGTCTGGATGGTCCAGTTTTTGCCTCTGATTTCATTAGGGAACAGTTGGCGTATTTGTGAGGAAGAAAGGGATTTGGGTATTAGTGTGTCGTCGCTGTGGGTGGCCCATACTTCGGTTCCACCTGTATTCTTGATCCTGCGCGCTGTATATTGTCTCGTATCGCAAGTCCACACCCTGCAATAATTTAACATGACTCTGTAGAGTGTCCCATTTAGATTCGATCAGAACATTGGGTTTTGTTTGGTTGCACCTACTTAGCCAAAGGGTTTGGAATGTCCAATATGACGGTCTGACTTTTGCAAACCTAAAAGATTAAGGCATAACACTAAATAGGATGTTTTCTCCATCCAAGTGCTGGAAGACACAAGAAAGCATAGAATGAGAAATGGTTGCAGTCCATCGAGACTGCTCCTTTTGTAAACCACACACTATCTATTTTTCAATTACTTCACCCACCCTTTTGTTTTCTGAGAAGTTAAGGGGCAATGATTTATGCCTTCATTGTCTCAAGGCTCCAGTGCTCTAATGCCCTCCTTGCCAGCCTCTCTCTCTCTGTCTCTCTCCATCCTTTTATAAACTCCAAATTTTCCAAACATCCACCAGCCAAGATTTGTCCAGCTTGTCTCGCCACCCGTGCACTCACTCCACTGGCTCTCTGTCCTCCAATCCATTCATTTCAAAATCCGAACCTTGTTTCGAACCCCTTCATGGCCTCACTTCTCCCTATGTCGCAGCCTTTCACCTACAGCCCTCTGCATTTCAGTGCATCACCCCCTCCCTCTGAAACACCTTGGGACATTTTACTACGTTACAGGCGCTATATAAATGCAAGTTGTCGCTCTTTTGGTGGCAGAACGTTTGGCTATCTCAGTCCGACTCTCTGGGGCCCACCACCCACCCCTAAACATTTTCTCCTCCTCGCTCCAGACTTACAAACCTCCAAAACGTGTCTCCACAACTATGCATTAGGGTCACCTCTTCAAGCACGCGTTCAGTCGTCACTCCTAACTCCCCTTCTCCTGCTCCGTGTCCGCACATACTTCAAGCACCTGGAAGATTTTATTTGAGAAATGGAGAAATGCCAGACTGCAGCAACTGCGGTTGCTCCTCAGAAATTGGGGCTAAGGCACCCTTGTTGGGGTGCAGCAGATGGAACTTCAGGCCACGCCTTCCCAAAATGGAAACTGTCCATCAGCACCCCTCCCCTTCACTGGCACAAAGATTCACCGTTCAAAGAAACATTCTAAAACTTCTTTGTCCTGAGGATAATTTAATTTTCGTTACTTTTATTTGAAGTGGTTCCGGGGATGGGAGATCTTGGCTACAAGGACAGGTTGGAGAAGTTGGATTTGTTTTCATTAGATCAAAGGAGGTTGAAGGGATGATTTGATAGAGGTGTACAAGATTATCACTGGTTTGGATAAGCTAGACAGGGAAAGGCTGTTCCCACTAGTTGATGGTACAAGGACTAGGGGACACAGATTTAAGGTTTTAGGCAAGAGATACAGGGGGTACGTGAGGAATAACTTTTTTTATGCAGCGAGTGGTGATGACCTGGAACACTCTGCCGATGGAAGTGGTGGAAGCGAAGGCACTTGATGTTTTCAAGGGGAGACTGGGCAGGCACTTGAGGGAAATAAACTTGCAGGGCTATGGGGATAGAGCGGGGGGAATGGGACTGACTGGATTGCTCTACAGAGAGCTGGCATGGACTCGATGGGCCGAATGACCTCCTTCTGTGCCGTTATGACTCTATATAGTTGTGTGAGCACACCCTCAATGTAGCTGGGCTCACTGATCCTGTTGTGCCCTCCCTGTGTGATGTGCTGCCTCGGTCATGGTGGAATGTCACAGATGGGCCAGAATGGATGACCAGTTTTTCCATCTGGTTCTCATTTGAAAATGGCATCCCTGATGGAATAGCTGGAGCATTTCTGTGGGAGGGGGGGGGAAAGGAAGAAGCACTAATTTGGAAAATGCTGAGATGGGATTGTAATGTTATCAGGACTCCTCTCCTGGGGCGTGCTATTCAAGTAAGCAGTTCCGGTTTTTACTATTCCTGGTTATTCTATTATTCATTGGCCATGCTCCTTTAGATTTAATACTGCAACAGCACAGGCATTATCTTCAAGTTCTAGTAATGGGCTGCAACGACCTGCACCTTCGCTGTGGTAATTTTCCCAAGGGATATGTTGTCTTCTGCTTTGGAGATTTAATCATCTTTAACGGTGGTTACAGTCCATCAGTGCTCTCCATGGATAGAATCACAGAATGATACAGCAGAGAAGGAGGCCACTCAGCCCATCATGCCTGTGCCGGCTCTTTGAAAGAGCTATCCCATTAGCCCCAATCCCCCTGCCCTTTCCCCGTAGCCCTGCAAATCTTTCCCCTGCAAGTATTTATCCAATTCCCTTTTGAAAGTTGCTATTGAATTTGCTTCCTCCGCCCTTTCAGGCAGCGCGTTCCAGATCATCATAACTCGCTGCGTTAACAGAATGGGACTGACCCATCATCTCCCCCCGCTTCTTTTGCCAGTTACCGTTGTGTGGGTTTTTTTTACCATTAAGGCCCTTAACTTCGCCAGAGTTAACCGTTTCTGAAGATAGTGGCTCTTGCATAGCAGGTTTTATCACCTGCGCTCTGCAGCTGTTGTTAATTGCTTTTGAGGTATTGCCTTTTTTCGACCTTCCACACATCTGACTCCAGTGCAGATGTTTTCTGCTCTACAAAATGTTGCCTAATAGGAGGGGCCAGATTGAGAATCAGGAAAATGAATAAGAGCTGACGAGTACATTTACATTTTTAAAAATTCGTTCATGGGATGTGGGCGTCGCTGGCTATGCCAGCATTTATTGCCCATCCCTAATTGCCCTTGAGAAAGTGGGTGGTGAGCCGCCGCCTTGAACCGCTGCAGTCCGTGTGGTGATGGTACTCCCACAGTGCTGTTAGGGAAGGAGTTCCAGGATTTTGACTCGGTGACGATGAAGGATCGGCGATATAATTCCAAGTCAGGATGGTGTGTGACTTGGAGGGGAACTTGGAGGTGGTGGTGTTCCCATGCGCCTGCTGCCCTTGTCCTTCTAGGTGGAAGAGGTCGTGGGTTTGGGAGGTGCTGCCGAAGAAGCCTTGGCCAGTTGCTGCAGTGCATCTTGTAAATAACAATAAACGAACAGAACTAAGAAGACATGGAGCTTATATTTGTACCCAGGCGAAGGGAAAGTACACCTTTGAGAAATAGTCATTCTTGCACCTGATGCAAGTGCAGAGTCGGTGTCTGCATCTGAAGCGTAAGATTTTGTCTCCCTCGAAGGCACACTGGCAGGTAACGGTAGCATAGTGGTTGTTAGATCCGTGATTCTGAGAGTATTATGTTTTTCAATAACTACACGGATGCTGTAACTTAACAATCAACAGGTGTTTACTGGAGTAGGGTAGTCTCAAGACTGGGGGTACAGAGGCATGCTCAAGGCTTATATACAGGTGTGGTCACTGCTGGTACTACAGTATACAGGAGCTGTAAAAGTTCTCTCTTAAAGGTACATACACTACAATTCCTCCCCTTTTAGATTAGCAGTACCCATAATATTCAAATAACAATTAACACTTTAACATGCACATTAAACAGAAATAGTCCATTTATAGATTCAGTCTTTGGGGCAGCTTCCTGATCCTTTCTGGATAGCGCCTTTCCTGAGGTTCTTGGTGCGGAGGCGATTCTGGCCCCTTTTCGCCGGTTAGTTCATCAGTTTCCACTGCTACTGTTTCTGAAGTAGATGCTACCGGTATGTTGGGTTCATCCCCAGGTACGCGAGACATGGGGTTGACTCGTTCCTGTGACGCTAAGATCTGATCGACGTGGCGTCTCACAATGTTCTCCCCGACATCCACTGTGTACATTAATGGCCACTGCCTTGTGCATATCGTTCCGGGTTGCCATTTCTCTGTTCGGTAGTCACGGGCCAAGACGGGTTGTCCTACATTGAAGCTCCTTGTCGGCTTCTCATTGATGTGCTGGAATTGTTTATCCTCAACATTTCTTCGCACATTTGGTCTGAGCAAATCCAGACGAGATCTCAACCTTCAGTTAAAGAACATCATGGCCGGGGTCTGGTTGGTAACTGCATGTGTCGCATTTCTGTAGGCTAACAGGAAATTGTCCACCTTATGCTGTAGTGGAATTTCGTCATCGCACATGGCCTTTCTCGCCTTTTTAAAGGTTTGTACGAACCTCTCAGCCAATCCATTTGTGCCTGGATGATACGGGGCGGATGTGTAATGCCTTACCCCATTCCTTCTCATAAATTTCCGAAACTCTTCGGACACAAACTGTGGTCCATTATCAGAGCAAATCTGCTCTGGCAAGCCGTTCCTGGCAAATATGGTCCGTAGGACTGC
>NC_140997.1:15923281-15984294 GCF_052327205.1 Somniosus microcephalus | reverse complement strand
TGAGTCCCCCCCTCCCCCACCCTGAGACCCCCCTCCCCCTCCCACACCCTGAGACCCCCCCTCCCCCTCCCTGTCCCACCTCCCCCACCCTGAGACCCCCCTCCCCCACCCTGTCCCCCCTCCCCCACCCTGAGTCCCCCCTCCCCCACCCTAAGTCCCTCCCCCTCCTCCACCCTAAGTCCCTCCCCTCCCCCACCCTAAGTCCCTCCCCCCTCCCCCACCCTGAGTCTCCCCCTCCCCCACCCTGAGTCTCTCCCCCCTCCCCCACCCTAAGTCCCTCCCCCTCCCCCACCCTGAGTCTCCCCCCTCCCCCACCCTGAGTCGCTCCCCCCTCCCCCACCCTGAGTCTCTCCCCCCTCCCCCACCCTGAGTCTCTCCCCCCTCCCCCACCCTGAGTCCCCCCCCCCCACCCTGAGTCCCTCTCCCCCTTCCTTCCCCCTCCCTCTCCCCTCACTCTCTCCTCTCCCTCATCCCACTCCCCCACCTCCCTTTCTCCTCTCCCTCCCTCCCATTCCCACTTCCCTCTCCCCTTCCTTCCCCCTCCCTCCCCTCACTCTGTCCTCTCTCTCTTCCCACTCCCTCACCTCCCTTGCTCCTCTCCCTCCCTCCCATTCCCCCTTCCCTCTCCCCTTTCCTTCCCCCTCTCTCCCCTCACTCTCTCCTCTCTCTCTCCTCTCTATCCTCTCCCCCTCTCCCGAGGTGAGCGAGAGAGAGATTTGGAGAGTTTGAGATGGTGTGGGAGATTTGGAAAGAGCTCCAGAAAGTGTGAGAGGGGGTGCAAGATGTGAGGAAGGGTTGTCTATGAGGAAAAGATTGAAGCTTATACTTTGATTAAGTCAGCCACCTCCGTCAAAGAAACTGGAGCGACACTCAAGCTGCCGGGGGAAGAGCAACCAGTTGGTGTGCAACCAAATCCTTACACTGACATTCTGTTAACTTTGTTCATGGGCAACAGAATCTTTGCCAGATTCTGAATCAAATCAACTTACTTTTGTGGAAAAATAGGCCGTTTAAGTGCCTGTAGCCCTCCTTCAACCCCCAGAGAAAGTGTCCCAGAATGGTTATCTGAGTCAGGCATTGTCAGTCATTGCCGAGTTTACTCCCTCGGCATTCCCTGGCCAAATACCGTGTGACCGCTAACGTGCCTGACGTAAGAAAACTACTAGGCACTTGGTCCAAGCGTTAAACAAAGCTTTAATCAGCTGTTTTACAACATGGAGGTCTAGTTGTGTCCTTCACTAGTTCCTGTTAAGAATGTCCTGTGCAAGCTGGGCCCGTGCCCGAGTATTTATACTCTCCCTGGACAGCGCCACCCGCAGGCCGCTCAGTATTATTTCATAAGTCTTTCTTTCATAAATGACTGATTCATGTCAGTGCCTAAGCAAGGGATTTTTGCATCATAACTGCTCGCCATTGCAGCTTGTATGTTGAAAGTCTGATTTACGTTTTCTTCCATCCTGAACGATTACCGGGGCAACAAGACGCTTTTCCCTGCTTTGATGGACAATCGAAGCAAACTGATTTTTTTTATATATCTACAGCAAACCCTGACTAAACAAACAGCGGTGGAGCCCAGAACAGCTGGATTCAACAATCAAAATCCCTACCCGTCAATAAAGTGTCGAGCACAACGGTGCGAGCGATTTGCCTTGACCCAGCATCTAGTTTAGAAGGCCACCAACGGAGTTAAAGTCCTCTGAAATTTTTGTAAAGTGCGTTCACGCTCCGCATGGAGCCGGTCACTGAGCTCACAGCTGCTTGTCCAGTGTGCTAACTTACAATAGACTGGTCTGTGTGTGTCAGCCGTGGCTCAGTGGGCAGCACTCTTGCCTCAGAGGCAGAAGGTTGTGGGTTTAAGCCCCGTTCCAGAGACTCGAGCACGTAATCTAGGCTGATGCTCCAGTGCCGTCTTTCGGATGAGATGTTAGAACAAGGGCCCCGTCTGCCTCTCAGGTGGATGTGAAAGATCCCCTGGCACTATTTTGAAGAAGAGCTAGGGGAGTTCTCCCCGGTGTTCTGGCCAACATTTATCCCTCGATCAATAGAGGGATTGAATTGAAAAGTAGGGAAGTTATGCTAAACCTGTATCGAACCTTGGTTAGACCACACTTGGAGTACTGCGTGCAGTTCTGGTCGCCATATTATAAAAAGGATATAGAGGTACTGGAGAGGGGGGCAGAGAAGATTTACAAGGATGATACCAGAAATGCGAGGGTATACATATCAGGAAAGGATGAACAGGCTGGGTCTCTTTTCTCTTGAAAAAAGAAGGCTGAGGGGTGACCTAATAGAGGTCTTTAAAATTATGAAAGGTTTTGATAGAGTGGATACAGAGAGAATGTTTCCACTTGTGGGGAAGAGCATAACTAGAGGCCATCAATATAAGATAGTCACCAAGAAATCCAATAGGGAATTCAGAAGAAACTTCTTTACCCAAAGAGTGGTGAGAATGTGGAACTCGCTACCACAGGGAGTGGCTGAAGCGAACAGTATAGATGCATTTAAGGGGAGGCTAGACAAGCATATGAGGGAGAAGGGAATAGAGGGTTACGCTGATAGAGTTAGATGAGGAAAGACGGGAGGAGGCTCAAGTGGAGCATAAACACCGGCATGGACTGGTTGGGCCGAATGGCCTGTTTCTGTGTCATATATCCTATGTCAACATCAACTAAAATGATCACATTGCTGTTTGTGGGAGCTTGCTATGTGCAAATTGGCTGCTGCGTTTCCTACATTACAACAGTGTCTACACTTCAAAAAAAGTACTTCATTGGCTGTAAAGCGCTTTGGGGCGTCCTGAGGTTGTAAAAGATGCTGTACAAATGCAAGTCTTGGTGGCTTGTTGGTCCGTCTGGAGAATTAGAATCGTCTTCATCTTCATCTTTAAAAATACCCTGGCTTTACGGACTTCTAAACAGATTCCAAAACCAGCAAAAAAAGATCGGATGGCTGAAAGTTAGATGCTGAAAGATTACGCTTAATGGAGAGCGTTCAGATAAACTGACTGAATATCAAGTATTAATGTACAGGTTGGTGAGCACTGACCTATTACAGTATGTATGAATTCGTATATGCCGAGTCTGGACTCAACACATTAAGGCGAGAAGCTAACATTACTGTTGATGTCCATCAGAGGGCAGCAGAGTTAGCAAATGGCTACAGTTCATCTTTTTATATATACAGGCTGTATTTCGATATGCTGTTTTCATTTATTTATAACTTTTAACAACCTACATAAACTGTGATTTATTAACAGTTGGTTTGGAGGGGGAATGAGTTCTATGTATATCTTTTCACAGAGTCAGCATCTTGTGTGCGCTCTAACTGAGAGAGTGCAGGCGGCAGAGTGGTAACTGGCCCAGGTTGGGGTCGCAGTGGCCCTGAGTGAGTCTTGTTAATTATTCATGAGCTGCATTTTACCTCAGGCACAAAAAGACCTGTGGGGTAAAAAGGGTGCAAATAAATGAGCGTGCGTAATTGTGTCCACTCCCAAGTGCATCAAATACCAAGGTGGTTTGAACAGCAGGAGGGAAAGAAAGAAAGGGAGAGAGAGAAAGAAAGAAAGAAAGCCTTGCATTTATATAGTGCCTTTCACAACCTCAGGATGTCCCAAAGTGAAAGAAAGATAGTCACTGTTCTGATGTATGTAGTGTATGTACCTTTAAGGGGAGAACTACTTTTTACAGCTCCTGTATACTGTATCACAGAAACCACAGAAACCCCACAGTGCAGATAGAGGCCATTTCGGCCCATCGAGCCTGCACCGACACATATCCCACCCGATCCCCGTAGCCCCTACACCAACACATATCCCACCCTATCCCCGTAACCCCACGTATTTAATCCCCCTAACATTAAGGGTCAATTTATCATAGCCAATCAACCTAACCCGCACATCTTTGGACTGTGGGAGGAAACCGGAGCACCTGGAGGAAACCCACGCAAACACGGGGAGAATGTGCAAACTCCACACAGACAGTTGCCTGAGGCCGGATTCGAACCCGGGTCCCTGGCGCTGTGAGGCAACAGTGCTAACCACTATGCCACCGTGCTGTAGTACCGGCAGTGACCACACCGGTATATAAACCCTGAATAGGGATCTGTACTGTTAGTTTTAGAGTAACCCTCATCCAGTAAACACCTGTTGTTTGTTATCTGCAGTCTCTGTCTATTTATTGAAGGAAATCACACAACACCAGGTTATAGTCCAACAGCTTTATTTGAAATCACAAGCTTTCGGAGCGCTGCTCCTTCGTCAGGTGAAGGAGCAGCGCTCCAAAAGCCTGTGATTTCAAATAAAGCTGTTGGACTATAACCTGGTGTTGTGTGACTTCTTACATTTGTCCACCCCAGTCCAACTCCGGCATCTCCACACCATATTTATTGAAGGACACCATACATCAAGATACACGGATTTAACAATGTAGGAAACGCAGCAGCCAATTTATTTGGGCACAGCAAGCCCCCACAAACAGAAATGTGACAATAACCAGATCATCTGTCTTTTCGTGCTGTTGGTTGAGGGATAAATATTGGCCAAGACAGCGGGCTGAACTCCCCTGCTCTTCTCCAAAATAGTGCCATGGGATCTGAGAGGGCAGACAGGACCTCGGCTTAACGTCTCATCCGATAGACGTCACCTCTGACAATGCAGCGCTCCCTCAGTACTGCACTGAGAGTGACAACCTAGATCTTGAGCTCAAGTCTCCTCTGGAGTGGGATTTGAATCCACAACCTGATAAGTGGCAGATAAACAAACCATGTGCAGCAGTAGCTAAATCTCCAGAGAACAGCAACTTGCATTTCTGCAATGCCTTCAGTGCACGGGGTGACCCAAGCCTGAGGCATCCAGCGCTCCTCATTGTGGAGAGTCAAGAGGCCGATGGAAGCTGTACACGGGGCTGTGTACAAGGCTTATTAGACCCCATGGATTAGGGAGCTTTCCAGGAATGCAACTGGGAGCTGCTTAGCAGTGCTGTAGCCAACCAGCTCCAAGATGGAGGGGATTGAGTTGGAAGGTGAACGGTTGATACTTCCAGTAGGAATAAGGAGAACATCCAAAACGCTGCGGCCCGTGTCCTATCTCGCTTCAAGTCCCGTTCACCCATCACCCCCTGTGTTCGCTGACCTACATTCGCTCCCGGTCCAGCAATGCCTCGAATTAAAAATTCTCATCCTTGTTTTCAAATCCCTCCATGGCCCTCGGCCCTCCCTATCTCTGTAATCTCCTCCAGCCCAACAACCCTCCGAGATCTCTGCGCTCCTCCAACTCCGGCCTCTTGTGGATCCCCGATTTCCTTCGCCTCACCATTGGCGGCCGTGCCTTCAGCTGCCGGGGCCCTAAGCTCTGGAATTCCCTCCCTAAACCTCTCCGCCTCTCTATCTCTATTTCCTCCTTTAAGACGCTCCTTAAAACGTACCTCCCTGTCCTAATATCTCCTATGTGGCTCAGTGTCAAATTTTGTCTTAAAACACTCCTGTGCAGCACCTTGGGACGTTTTACTACATTAAAGGCACTGTATAAATACTTGTGGTGTGGACAAATGTGAGAAGTCACACAACAGCAGGTTATAGTCCAACAGCTTTATTTGAAATCACAAGCTTTCGGAGCGCTGCTCCTTCATCAGGTGAAGTGAAGAGATGCATAAAAACACAGCTTATATAGTCAGAGAACACTGCCAGAGGATTACAGGTAATCTTTCTTACTGCCCTTTATCCCACCTCGGCAGAGAGATAATCACAGCAATCAAAGGTGTGGATGGTGTCCAAACAGGTCAGTCAGGAAAACATTACATCAAAGAACAATGAGGTGGGGTCACCAGGGGTCAAATGTTGCAGATGCTGGGGTCTGTATGAAAAACAAAAAACGAACAATAAAAAAAAAGATTTTTTTTGCTGGAAATCGCAGCAGGTGATTAGAGCTGCATCTGTGTAGAGAGAACAAGCCAACGACGACTTGAGTCTGGATGACTCTACGTCAGGTGGGGTTACATGTAGCGTGACATAAATATAAATACTTGTTGTTGTTATCTAAGGTGTAATCTATGAAGAATGGCAAGAGCTGCTTGTGATTCTCTGCCTTTTTCACCCTTAATCCAATCTGAATTTCAGGAGCAGTTGGTCTCAAGGTGATAACCAGAGAGTATCTGGAACAGAGGAGTCCTGTAAAGTTTCCCGAAGTATTTACAGCTGCACTGGGACTTGAAGCCGATGAGTTCAATGACCGCTGCCTCAGGCCGCAGCTAGAGAGAGAAGCAAATAAGAAGCAAGTGTTTGGGTGGCTATCTCTTCAAAGCGATGCGAGCTGACACCATCAAATCTGTGAGGGAACTTGTGAACACAAAGAGTGATTTGCCTACAAGAATCGAAGGTACAGAGCAAAGAGTCCGTCTCCATTCCGATCTGTGAATATTATGAGAAAAGTCTATTACGAGCATTGTAAAGAAAAGAATTTGCATCGCGCCTTTCATGACGTCCCAAAGCGCTTTTCAGCCAATGAAGTACAGTCACTGTTGTAATGTGGCAGCCAATTTGCACACAGCAAGATCTCACAAACAGCAATGTGATAATGGCTAGATAATCTGTTTTAGGTATTGGTTGAGGGATAAATATTGGCTAGGACACCATGGATAACTCCCCTGCTCTTCTTCGAAATAGTGCCGTGGAATCTTTTACGTCCCCCTGAGAGGGTAGACGGGGGCCTCGGTTTAGCATCTCATCCGAAAGACAGCACCTCCGACAGTGCAGCACTCCCTCAGCACTGCACTAGGAGTGTCAGCCTAGATTTTTGTGCTTAAGTCACTTGGAATGGGACTTGAACCCACGACCTTCATGACTCAGAGGCGAGTGTGCTACCCACTGAGCCACAGCTGACACTACAGTTGCATTACCCTACAGCCCAGCATTTTACAGTGTCCTTCCTGCGATTCTATTACTTGACACCAAATAAGGTTCGGTTGAAGAATTCTGAGGCCTATTCTTGCGTGGGCCGTCCAAGTGTACGAGTGGTCGGCAGTTTTGAGACTTGTTGAAAAATAACCTTTCAGAATCGGTTCTGTATCAGGTTTGTCTTTTTTTTCCCCCAGTCCTATATAGGTTATTTTTTTCTGTGTGAATGTTTTTATGCTGTTTAAGGTGAGGCAGGGGGGTGTTAGTGTTGAGCAATGGAACAGTTATTCACTTCAAGATCCCAGTGTCTGAATCAGCACCCCCAATCTCCGAGAAGTGCCCCGCTGACGCTTTTCCATTTGCCCTCCCCCCAGCTACTCTGTGATCTCTCTGAGTGAGATTCCCAATTAGTGCAGAGTTAGGGCAGTTTTCAGCTGTGGCCCAATGGGTAGCAGCTCCTACCTTTGAGTCTGAAGGCTGTGGGTTCAAGTCCCAGTCCGAAGTCTTGATAAAATGTTCATCTAGGCTGACACGCCCGGTGCAGTACTGAGGGAGTGCTGCACTGCCAGAGGTGTCGTCTTTTGGATGGGATGTTAAACCGAGGCCTCTGTCTGCCGTAAAAGGTGGCACGGCACTATTTCGAAGAAGAGCAGGCGAGTTCTCCCTGCGTTTTCCTATATTACAACAGTGATTGCACTTTAAAAGTAGGACATGAAAGGTGCTACATAAATACAAGTGCTGTAATATTCCGCGATATGTTGACGAGCTTCTGTAGCGCGCCATAATTTCCTGTTCCTACTTCCAGAATTCCTGGGTTTTCTTTTTCTTTAATAAGCGAGGATATATTCAGAGGCAACAAGCCTTTTGTGAAATTGCGATACACATTCTGTTGCCAGCCCCCTGATACTCTGATGCATTTAAGGGGAAGCTAGATAAATACACGAGGGAGAAAAGAATAGAAGGATATGCTGATAGGGTGAGATGAAGAGGGGGTTGGGAGGAAGCACGTGCGGAGCTTAAACACCGGCATGGGCCGAATGGCCTGTTACTGTGCTGTAGACTCTATGGCCTGGATGTTAATGAGTGGGTTATGTGGGGGGAGGGGGGGGTGGTGGGTGGGGGGGCAGAGTTTTAGACGGGAAATCCGGCTTTCCTCTTTTGTACTTGACAGGTTCCCCCCCCGGATGTCAGCCTGATTGACAGGCTTGGCTTCCAGTCAGGCAGGGAGGACTCCGGAGCAGGCTCGATCCCCGACCCCGGGGGCGATTCCCGACCCCAGCGATCTTTGTATGGGGTGGGAGGGGGTTGAGTTTGATGGGGGGGAGCTTGGGGAGGGGCTCGGGGATGCACTCCTGCTCCTCCTGGCCCACAAGCTGTGCTGTAAGGGCACTTGCCTTCTCCACGAAGCTGTCCTCACCCCCCCCTTCAGCTGCCGGGTTTCCCGAGGCCTGGGAAACCCAGCCGGCCACTGTTAAACCCGCAAAGCAGGTTAAATCAGAGACGGCCAACCTCATTAAAATAATTACATTGGCAGCCCACCTCCTGGGAGCGAGTTGGCTGCCCGCCCCTTGTCCCGCATCTGTTAAACCTGGAAGTGGGCGGCTTGGAGGTGGGTTGGGGTCGGCTTTGAGATTTAAATTTTTTTTTACATCTGACCCGACCCCAACCCATCCATTTTTGGGTGTTAAAATTCAGCCCTATGTAATTCTATGCAACTTTAGGACTTTATTTCCATTTTTTTTGGTTAATAATCTTTTAGTTGATTGGAGTACAGATTAGACCTGTCTGTCAATTATTCATTGCAATGCCATGAATGATAAATTAGATCCCATTGCTAATCTCTGGCACATGGTGCTTGAAATTCTGCCCACACTGATTCCCTGTCTTCCTCCAGACCAACATAACATTAACGGATCCCGCGATCAGCTGGCTATTTGTCTGACAACATAATGAGGAGTCACTACTGGACTGACAGTTCGAGGCAAGAACCTCTTCATTCCCACTCAGCCTATTTACAACAATAAATACAAGCAGTGATCTCATTAGGAGCAG
The DNA here is from genome assembly GCF_052327205.1 of Somniosus microcephalus. NCBI lineage: Eukaryota > Metazoa > Chordata > Chondrichthyes > Squaliformes > Somniosidae > Somniosus > Somniosus microcephalus. The sequence continues at coordinate 15,975,354 of NC_140997.1, read as the reverse complement.
TCGGGGCATCCCATTACAGTCGTAACAGCAGCCCATTGGGGAACGGCTGCTGTTAGAACCTAGCAGAGCACTTTGCAAAGAGTGAGCTACACGCAGGTCAGAATTTTCCACCTCCCCCAGAGCACTCTCCTTAAATTATTGTGCCTTTTTTTAAATCTGTCTGTTGAGTTGCACACAAGGCGAATGCAGGGATTATACTGGGCCATTTCGACCAGTCTTCGTGGAGCTGCTGCTGTACGGGTCATGTTTATACTGTTCGGTTGTTTCTGTATTTGGCCATTTCACCCCCCGCTGTAAAACGCAGCGGGATTTTGGTTTTCCGGCCGAACAAGGGCCCCCTTGCTAGCCGCTAATCAAAACTGGCGGGGTGGAGGCTGAGAGCTGATGAGACAGCCGTGGCTCAGTGGACAGCACCCTCGCCTCTGAGTCAGAAGGTTGTGGGCTCAAGCCCCACTCCAAAGACATAGAAACATAGAAGATAGGAGCAGGAGTAGGCCATTCGGCCCTTCGAGCCTGCTCTGCCATTCAACGAGATCATGGCTGATCATCCAAACCCTAGCACCCGGTCCCTACACCGACAGCCATCCCACCCAAGCCCCATCCCCATAGCCCCGTAACCCCACGTATTTAATCCCCCCTAACACTAAGGGCCAATTTTTTTATCATGGCCAATCAACCTAACCCGCACATCTGTGGACTGTGGGAGGAAACCGGAGCACCCGGAGGAAACCCACGCAAACACGGGGAGAATGTGCAAACTCCACACAGACAGTCACCCGAGGCCGGATTTGAACCCGGGTCCCTGGCGTTGTGAGGCAACAGTGCTAACCACTATGCCACCGTGCTGCCCGACTTGAGCACAAAATCTAGGCTGACGCTCCCAGTGCAGTGCTGAGGGAGTGCAGTGCTGAGGGAGTGCCGCACTGTTGGAGGTGCCGTCTTTCGGATGCGATGTTAAATCGAAGCCCTGTCTGCGCTCTCAGATGGAAGTAAAAGATCCCAGGGTACTATTTCAAGGAAGAGCAGAGGAGTTATCGCCGGTGTCTTGGCCAATATTTATCCCTCAATCAACATAACTGAAACAGATTATCTGGTCATTATCACGTTGCTGTTTGTGGGAGCTTGCTGTGCCCAAATTGGCTACCGCGTTTCCAACATTACAACAGTGACTACACTTGAAAAAGTACTTCATTGGCTGTAAAGCACTTTGGGTCGTCCTGAGGTCGTGAAAGGCGCTATACAATTGCAAGTCTTTCTTTTTCTTTTCGATCAATGACCCAGCCCGAATCTCCGACTTGACCCGAAGTGGCAACCTAAGCAAAGATGCAGCCCAAGCCCAATGAATAAATCAATAAAAAAAACAATAAATAGGAACCTCCATTTGTATCCCTCAGTGTCAGTGAATGGGAACCACTATTAAATCCCTTCAGTGAATGGGATCCTCTATTATAACCCTCACTGAATATATTAGCTCCCCATAGACTTTCCCAGCAGTAACCCCCCACCACAACCTGTAGGACAGCATCCTCTACACCAGCGACATGGTACCTACTGCCTTCAACACCAGACATTCCTTATTCCATATTCAACGTAGAGACAATGGGCTGGATTTTGTCAATGGGGTCGTAATGGAGGTGGGACTCCCACTTTTTGAGGTTGTAGTCCCGCCTCCATTGACTTGTGGCCAACCCACGCTATTTTCCCTTGATTGACCTTGTTAAGTCCGCCCAGCGGGCTCAGCAGGCCAATTAAGGGACACCTGGTTACTGGTGACGTCAGCGATTGACATTTCATCTGTCAAGAGCTTTTGACAGATGAAAAATCAACGTTTGACAGCTCTGTGAAGCTGTCAAACACTGACAATCTGTCTTCTAACTTGAGTCCTTCTACTCAGACTCAGTTAGAGATCTCTCCAGACCAGAAAGCAGAGGCTGCAGATTTTGACAGTTCAGCGGCCATTCTGCTTTCTGTGCCGGTGAGCTGAGGGACTCCCGAGAACTGAAGGAAGGAAGCCTGCAGGAGAAAGTAAAGGTAAGTTGTGGTAAAACCACCAATGAACTCCTGTACAAATGAATAACTGTCTTTAAAGCAATGTTACAGCACCTATGTCCGTTTGCTGAGTGTAAACAAGCTTTCTGTAAAAACCCTGAAACAACGCGATGACATCATCACGTTGGTCACGTGGTGCCCCGAGTGGCGGGAAACGTGATGACGTCATGACGTCAGAGGTGGGAGGTTCTGAGTTCAGACCTTGTGGAACTAGTTACTGTGTAGACCTGTTTGCTGTTGCTCCTGCATGTTTTTGTTTTGTTCACCAGTTTAATTAAATTCGGTTAATTTACTGAACTGCCTCGACCTCAGTGATTTAGATAGGAATCCGTTGATTCCTACATTGGTGACCCCGAAGCTTCGTGGACGATTTTCGCGGAGACAAGCTCAAGAACAAGATGGATGTAAGTGCAGCGAGTTTGAAGCTCCCTCAATTTTGGGAACAACAGGCAGCCTCCTGGTTCGTTCAAGCGGAGGCTCAGTTCCAACTGCGAAACATAGTGCTGGATCAGACCCGTTACCTGTATGTGGTCTCTGCACTGGACAGCTCGACGGCTTCCCGCATTATCAGCCTGCTGGAGACCCCGCCCGCGGAGAACAAGTACGAAACGCTCAAGGCGTGCCTCCTGCAGGTATTCGGTCTCACAAAGGCAGAGCGCGCACGACGCTAGCTCGCACTCCCCGGGTTAGGCGATGCTAAGCCTTCCGAGTTGATGAGCCACATGCTCACCCTCCTCGGGTCTGAGCCGCAGTGTTTTATATTTCGTGAACTGTTCCTCAGCCAGCTCCCTGAGCAGGTACAAGCAGCCCTGGCCGGGTCAACGGCTACGGACGGTGTGGCGCTCGCGGCCGAAGCCGACACCATTTACGCGGTGATGCAACAGTATTGCACCACCTCGACGCGCCCCGCCTCCAAGAACCCCGCCTCGGCACCTCCACAGACCGGCTTTTGCTACTACCACGCCCGTTTCAGTCAGTAAGCCAGATGCTGCTGACCCCTGTGTAAATTCGTGCCACCGGCACCGAGAAAGCAGCAACAGCGATTGCGCGACCGGAAGGGAAGGCCCGAGGTCGGTTTCGCCTCCACAATGACAGTTGGTGATTCCGGGAAATTGTTGTACATCACTGACTCCATTTCGGGCCGGCGTTTCTTATACGACACGGGCGCTCATTGCAGCATCCTCCCCGCTTCGGTTCTCGACGTCCAATCTGGGCGGCGCGGTTCTCCACTACAGGCCGCCAATGGCAGCGCCATCCGTACGTATGGGAAGCGGCGTATCCGATTGTGTCTTGGCGGCCAACTCTTCCACTGGGAGTTTATCACCGCCACGATACCACTGGCAATCCTCGGTGCTGATTTTTTCTGCACGCATGACCTACTGGTCGACGTACGTAATCGCCGCCTGATCCATGCCGCCTCACGAGCCCCCATCCCCGGTTTTCGGGGCCTCGGCGCGATCCACGCGGTTGCCCGCACCGAGTCGCCGCCCGACGAGTTCGCCCGCCTGCGCAAGGAATTTCCGGAGCTTGCTCGACCCACTTTCTCTGCGACGACCGCCAAACACGGTGTTGAACACCACATCGCGACAACCGGCCCCCCGGTTTACGCCCGGGCTCGGCGATTAGAGGCCAGTAAACTCGAGGCCGCGAAGGCGGAATTCGCCACTATGGAGCGGTTGGGCATCGTTCGCCGATCTGACAGTCCCTGGTCGTCCCCGCTACACATCGTGCCAAAGCCCGGCGGCGGGTGGCAGGCCTGTGGTGATTATCAGCGCCTCAACGAGGTCACAACTCCAGACCGGTACCCGATACCATATATTCAAGATTTTTCCGCCCATTTGGCCAGCACGTCGTGGTTCTCCAAGATCGACCTCGTCCGCGGATACCACCAGGTGCCCGTCCACCCTCAAGACGTCCAGAAAACGGCGGTCATTACCCCATTTGGCCTCTTTGAATTTTTACGGATGCCTTTCGGGCTTAAAAATGCGGCGCAGGCGTTCCAACGCCTCATGGATTCGGTGCTCCGGGACCTCAAGTTCCTTTTCGTATACCTCGATGACATCCTCGTCGCCAGCGCGTCAAAGGAAGAACACCTATGTCACCTGCGTGTCCTTTTCCGTCGTCTCCAGGAGCACGGCCTTATAGTTAACCCAAACAAGTGCCAATTTGGTCTGAGGCAGATCGATTTTCTGGGCCACCGCATCACCGCGGAAGGGGCACTGCCACTCAGGGCGAAAGTGGCAGCCGTCGCGGCGTTCCCATGGCCGCAACCCGTCAAGGCGCTCCAAGAATTCCTCGGCATGGTAAACTTTTACCATCGCTTTGTCCCCCGGGCTGCCCAGCTCATGCGGCCGCTCTACGAGGCACTCCGAGGGAAACCGGGGAAAGAACCGGTGATCTGGTCGTCGGTCATGGACCGCGCATTTGGGGACACGAAGGAGGCCCTCGCCAATGCGACGATGTTAGCGCACCCGCTGCCCGGCGCCACCATCGCGCTCACAACAGATGCGTCGGACTACGCCGTCGGCGCCGTGCAAGAGCAATGGGTCGACGGGGCATGGCAACCGCTGGTGTTTTTTAGCCGCCAGTTACGTAGTAACGAACGTAGCTATAGCACATTTGACCGAGAGCTGTTGGCGTTGTTCCTGGCCATCCGCCACTTTCATTTTTTATTAGAAGGACGCCAATTCGTCGCTTTCGTGGATCACAAGCCCCTGACGTTTGCCATGGTCAAGACAACTGAGCCGTGGTCGGCCCGACAGCAACGGCAACTCACGTTCATCTCCGAGTTTACCACCGACATCCGTCATGTGGTCGGCAAGGACAACGTGGTTGCCGACTGCCTTTCACGTGCGGCCATCCAGGCCGTCCAACTGGGCCTCGACTATTCACTAATGGCGGTCGACCAAGCGGCTGACCCGGAGACGCACGCTTTCCATTCTGATTCGTCCAGCCTGCGGCCAGTGGACGTACTTTTCCACTCAGACGGCACATCCTTGCTCTGCGATGTCTCCCTGGGAGACCCACGCCCGATTGTTCCGTCATCCTGGCTCAGGAAAGTCTTCGATATCATGCACAACCTCGCCCACCCGGGTGTGCGGGCGTCACAGAAGTTGTTAGCATCCAAGTTTGTCTGGAGGGGAATGCGAAAAGATGTGCGCGACTGGGCCAACACCTGTGTCGTGTGCCAGAGAGCGAAGGTGCAGCGCCACGTTAAAGCTCCTGTCGCCATTTTCGAGGTACCGGAGCGGCGATTTGATCATGTTCATATCGACCTCGTGGGCCCACTACCACCGTCACAAGGGTTCACGCATCTGCTGACAATCGTCGACCGTACCACCAGATGGCCGGAGGCCATTCCATTGACATCCACCACCTCCGCGGACGTCACTCGGGCTTTTCTTTCGTCCTGAGTTGCCCGTTTCGGTGTGCCGTCGGACATTTCATTGGACCGCGGGCCGCAGTTCTCCTCTGCTCTGTGGAACGCCGTGGCTTCAGAATTGGGCGCCAAGCTCCATCGCACCACGGCTTACCACCCGCAGGCCAATGGGTTATGCGAACGCTTCCATCGTTCTCTGAAGGCATCGCTGCGGGCCACCCTCCAAGGGACCACGTGGATGGATAAGTTGCCATGGGTAATGCTCAGGTTGCGCACGGCACCTAAAGAGGACCTGCAGGCGTCGGCCGCTGAATTGGTCTATGGCCAGCCGCTCAGGGTCCCCGGCGAGTTTCTCCCGTCGCCGACGCGTCCATGGTCCACCACTGAACAGCTGAAGGCTCACCGAGCCGCGGCGCACGCTTTCCGGCCCATTCCGACTTCACAGCATGGACTGCCTGCGTCACATGTTCCGCCAATGCTAATGAGGGCTAAATTCGTTTTTGTACGGCACGATGCCCACCGTAGTCCCCTCATGCCTCCATACACGGGCCCCTTCCGGGTACTGAAGGCGGGCGCCAAGAGTTTTCTGGTAAACGCCGGTGGGACGCCCGACTACATTTCCGTGGACCGCCTCAAGGCTGCACACCTGGACCTCGGCCAGCCAGTCGAAACAGCGCAACCGCTGCGTCGTGGACGACCGCCTGCGGCCGCTACGCCTGGCCCATCGGCCCCGCGGCCCAGCTCCTCTCCTGCACCATCCATTCCTCCCCGGGAATATCGGAGTCGGTCCGACAGGATTGTCCGACCTCCTCGGCGATTGACTTTGATGATTAAAGACACTTCTGGGGGGGCGCATGTGGTAAAACCACCAATTAACTCCTGTACAAATGAATAACTGTCTTTAAAGCAATGTTACAGCACCTATGTCCGTTTGCTGAGTGTAAACAAGCTTTCTGTAAAAACCCTGAAACAACGCGATGACGTCATCACATTGGTCACGCGGTGCCCCGAGTGGCGGGAAACGTGATGACGTCATGACATCAGAGGTGGGAGGTTCTGAGTTCAGACCTCGTGGAACTAGTTACTGTGTAGACCTGTTTGCTGTTGCTCCTGCATGTTTTTGTTTTGTTCACCAGTTTAATTAAATTCGGTTAATTTACTGAACTGCCTCGACCTCAGTGATTTAGATAGGAATCCGTTGATTCCTACAAAGTAAAACTTATTAAAACACTTTACACTTACTTCACACACTTACCTCTGCACACATGCACGCATCACTCACCTGCACAACGGACATCTCGACCCCTCCAACCCCTGCAGACCGACAGTCTGCCTCGCTAACTTGGCGTGGTTCGGAGCCGTCGGACAACCCACACTTCAGAGCTCAAAATAGGGATTAGGCAAAAAACTGCCTGTTAACTACCTGTTAACAGGTAGTTAATTGGCACTAATCCCCTTCCTGCCTCGGGGAGGCGGCTCCCAGCACAGGTCGGATACCTGCCTCCTGGGACATTGGCACGGAGGCGGGGTGGGGGCGGGATGGGTTCCTGCCCCCCGATTCTGCAATTTTCCCACCTCCAAACCCGCCTCCTCGGGGCTTGGAAAATCGAACCCGATGTTTCCACTTGTGAGGGAGACCAAAGCTAAGGGCCATAAATATAAGACAGTCACTAATAAATCCAATAGGGAATTCAGGAGAAACTTCTTCACCCAGAGAGTGGTGAGAATGTGGAACTCGCTACCACAGGGAGTGGTTGAGGTGACTAGCACAGGTGCATTTAAGGGGAAGCTGGCTAAGCACCAGATGGAGAAAGGAATAGAGGGTTATGGTGATAGGTTGAGATGAAGTAACTAGTGTGGGAGGAGGCTCGTGTGGAGGGTAAACACCAGCATAGATCGGTTGGACCGAATGGCCTGTTTCTATGCTGTAAATTGTATGTGATGTAATTATGAGCCCTCTGAATGAGATTTCCCAGTTGACAGTGTCAGATAATGGGAGGCTTTATGCTATGGACTCCTGTCCACTGGGAACTGTATTGAGATACACAAACTCATTCCACTTAGGATTCACCAGCTGCTCGACACACGAGGTTTTCATCCCTCTCAGCATGAACTGGAATTGACGCTGAGTATCAGAGGTATAATGACAGTGTCATATTCCATTATGTCATCTACTCCCCGTATGCTTCTGTAGCTCTAGCTTTGAAACTCCGACGCTTGACTGCACCAACCCTCATAATTATAAACAAAGGCTGGAAGAAAGGCACCTCAGGTCAGTCAGCATCTGAAAGAGAAGCGAGGTTAAAGTTTCAGCTTGTTGCCTTCGATCAGAACGCACGTAGCAAGGTTGAGGGGCGGGGGAGCCCCTTCATAGGACTGACCGAGGCATAAAGGGAAAAGGTCAATGGTTCAGCTATGCTGATTACATTCAAAAAGAGGAAGATAATGGCCCGAATAGCTTGTACGTTAACACAAACCGGGGCAGGGATGCGAAAGCGCTGCAGACTAGATAACGGTCAGAGCGTGTCGAAACAACAACAACGTGCAAAGGCTTTGGACTTTCAGCATTCGCGGCTTTTTGTTATATCTCCGTTACCATTGTATATCTAACAGGGATATATATACCCCACTCCAAACCCCCGCCCCTCCCCGGGACTTGCCTGATGGCCATTGCTGGCGAGACAGTTGTGCCGAATTGCTCCCACGAGTTGTCCCTGGAGGCGGGATAGGTACTGCCCATATCCCGCCTATAGTTGGGCACTAAGCAACTTTTTCTCCCCCCCACTCCCCCCGCCCCACCCCTCCCCGTTGAGTCTCATTAAACAATGTCCTGGGATTGGTGGTTTTGCCCGATATGGTCTCACATGATGAGAAAATTGTTGATAATCACCATAGAAATAGGCAGTGCTCTGCCAAGCACCACCACCCCCCTCCGTCCCCCCCCCCCCACCCCCCCGCCAACCTCTGGTGCTTTCATTAAGTGCCTGGATTCCTTGTCAAGGTTCAACCAAAATGCTGAAACCCTTGACCCTGAATTTGCTCAGCCATCCTAGTGGATTCCCACATTCCCATCAGACTGTTACCTGGGATGGCAGGAATGACGTATGAGGAGAGATTGGGTCGATTAAGCTTATATTCGCTAGAGTTTAGAAGAATGAGAGGGGATCTCATTATAAAATTCTAACAGGACTAGACGGACTAGATGCAGGAAGGATGTTCCCGATGGCGGGGGAGTCCAGAACCAGGGGTCACAGTCTAAGGATAAGGGGTAAGCCATATAGGACTGAGATGAGGAGGAATTTCTTCACCCAGAGAGTGGTGAACCTGTGGAATTCTCTGCCACACAGGGCAGTTGAGGCCAATTGATTAAATATATTCAAGAAGGAGTTAGATATATTTCTTAAGGCTAAAGGGATCAAGGGATATGGGGTGAAAGCAGGGACAGGGTACTGAATTTGGATGATCAGCCATGATCTCATTAAATGGCGGAGCAGGCTCGAGGGGCCGAATGGCCTACTCCTGCTCCTATCTTCTATGTTTCTATGTAACTCTGGCAGGAGATTTAGCTACGACCGGGCTGGGCCTTGCACAACTTGCATTTCTATAGCGCCTTTAATGTAGTAAAACGTCCCCAAGGACACTCCACAGGAGTGTTAACGGACAGAATTTGACGCTGATTCACACTAGGAGGCATTAGGACAGGAGACCAAAAGCTTGGTCAAAGAGGTAGGTTTTAAGAAGCGTCTTAAAGGAGAGGAGGAACAAGAGGTAGAGAGGCGGCGAGATTTGGCAGGGAATTCCAGAGCTTGGGGCCTAGGCAACTTAGGGCACGGCCGCCGCGACTGGATAGATAAGAATGGAACCAGGCGAGTGCAATCCCACCCAGCTGGACGACGGAGGAGAGGTGTTGGAGGAGGATGGTGTGGTCCACCGTGTCAAAGGCGGCAGAGGGATCCAGTAGGGTGAGGAGGGATAGTTTACCATAGTCGCAGCACATAGGAATTCATTTGTGACTTTGATAAGGGCCATTTCGGTGCTGTGGCGGGGCGGAAACCACACCCCAGCAGGCCCACTTGCACCTTTCTGAAGGCTGATAAACCTAATCCCACTGAAATTTATCCCTGAAAATGTACCCATTAAGGATGAGGAGATTGGAACTCCCAGTGTAGGGAGTGCCGATCCTTGGGCTCACCCCCAACCGGCCCACAGGAAATTCCCGGCCAATCCCTCCACAGCCTCGCCCCTGCCGATCTCTGTAACCTCCTCCAGCCCTACAACCCTCCGAGATCTCCGCACTCCTCCAATTCTGGCCTCTTGCGCATCCCCGATTTTAATCGTTCCACCATTGGCGTCCGTGCCTTCAGCTGCCTGGGGCCCGAGCTCTGGAATTCCCTCCCTAAACCTCTCCGCCTCTCTCTCTCTCCACCTTAAAGACGCTCCTTAAAAACCTACCTCTTTGACCAAGTATTTGGCCTCCTGTCCTAACATCTCCTAGTGTGACTCGGTGTCAAATTTTGTTTGATAACGCTCCTGTGAAGCGCCTTGGGACGTTCAGGGCACTATATAAATGCAGGTGGTTGTTGCTGTTGTCTAACCTGTGTTCTACCTGATCTCGGATGTTTGATGCCGCTGCTGACGTTCCCTCTACTAAGATGTCTCACCTTAATAAGCAACAATAAAAATAAACATCATCAAACGTAAAGAATAAATACTATGATGTGAATATAACACACGCTGGATTCACGGCAGTAATATTCCTGTTCAGTCTGTGCAACACGCCAGTAGTCACTACATTAATTAGTATGTCAGTTTGTGCATCTGTTAAACTGTCAGTCCAAGTGTCCTGTTTAACCTCCCATCTGTTCCTCTGCCAGTCTTTGCTCCCTTATGACGTGGTATCTTCTCAAACATAATTGTGCACAGTCAATTCGTGCATGCGGGTATTTCAGATGACAGCCTCTGGTTGGTGTGATGCTACAATTGCCTTTTGTTTCCCAACAATGGGTGTTCAACGTTATAGTCAGCGCTCTTCTATGTGTAGAATGCTGAACAGATATTTACATAGGATTACATAGAATATACAGCACAGGAAGGATGATATCTTAGCAGGTTCCTCTAATGAGGCCATATGGGTAGAACTTAAAAACAAAAAGGGGGCAAGCACTTTGCTGGGAATGTACTATAGGCCCCCAAACAGTCAGGGGGAGATAGAGGAACAGATATGTAGGCAAATCTCAGAGAAGTGTAGAAATAATAGGGTAATAATAGTAGGGGATTTCAACTTCCCCAATATTAACTGGGATAGTCAGAGTGTGAAGGGCTTAGAGGGTGCGGAATTCTTAAAGTGCATCCAGGAGAGCTTTTTGAGCCAGCATGTAGAAAGTCCTACAAGAGAGGGGGCGACACTGGACCTAATTCTAGGGAATGTAGCTGGGCAAGTGGTAGATGTGTCAGTAGGAGAGCATTTTAACGACAGTGACCTTAATTTGGTGAGATTTAAGGTAGTCATGGAAAAGGACAAAGATGGACCAGAAATAAAGGTTCTAAATTGGGGGAAGGCCGATTTTAATATGATAAAGCAGGATCTGGCCAAAGTGGACTGGGATCAGCTACTTGTAGGAAAATCCACATCAGAGCACTGAGTCTTTCAGAAAGGAAATAGAGAGAGTACAACGCCAACATGTTCCCGTAAAGGTCAAGGGTGGGACCAACAAGCCCAGGGAACCCTGGATGTCAAGGGATATACAAGAATGGATTAGGAAAAAAAGGGAGGCTTTTGGCAGATACAAAGGACTAACAACAGTGGAAGCCCTAGAGGAGTATAGAAAGTGCAGGGGGGTACTTAAAAAATAAATTAGGAGACCGAAGAGGGGGCATGAAAAAACACTGGTGGGCAAAATAAAGGAAAATCCCAAGGTGTTTTATAAATATATTAAGGGCAAGAGGATAACCAGGGAAAGAGTAGGGCCCATTAGGGACCAAAGTAGCAATCTGTGTGTAGCGCCGGAAGATGTGGGTGAGGTTTTAAATGAATATTTTGCATCTGTGTTCACTATGGAGAAGGACGACGTAGACATAGAAATCAGGCAGGGGGATTGTGATATACTTGAACAAATTAGTATTGAGAGGGAGGAAGTACTAGCGGTTTTAGCGGGCTTAAAAGTGGATAAATCCCCAGGCCCAGACGAGATGTATCCCAGGCTGCTGTGTGAGGCAAGGGAGGAGACTGCAGGGGCTCTGACACAAATTTTCAGATCCTCTCTGGCCACAGGGGAGGTGCCAGAGGACTGGAGGACAGCTAACGTAGTACCATTATTCAAGAAGGGTAGTAGGGATAAACTAGGGAATTACAGGCCAGTGAGCCTAACATCAGTGGTAGGGAAATTATTGGAAAAAATTCTGAGGGACAGAATTAGTCTCCACTTGGAGAGGCAAGGATTAATCAAGGATAGTCAGCATGGCTTTGTCAGGGGGAGATCATGTCTAACCAATTTGATTGAATTTTTCGAGGGGGTGACTAGGTGCGTAGATGAGGGTAGTGCAGTTGATGTAGTCTACATGGACTTCAGTAAGGCTTTTGACAAAGTCCCGCATGGGAGACTGGTCAATAAGGTAAGAGCCCATGGGATCCAGGGCAATTTGGCACATTGGATCCAATATTGGCTTAGTGGCAGGAGGCAGAGGGTGATGGTCGAAGGTTGTTTTTGTGACAGGAAGCCTGTGTCCAGTGGTGTACTGCAGGGATCGGTGCTGGGTCCTTTGCTGTTTGTAGTGTACATTACTGATTTAGATATGAATGTAGGAGATATGATTAGTAAGTTCGCAGATGACACGAAAATTGGTGGAGCGGTAAATAGCGAGGAGGGAAGCCTCAGGCTACAGGACGATATAGACGGGTTGGTCAGATGGGCAGATCAGTGGCAAATGGAATTTAACCCTGAAAAGTGTGAGATGATGCATTTTGGGAGGACTAGCAAGGCAAGGGAATACACAATGAATGGTAGAACCCTAGGAAGGACAGAAGATCAGAGGGACCTTGGTGTGCATGTACATAGATCCCTGAAGACAGCAGGACAGGTAGATAAGAACATAAGAACATAAGAAATAGGAGCAGGAGTAGGCCAATCGGCCCCTCGAGCCTGCTCCACCATTCAATAAGATCATGGCTGATCTGATCCTAACCTCAAATCTTCTATCACTCTGCATCCACCCGAACCCATGTGATCTCCCGGGAGAGGCGAAAAACCAGATAAAGACCCAATGGCCAATTTGGGAGAAAAAAATCTGGGAAATTCCTCTCCGACCCATCTAGGCGATCGAAATTCTTCCAGGAGATCACTCTGTCCCTATATTTTCTACAGTACTTACCTTCTGTAAAGGCGATCTCCACCCCAGCCAGGAACAGGAATAAAACCATCTCCTGAAATCTAACAGAATTAGAACACAGTAGGAGCAGAACAAGGCTACACGGCCCCTGGGCCCGCTCCACTACCCACAGGGCCATGACCATTCCGAACCCAGACTCATGTCCAATTTCCTGCCCGCTCCCCGTAACCCTTTATTCCCTTTACTTCTAGGAAACTATCTATTTCTGTTTTAAATTTATTTAATGATGTAGCTTCCACAGCTTTCTGGGGCAGCAAATTCCACAAACCTACCACCCTCTGAGTGAAGAAGTTTCTCCTCATCTCAGTTTTGAATGAGCAGCCCCTTATTTTAAGATTATGCCCCCTAGTTCTAGTTTCACCCATCATTGGGAACATCCTCACCGCATCCACCCGATCAAGGACCTTCACAATCTTATATGTTTCAATAAGATCGCCTCTCATTCTTCTGAACTCCAATGAGTAGAGTCCCAATCTACTCAACCTCTCCTCATATGACCACCCCCTCATCCCCGGGATTAACCGAGTGAACCTTCTTTGTACTGACTCGAGAGCAAGTATGTCTTTTCTTAAGTATGGACACTAAAACTGTATGCAGTATTCCAGGTGCGGCCTCACCAATACCTTGTACAACTGCAGCAATACCTCCCTGTTTTTATATTCCAACCCCCTAGCAATAAAAGCCAACATTCCATTGGCCTTCTTAATCACTTGCTGCACCTGCATACTAACTTTTTGAGTTTCGTGCACCAGGACCCCCAGATCCCTTTGTACTACAGTACTTTCCAGTTTCTTGCCATTAAGATAATAACTTGCTCTATGATTTTTCCTGCCAAAGTGCATAACCTCACACTTTCCAGTATTGTATTCCATCTGCCAAATCTCTGCCCACTTACTTAGCCTGTCTATGTCCCTTTGCAGGTTTTTTATGTCCTCCTCACTCACTACTTTCCCTCCCATCTTTGTATCATCTGCAAACTTTGATATGTTACACTCGGTCCCCTCCTCCAAATCATTAATATAGATTGTAAAGAGTTGGGGACCCAGCACTGACCCCTGCGGAACACCACTAGTTACTGGTTGCCAATCTGAGAACGAACCATTTATCCCAACTCTCTGCTTTCTGTTAGAGAGCCAATCCTCCACCCACGCCAGAATATTACCCCCAATCCCGTGATTTTTTATCTTGAGCAATAATCTTTTGTGTGGCACCTTGTCAAATGCCTTTTGGAAGTCTAAATACACTACGTCCACTGGTTCCCCTTTATCCACCCTGTATGTTACTTCCTCAAAAAACTCAAGCAAATTTGTTAAACATGACTTCCCCTTCATGAAACCATGCTGAGTTTGCCCTATTAAATTATGTTTATCCAAATGTCCCGTTACTGTCTCCTTAATAATGGACTCTAACATTTTACCAACCACAGATGTTAGGCTAACAGGTCTATAGTTTCCAGCCTTCTGCCTACTACCATTTTTAAATAAGGGTGTTACATTAGCAGTTTTCCAATCTGCCGGGACCTTTGCTGAGTCCAGTGAGTTTTGGAAAATTATTACCAATGCATCCACAATCCCTACCGCTACTTCCCTCAAGACCCTGGGTGGTTAAAAAGGCATATGGGATACTTGCCTTCATTAGCCGAGGCATAGAATATAAGAGCAGGGAGGTTATGATGGAGCTGTACAAAACGCTAGTTAGGCCACAGCTGGAATACTGTGTGCAGTTCTGGTTGCCACACTATAGGAAGGATGTGATTGCATTGGAGAAGGTGCAGAGGAGATTCACCAGGATGTTACCTGGGCTGGAGCGCTTCAGCTATGAAGAGAGACTGGACAGGCTGGGGTTGTTTTCCTTAGAGCAGGGAAGGCTGAGGGGGGACCTGATTGAGGTGTACAAAATTATGAGGGGCATAGATAGGGTAGATAGAAAGAAACTTTCCCCCTTAGCAGAGGGGTCAATAACCAGGGGGCATAGTTTCAAGGTAAGGGGCAGGAGGTTTAGCGGGGATTTGAGGAAAAACTTTTTCACCCAGAGGATGGTTGGAATCTGGAACTCACTGCCTGAAAGGATGGTAGAGGCAGGAACCCTCACAACATTCAAGAAGCATTTAGATGAGCACTTGAAACGCCATAGCATACAAGGCTACGGACCAAGTGCTGCAAAATGGGATTAGAATAGACAGGGCTTGATGGCCGGCACAGACACGATGGGCCGAAGGGCCTCTTTCTGTGCTGTATAACTCTAGGGGCTGGATTTTCATTCAGGAGTCTGGTAGGAGGTGGGACTACAACTTTCAGGGTTGTAGTCCCGCCTCCATCGAGATGTAGCCAATCCACGCGATTTTCACTTGATTGACCTTGTTGAGCCCGCCCAGCGGGCTCAGCAGGCCAATTAAGGGCCACCTGGCAACAGGTGATGTCACAGACTGAAATTTCATCTGTCAAGAGGTTTTGACAGATGAAATATCAGCGTTTCACAGCTGTTTGAAGCTGTCAAACACTGACAGTCTTACTTCTAACCTGAGTCCTTCTCCACAGACTCAGTTAGAAATCTCTCCTGCACAGAAAGCTGAAGGCTGTCACTTTTGACAGTTCGCAGCCATTCTGCTTTCTGTGCCGGTGAGATGAGGGACTCCCGAGACCTAAAGGAAGGAAGGCTGAAAAGGTAAGAAAAGGTAATTTAAACTTCTTTAAAAACTTTAGACACACCAAACACACTTACCTTTGCACTCATGCACACATCACTCACCTGAACACTGACATCTTGACCCCTCCAAGCCCTTCAACCCGACGGCCCGACTCCTCTAACTTGGCGTGGTTTGGAGCCGTCGGGAATCCCACAGTTCAACATCAAAAATAGGGATTAGGCTAAAAACTGCCTGTTAACTACCTGTTAACAGGCAGTTAATTGGCACTAATCCCTTCCCGCCTCGGGTAGGCTGGTCTCAGTGTGGGGCGGATACTCGCCTCCTTTGAAACTTGCATGGAGGCGGGTTGGGTGCGGGATGGGGTCGGGACCCCTGATTTAGGGATTTTAACCCCCAACACGCCTCCAATCCCGACTCTACGGCCCAATGAAAATCCAGCCCCATGACTCTATGAGAAACAGGCCATTCGGCCCAATAAGCCTGTGCCGGTGTTTATGCGCCACACAAGCCTCTTCCCACTCCTCCTTGGTCCCTTGAGCGAGGAGGCCCAATCTAGTCACCCATTTTTAAAATAAAATTTAACTCTCCGGGGTGTCCAAGCTGATTGCTTCGCCTCAACCCCACCTGTGAGGCCCACATGCATCCTGGTGACCTACGTTGGCTCCCGGTCTGACAACGCCTTCATTTTAAAATTCTCATCCTTGTTTTCAAATCTCTCCATGGCCTCAGCTCCTCCCTATCTCTGTTACTTCCTCCAGCCCCACAACCCTCCGAGATCTCTGCGCTTCTCTAATTCTGGCCTCTTGCACATCCCCAATTTTCTTCGCTCAATCATTGGCGGCCGCGCCTTCAGCTGCTTCGGCCCTAAGCTCTGGAATCCCCTCCCTGAACCTCGCCAGCTCTCTACTTCCCTCTCTCCTCCTTTAAGACACTTTAAAACCTACCTCTTTGGCCAAGCTTTTGGTCACCTGTCCTAATATCTCCTTCTGTGGCTCGGTGTCAAATTTTGTTTGGTAACGCTCCTGTGAAGCGCCTTGAGACGCTTTACTCTGTTAATGGTACTATATAAATGCAAGTTGTTGTTGTTGTGGAGGCTGGTATGCCTCCCCACTCACTCACCGTACAGTCCGTCACAACTACACTGGGTTCCCTTTCGGTTCCAGGAGTGGGAACTCCCGGTTTGGGGAGATCTCGTCCCAGACTGTGGCCCCTTGGAACCAGTTGCCTTGTAAGGAGCAGACAGAGATAACATAGAAACATAGAAGATAGGAGCAGGAGTAGGCCATTCGGCCCCTCGAGCCTGCTCCGCCATTCAATGAGATCATGGCTGATCATCCAAATTCAGTACCCTGTCCCTGCCTTCTCTCCATATCCCTTGATCCCTTTAGCCTTAAGAAATATATCCAACTCCTTCTTGAATATATTTAATGAATTGGCCTCTACTGCCTTCTTTGGTAGAGAATTCCACAGGTTCACCACTCTCTGGGTGAAGAAATTCCTCCTCATCTCTGTCCTAAATGGCTTACCCCTTATCCTTAGACTGTGACCCCTGGTTCTGGACTCCCCGACCATCGGGAACATCCTTCCAGCATCTAGTCTGTCTAGTCCTGTTAGAATTTTATAAGTTTCAATGAGATCCCCTCTCATTCTTCGAAACTCCAGCGAGTACAAGCCCAATCGACTCAATCTCATTTTAGTCCTTACAAGGTAGACGGGAATCTCCTAAAAACAGTGGGGACCTGGCACAACCCAGGAATTACAAGGCTTTTAAGCTATACTCACGTTCCAATGCGGTAGCGGGGGAATATGGCATTGTTGGAGGTGCTGTCTCTAGTCATCCATTTCATTGCTCCTTGCGTCTTTCCGGCCTATGGTCTTCCCACAGAACTCACACCTTCAGCACGAGAGATCAGCCTCGTGGCTTCTCTCTGCACTTCCGCCAATGCTTAAAACATCTCCCTTGCGTCTCGGTGACCAGAACTGGATGCAGTACTCCAGGTGCGGTCCGACCAGAGACCTGGACAGTTTGATCATGACCTCCTCTGACTTGTAGTCTACTGTTTAGGTTACATGGTTCAACATTCTGTTGGATTTGTTGATTGCTCCTTTGCAATGGTTGTGTTGTTCAGTGTTGAGGCTTCTAAACCCCCCAGGTCTCTTTCAACTTCACCCAAACCCATTTCAGCACCATTCATGGAGTATGTCCGTTGCCCATTTTTCCCTTCTGTGTACTGCATTTTATGCTTGTCTGTATTAAATTTCATCAGTCATTGTTGCACCCACCTACATATTTTGTCCAACACATTCCATAATTTCTAAGCTGCCTGCTCTGATTCCCTTATCTCTCGTAGTTTGGTATCAGCTGCAAACCTGACTAATTTGCTGTGGATTTCTGAGTCCAAGTAATTGATGTAAAATAGAAACAGTAGTAGTCCCAGCACTGATTCCCAGAGCACCCCATTCATTAATTCTACCCAGCTCAACAGAACTCCTTTAACAAGCGCCTGCTGTTATCTACCCTTTAGCCAATTTCACATCCTAACCCAAGATTTACCCTGAATCTCCGCAGCCTTGAGTTTCCGACACTACATGTGGGGGCGATTTTAACCCGACTCGCTCAGCAGAAACCCAGCGGGTGGGCGGTTAAAATTGCCCCAGGCTCTTACCTGTCCGAAAACCGCCATGATCGCAACATCAGCAATTTTAACCTGCTCTCCTGAGCAGGCAGCAAGGACACCCACCTGGAGCCAACGAGGTCCTTCTTTACATGCACATGTTGTGGCCCGATGGCATCATTGAGACCCGACTGTAATTTTAACTCCGGCCTGCGCTGGGACTCCACCTGGAGTTATAATCATTGCCCGTTTGGACTTAAGGTGCCAGTGAAACAACAGGCGGCTACTAGGCCCTAATGAGGCCGACAGACTTGAAGACTTGTGACCTTCAGGTGGCTTGACATTGCAGGAGGAACAGGCCACCTGTCTACCCTATAGGACAACAGTAGTGTGAGTCACAGGGAGCAGTGGAGCGCAGGGAAGAAATTAAAAGAATGTGAAAGGGTGGAAATGTACGGTTAAAAACCCCAAAAATAAAGATAAAGGCACTTCCAAACCTGGCTATTGTTGAAGAAATGCAAGGTAACCAGTTGGAAGTAGTTTGCATCATCTAGTTGCTTCGTTGCGATCATGCTCAATATACATTTACAGACTTCAGGTAAAACTGCACTCAAACCCAACAACAGAGTTGCCCCATGATAATGTTAATATAAATCTATGGGTCAGAAGGTTGTGGGTTCAGTGTCCCGCTCCAGGACTTGAGCACGCAATCCAGATTGACAGTCCAGCGTGCTACTGAGGGAGTGCTACATTGTTGGAGGTGCCGTCCTTCAGATCAGACATTGAACCTTTTTACGATCCTATGCAGAGCAGGGAATGATTCTGATGTGTGGGCCAACAGCCCTCCCTCAACAATACGGTGGCATAGTGGTTATGTTACTGAACTAATAATCCAGAAGACCTGGACTAATGATCTGAGGGACTATGAGTTCAACTCCCACCATGGCAGCTGGGAAATTTAAATTTAGTTAATTAAATAAATCTAAAATAAAAAGCTAGTATCAGTAATGGTGACCATGAAACTACTGGATTGTCGTAAAGGTTCACTAATGTCCTTTAGTGGAAGGAAATCTGCCACCCTTACTCGGTCTGGCCTATATGTGACTCCAGACCCACAGTAATGTGGTTTACTCTTAACTGCCCTCTGAAATGGCGTCTCACCACCACCTTCTCAAGGGCAATTAGGGATGGGCAATAAATGCCGGCCTTGTTGACGATGCCCACATCCCGAGAACGAATAAAAATAAATAAAACCATTTGTTGATTATGTTGCTGCTTGTGGACCATTACTGGTGTGGAATTCTGCCACCTTTGTCTCCATAGCAACAATCCCCCCATTTAAAAACAAAATGCAGTTAGATATTTCAATATGATACACCGCTAGGTATAAGCAAGTGTTATTATTTATAATAATCGCCATCAGGGAAAATGACTAACAAATGTGGCTGTGAAATGTGCCAATTATTAGGGATTCAGAATCGGAAAAGGTCAGTGCCAGGTTAACCAGGCATCCATTACCCACCTGTCAAAGCAGCTGTAAGGATGAACCGCCACTGATATATTTTAACAATATGAAAAAGAAGCCTGGCTCCTACTTCATGAAGAGAGGCTTCCCTATCAACGTGTGCCAAGTTCCGCCCAGCACTGGGTTTGCAAAGTGTAACAACTTGTATTTTCTCCGTCAGTAGTTTTCCGGGAAAAAATGTCGATAAAAGCCGTGGTAACATAGAGGATGTCTCGGTTTCTGCCAAGCCGTTCACGGTGGAACGAAGGCTCAGTTGACCTTTGCAAAAATTACAGAGAAAATAAAGCACGATAGGAACAGGCGTAGGCCATTCAGCCCCTCGAGCCTGTTCCGCCATTCAATTCGATCATTGCTGATCCGTATCTTAACTTCATCTGCCCGCTTTGGTTCCATTACCCTTAATACCCTTGCCCACAAAAATTTATCAATCTCAGTATTGAAATTTTCGATTGACCCCCAGCCTCAACAGCTTTTTGGGGGAGATAGTTTCAGATTTCCACTACCCTTTGTGTGAAGAAGTGCTTCCTGACATCACCCCTGAATGGCCTGGCTCTAATTTTAAGGTTTTGCCCCCTTGGTCTGGACTCCCCCCGCCCACCAGAGGAAATAGTTCCCTGTCTGAAAAGCCCAAGGGGGCAAAATTGGGTCGCGTCCCCTTTGGGGTCCTGCGGCACGTTGCGCCGCGGTACTGCAGGCCTTCCTCCCCCGATTAAAGGGGAGGGGCCTTGCGCAGCGCGACCCGGGGCCCAGCTGAGCCACTAGAGATCGGAGTGCCGGCAAAAGAGCCCGGCACTCAAGAGGAGTGCCGAGCTCACGGAGCGCAGCCAGCGCCCCATGGGGTGGGGGAGGGGGGCTTTACAGGAGGCCACGGACAGCAACGGGGGCAGGTGCTGGCAGGTGGCCAGCAACAAAAATGGCCTGAGGTGCAACGTCGTGGGGCGCTAACGGTTAGCACCGCCGCTAACCTCCCGCTGAATTTCGCGGGTGGCGTTAGCGGCGCCGCGCCCAGGCGCTAGTTGCTTTGCGCCCCATTAGCGCCCTCTGAGCACGCTAACAGGAGACGCAAATCAACCGAATTTCCCATCCCCCCCCAAGTTCCTTCAGTCTTTTCTCACAGCTCAGACCCTTGACTTTAGGCAGCAGCCTCGCCCCTTTCATCCACTCTCCCTTCAGCCTTCGAATGTCTCCCTTGTCCCTCAGTAACCAGACTGGACGTGGGACTCAAGTTGCGGTCTGACTTGGAGCACCATATAATTTGATCACAACTTCCTTTGGCCTACGTTCTACTGTCTTGGCTATGTCGTTCAGAATTCTATTGCCTTTGTTGACTGCAGTGGTTTGGACATTCTTGGTCTCTGTGCTGAGTTAGCTGACATCGGTTGAGTCAGCATTTAGGCTCCAATTGGACTCATCACGCTTGGGTTTGAGAGGGTGTCAATCGTGGCTCTGTTGGCAGCTCTCTCGCCTCTGAGTCAGAAGGTTGTGGGTTCGAGTCCCGCTCCAGAGACTTGTGCACCAAATCTAGGCCGGCACTCCCAGTACAGTGCGGAGGGAGTGCTGCGCCGTCGGAGGTGCCGTCTTTCGGATGAGACGTTAAACTGAGGCCCCCATCTGACCTCTCGGGTGGATGCAGAAAATCCCGCGGCGCTATTTCGAAGAAGATCAGGGAGTTCTCCCTGGTGTCCTGGCTAATATTTATCCCTCAAACAACATCACTACGACAAAAAGAAAATACTGCAGGTGGTGTGTGGGTCAGCCTCACCACTGACTTATGAGTGGTTCGAATCGCTCCCACTCCCTTGATTCTAGACAAAAGTGCAGCAGACAACTGGTTTTGGTGCAAGAAACTTTGGCCTAGAAATTCACTAGCCTTAGCGCCGCTTTTGAGGCGCTAGAGGGCCTAGCGCCAGAGTTATGGCCAGTTGAAAAATTCCCTGGGGCCCTAAAGCGGCGTTGCACCGGTAGCGCTGCGCCGGCACCGATGATGTCATCGGTGTGCGCAGTGTCCCGGTTGCCATGCCGACGGGCCCCAGCGCCAAAATTCAGTTGCGGCCGCCTCGCCCGTGGCAGCCGCAACTAAGACTCTGGCAACAGAGTCTTACACGACTTTGCGCCGGCGCATTAAAGGCCCCGCGGCAGCCGGCCGCTTTCCCGCCGGCCGCCTGCCAGCAGCTCCCTCCCCGGACTTCTCCCCCCCCCCCCCCGGAACAGATGCAAGCCCGGCACTTGTCCGAGGTGCCGGGCTCATTTTTGAAGAGATTTGCGCGGGCCGCGGCCGGGTGCAGGCAGCTCCTCCTTAACGGAAGGAGGAGGCCTGCACTTCCCGAGCCTGCCGCACCGCAGCGGGCACCGCAGCGCCGGAATAGCGCCGCAATGCGGCGCATTGCGCCAGTTTTCAGGCGCTAAAACCCTTCAGTAGCGCCGGCAGCCGTTTGGGCGCGGCGCTACTGAATTTTTGGCGCGCGCAAAGGGACTTAGCGCCGGCGCTAACTTCCGGCGCTAAAGCCCTGGCGCAGCGCAAACTCAATTTCTAGGCCTTTGATCTTTATTCAAGAAAGAAAATACAACATAACAATCTTATACTCTAATAAAAATGGGAAACATTTTAATACATACGAGGGAAATAGAGTAGAAAATACCTCACCCCTCCCAATCCCACTTCCTCGCTAAGTTGAACTCTAGAGGACCAGGGATAATGCTCACCAAACGAATCCTTGACAGTTGAGCTGGTTCGCAGTTTCGGGGTTCGCTGGATGTGTTGGTCGGTGTCTGCCGTACCCCGGACGCGGTAGAGGACTTTGACTGCTGGTCAGTCTTCGCGGGTCCGCTGATGCGGTAGGGTGCGTTTTGGATTTATGGGGTGAGTACCCACTTTTTTTCTGTAGAGATAGGGTTTAGAGTTCCTTTTAAGTAAAAATCTTACCCGGGGGTAAGTCAGGAATAGATTGTAGAGTGGAAAACTTTCGAACCTTCGGTTTTCTCCTGAGTTTTTCTTTGGTCGCGGTGGCTCGATATTACCAGGTTGGTTGGTGGTAATATTTTGTTGGTAGTTTCATAAGACTCTTGTTGCCGCGATGTGTCCGATGATGTCCTGGGTCACTGAAGCTGTTGAACTTGGGTGTATGGTAGAATGCTGTCCCGTCTCGATGCTCCGGTTTCTTCTTGTGTATTGCTTCTAGAGAGAGCTGTCTTCTTGAGAAAACAGGCCTTCAATTATACTTTGAGGGGCCTTCTAATCTGCACGCCAAATCAGTCCTGATTTATTGTTTGATTTGGGCGGGCTCGTTAATGGTAACTTGATTAGAAATGTGTAAAATGGTTTCGGGATGCTGCACTGATTATTCAATGAGCTGTTGAGCTCCTAGTTAATTGTCAGAGCTATACTCAGGTTTTGAGTCTCCTGTCTGAGCCCGAGATTTCTATGTAGGTTGGCGAGGTGATTTGTATTATGCATGTTTTGGATGGGTCCTGTGTTTTGGGTGGGGGCTGCTCCTCCGTGGGTCGACTGTTAGGATGTTAATGTCTGATAGGGGCTGAGTGAGGTTACACAGTTCCCCAGACAATTTGATTTACTCCAATACCCAAACTGTCTTTACAGAGGTTGATCCCATTCCCTGTTGCAGCCTTTTCTCCCTTTACAGGCCCAACATGCCTTTTAAAATGCCAAAATCTTGGTTTCCGACCTTGAATCTCCCTCTGTTAGGCCCAATGCGTATTTTATCATCCTGAAGCTTGTTAGAAAGAGTCCAAAGTCATTTTCCTTAGGGTTTTCTTCTAGCTTTGGGGGATCTGTGAATTTTGAGAATCTTACAGCTGGAAATCTGAAATAAAAACAGAAAATGCTGGAGATACTCAGCAGGTCAGGCAGCATCTGTGAAGAGAGAAACAGAGTTCACGTTTCAGGTCGATGACCTTTCGTCAGAACTGGAAAAAGGCAGGAAATGGAACAGATTTTAAAGCAAGTTAACTCTGTTTCTCTCTTCACAGATGCTGCCTGACCTGCTGAGTGTCTCCAGCATTTTCTGATAACATCACTAAGACATATTAGCTGGTCAATATCTCATTGCTAGCTGTGGGAGCTTGCTGTGCGCAAATTGGCTTACAACAGTGACTACACTTCAAAAAGTACTTAATTGGCTGTAAAGCGCTTTGGGACGTCCTGAGGTTGTGAATGACGCTATACAAATGCAAATCTTTCATATACGCCCAGTAAAATATTCAACGAATTCGCCTTTCTTAAAAATTTCAACATGCTGCTGTATAAAGGCAATCTCTTACACAACCTATGTTTTGTGCTATATTTATTGATTAGTGAGACATGAATAATAAACACTGTTTATGTTCAGTTAATGGAGGCAGCAGGATTTCTTTTGAATCAGTACCGTAACACTTTGCCATTCAAGAAATTTGTTGATGTAGACTTTTTGAGGATTGTCCTCCGAATGACCCTCCTGATTTGGCACTTTGCCATCTCCTTTTACATTATCTCTTCATAATTGAGTCCCATGGGGACGATATGATCCATTTTTTCTGCGCTTGGTCTCGTTAAAGTTTTCTAAAAGGAGACAAGGCTATAAATAGCTCCCACCCTCTGGCTAAATCGTATCCATGATCTCATCACCTGGTCCACGACAGTGCATCATGGGCAAATATTGCCCAACCACCTTTATAAATAAAAGCTGTTATCGATGCTGGCACCATGAACGCCCCCTGGAAGCAAAATAATCTCGTTTCAGCGCCTACTTTGAGCCGGTAAGCTACCAGACGACTCGCGTTGCGAGCTGACAAGAGGCGAGTAATGGTTAGTGCTGGCTCTATATTGTGTGGAAAATGGAAGACAAGAAAGTGCTCACTGTGCCTGTCCCATTGGAGGCAGTGTAACACTCTGCGACATGTGTGTACATTTTCTTTCAAATCCTATACACCTTTTAATCTCAGTCCCAAATTCATCCGCTTCTGTTTCCCGCCTCAACATATTTTTTTTCCCCCCCCACATTGAACATATTTTTAGGAGAATTCATTTTAAGCGAGTTGTTATGATCTGGAATATGCTGCATGAAAAAAGGGCAGTGAAAGCAGATTCAGTCGTAACTTTCAAAAAGGAATTGGATAAATACTGAAAAAGGAAAAATTTGCAGGGCTACGGGGAACGTGCGGGGGGAGTGGGACTACTTGGATCGCTCTTTCAGAGAGCCGGCACCGGCACAATGGGCCGAATGGCATCCTTCGGTGCTGTGTGATTCCACGTTCTTTCCTTGAAAGATGACGGGGGTTGGGGGGTGAAGCTATTGTTTCACTATCTTACTTAAATCCTCTTTCATTTCTTGCAGATCCTCTTGCAGGCGGGGTATTGGGGCCCCTACCGGATCTTCATAATTGACCAACTCGTCCTTTAGACTATCTGGCACATCTTAGTTTTATCTCCTCCCTTGAATGTACAAACACCAATCTGGTGTGTCGAATTGTCACAGGGATCTTTGGCGTAAAGCAGAAGTTAGGCATTGTGACTGCACATACAAGGTTACTATATTGGTACTCAGTCTCTGTGGTGGCTATACAATACTCCCCTTTGCCTCTATATCCCGAGCAGGTGTGATGGTGATCAACATGTGATAATTCCAACACACCCCTCTGTTTTATTATAGCCGCACTCATCCTTAGGGCCTTCTCCTACCAGATGTGGGCATATCGTAAGTGTGCCTTTCCCGTGGCATCCGTTTAGGGAGACTCCTTTCATAGTACCATTCTTCCTGATGGCATAGGTATCAATTGGATAGTATTGGAGGTATGTCTCACCCTCACTATGCCTATGTTTGTTACCTGGTGCTGTGGGTATGGAGTCATGTCTAGTCCCACCACTGGTATCAGGAGTACCATGCCTATCATTGCTGTCACTTCTGCTTTACATTTTTGTATCACTGGATATACTCTGGTCATCCCTTTGAGGGTACAAGCACTCAGAGGGCCTGGATTATGGTTCAGGCGATAGAGCTGTGTGCTGTTAATCCAGTCTGGTACCTCGCCTCGCTGTATCTGTGCCAGATTATGTTTTAACTGTCCGGTGATCCATTGGCCATAGGCATGACACAAACCTCTCCCTACCCCGTCTTTTGCCTGTTCCTCATCTCTATATTTTAGTTTGTTGATAATGCTAGCATGGTCCTCTATAACCTTGATTCCCTCGAGTAATTTCTATCGTATGTCCGCCCAACTCTGATCCTTGTCGAACCAAACCAGTTTCCTTCTCTAAAATCTGTTGTATTTCCTTTTGTCGTTGTTCCACACTACTTTGGACTCCTTGTATATCTAGGGCATTAATGAATGATGTCCCTGTGTTTATTCCCGTGAGTGTATCTGTTCCTAAGCTCCTCTTAATCCTTTGGTGGAATGCAGCATGTCCCCTAAAATTAGTAGCCCCTGTCGCATCAGCAGCTTGGTTAATTACATTCTTTATCATATATGCTTACAATTCTCTAGTTTTAGTAAACCTTTCACAATATCCTGGCCATTGTAACATAGTTAAGTTCATTAGTATCGGTACAATTTCGTGTCTCACGTTACCATACAATTGTTCTCCCTCAGTAAATAACACCAGTCCATTTTCAGGTCCAGGCATCAATTTCGGACACCTTCGTTCTTCAGGTGTCATTGTGATTAGGGGTGTTGTTGGTTCTAGGGTTAATCCTTGTGGTGTGATCCTTGTTGTTGTCGGTTGAGGTGTTGTAATGCCGTGTAATGTGGGATGTCCCTTCGCTTATTTCATGATGCATACGATTCCCAACAGTAATCCCACCTTCATGGTGAAGTTTCCCTGTAAATTAAGCAGAAGCCTGGTCATCACCAGAGGTTAGTTTATCTCCGGTGTTTATTCCATTGTTCCTGTGGGATTTAAGATCAGATGGGTTATTGTTGTACCGTTTTAATTGGGTCCAATGTTTCCATCTACCCTTTCCCCTCATATCTATACATGCGCACGTATCGCTGGTCATGATAACCTCAAATGGTCCAGTTCATCTAGGTGAGAATCCCGATCTCTCTGGCAATATTTTAACAAATACCTGCTCACCCACCTTGGGTAGGGGCTCCGAGGCCCCCTGCTTTTGTGTATTTTTATCTCTGATGTCTTGTTGTTCTTTAACTTCTTGTTTGAGCTCTTTCAATTGATTATCCAATGTTTGTACGTATTTCCTAATTTTATCTTTTAAGGGTCCTAGTCCCTCGCTACCAGATGCTACTCCTTATGGCACACATTGCTTGTCCAGTCATGAGTTCATATGGTGTCAGTCCGGTCACCCTGTTTGGGGTGGCTCTCAGCCTCATCAGGATACACGGAAGGACATCCACCCATCCCTGTCCGGTTTCGGCTATGGCCTTGCTTAAGGCTGTTTTCAGGGTTCTGTTCATTCGCTCTACCATGCCTGAGCTTTGCGGATGATAGGGGATATGGAACTTATGTCTTACTCCTAGTAGCATACAAGCTTCTTTCATTACCTTTCCTGTAAAGTGGGTACCTTGATCTGAATCTATTTGCAACAGGACCTCACATCTCGGTATCACGTCGTATGCAAATATTCGGGCCACAGTCTGAGCACTACAGTCTCTGGTAGGGAATGCTTCCACCCGCCTTGTAAACTGGTCTATGATCACTTAGCAGTATTTCTTCCCTCTACTGTTAGGTAGGGGTCCAGTAAAGTCTATCTGGAGGTTTTCCCAGGGGCCCTTGGGTCGTGGCTGGTGGGCCATTCTAACCTTTATGGGCCTACCTGGGTTGTGTTGTCCACAGATGATGCAGCGTCTGCAGTATCTTGCCACATCTTGTCCCATTCCACTCCATCACCAATTTATACTTAGCCTACCTATCATGCTATTCCGCCCCCCATGGTCTGGCTCATGGTATATTTTCAACAAATTCCCCTGAATACAGCGAGGGGCTACCACCCTATGATCCTTTTTCCATATTCCATCTCTACCTCTGGCTGTGCCTCTTTTTGTCCACTGCTCCTGCTCCTCCAATTCGGCCTCCTCTTGGATTCTTTTAATGTTCACTTCCTCTGCTGTTATTCTACCTGCTGCTACTGGTGTAGGCATCTCTGTGTCCGCTGCTGCTCTTGCTGCCTGATCAGCTAGCATATTTCCTTTTTGTTGCTCGCTCATTATCTTACGATGTGCCTTTATTTTAATCACTGCTACCTCTTCTGTTCCTTTTACCGCTTCTACTAGGTCTCTCACTACCTCCTCATGCTGTATTTGTCCTCCTCCGGAGGTTACATATCCTCTCCTATTCCACGCTATCATATAATGATGTACTACCCCAAACGCATATCTATTGTCTGTGTACATATTTACTCATTTTCCCTTTGCTAATTTCAATGCTTCCGTGAGAGCCGCTAATTCTGCTACCTGCGCTGAGGTTCCTCCTTCAAGCCCTCCTTTTGCAACTGTTTCTCCGTTCTCGGATACTACTGCCCAACCAGTGTGTGGCACCCCATTTATATATCGGCGAGATCCGTCAACATAAAAGGTGTTTTCGGGATTTTCAAGGGGCGATTCTGATACAGTTCCTCTGACCTCTTCTTCGATTACTAACTGACACTCGTGTGCCTCACTCTCTGATAGCATTCCCTCTGCGGGGTTGACTCTATGTTCCCTTATAATCTGGATTGATCTGTCCTTGGGTATCAATACTGCTTCCCAAGCTGCCCTCCTTCTGTCTGATACAGCCTTCATTTTGCCTGTGTTTAGCAGGTCCACCACTGTGTGTTGCGTGTGTAATATGGCTGTCCTGACATAGTGACGGGCTCGCATATCCGCACTGCCCATGCGGCGCAGTCGAGGGCTGCCACGCGTCTCGCCATTCCTTTAGCCACGGGGGTTTGTTGGGTGGAGTACAGGAGAAGTTCTGATATCCGGCACCGACGGGACCGGCGTGTTGCCGATATATCAAAACTGCCGGACATACAAAGTTAACGTTGAAGCAAATCTCCGTATCTGACAACAAAAACTGTTGCACAGCAACAGCTTGTAAACACTCGGCCTGTACCTTGGAAGCGTCTTTGAAGCTATTGCTAAGCTACAGAGACGCTTTCCAGAGCCTGACTGTTAAAAGAATGCTAGGAGAAGAAAAAAAACCTAACCAAAACGGCTACTGATTTCTGCCGTTAGAGCGAGGTTTCCGGCCATACAACCTCCGGATAAACCAAAGTTTCCTGTAATAGGCAATTGGCCTCATATCTCCCCCGTACTCTTGGGTAACTACAGCATTATAGAAGTTCCCGTCTATACTATAATATATATGGAATGGTTTGACTAGATTTGGCAATCCTAGTGCGGGTGCGGACGTTAGGGCTGCTTTTAATTTTGCATAAGCCTCGTCCTGCTCCGATTCCCATTCTATCTTATCAGTGGCGAGTGTCCCCCCTTTAACTAATCGTTGAATCGGCTCTGCTTTCCCTGCAAAGTCTGATATAAAATTCCTGCAGTCGTTAAATAGTCCCAACACTTTCCTCACTCCCCGGACGGTCACTGGCCTTGGCATGTCTATTACGGCTGCCTTTCATTCCTGTCGGAGTGCCTTATACCCTGGCTAATCTCGGGCCCCAGATACTTCACTTTAGACAGTCCAATTTAAAGCCAGCCTTCTTAAGTGTCTGGAGGGTGGCTAGTAATGCCCCCATGTGTCCTTTGGCATCCTCTGATGCAATCATTATGTCATCGACATATTGGAGTAGGGCGCTCTGGTACTTTAATAGGTCTAACTCGTCTAAGGCTTGACTCAGTCCACGGTGGAATATATTTGGACTATTGTGGAACCCCTGCGAGACCCTGGTCCATGTATACTGTCTATCCCTGACAGTAAAGGCAAATTTCCCTTTGTGATTCCTCTGCCAATGGTATGGACCAGAACCCGTTCGCTATATCCAAGACTAAATATTTTAAAGTCTGGTTTCAGACCATTAAATATCTTATTCAATGCGGTCTACACAAATTTACACCAACCAGAATTTCACCGTGGCCACAATAAAAGTCTGGTTTTAATAGGTTAATTAACCTCATAACTCCAATCCAATCCAGATCAATTTTTTTTTTTTTACCTAACCAGTTTCACTTGAAAAAGAAAGAAACCATAGCTTCATTTTCTTCCAGGCACATTGGCGACTGTGACTTCAAGGCTGAAGCTTATCTTTTGTAAAACAATGAACAAACTTAAAACAACACATGTTTGTCCATCATTCGAGACAAGTCTTCAAAGGGTTAAACAGCTTTTAGCTCTCTGTACAAAAGAGTGGGTGGAGCTAAAACAAACACAACAGACATTTTCTTTCAAAGACATTTTCTTTTCAAAGACAGAAAACTTCCACACTTTTAACACACACTTTCACACAAACTGAGATTCCAGCATTCCTTTTAAGATTCCTTTCACTCAGCAAATCCTGGATTTTACTTGTTTTGGACAGAAACTGATATCATCTGTGTCGATAAAACTTTAATTTTTTTCCTAATTCACTTTCTTAAATTACTGGTACTCGGGTACAATTTTGGCACCCGTTTTTGGTCCAAATTCGAGTACGTCTACTCAACTCATAATATGCGCGAGCCACTAAAATAATGGCCTTTTCTCCCTTTAATTTTATTTCTTTAGCCCACCGTTCTCTGCTTGGCCGGTGGGTCGTTCAGTTGCCAATCGTTTTTAACCATTATGGCAATTAATATTTTATTTTTGTCCGCTAAATAGCGTGTCAGAGACCCCACCGGTCCCCACTCGAGTTTTTCACTTCCCGTGGTTAATTGTTGTCAGCGGTACGTCCCTTACTTTACTCTCGCAGAGAGAGACTGTACTTGCAACAATTTTGTTCTGGCGAATTGTTGTCAGAGGTATGCTTAGCACTACTTGCAACTCGAATTGTCAGAGGTATGCTTTAGACTTTTTCTCCAAAGTTAACGCACTACTTGCAACTCATACCACGCCTATACTTCTGCGCGTTTCATCCTAACCCCAAGACCGCTTGACTTAGCGATTCAAACCTTTTAGTTCTTTGATTCCAAAGGGGGCGGTGGACCGAGACGGTGTTGCCTTGCCCTAACTGTACGTGGTGTTTAAAAGTACTCATGTTTTTGTCTCAGCTTCACTCGCCCGTGCCTCCTGTCCGTGTGGATCCTGTTCGTGACGCCAATTGTTGTGGAGTATTTTAAACCAACACTCGACACAAGGTTTTGGATCGATAGTCAATTTGTCTTTATTGCACCGGGGGGGGAACAGTCTGCTCTGTCAGACCTTTCCAAATTGGTACAGAAAATACTACATTTTTATACATTACAATAAGCATGGCCACCTCATGTTAAATTCATTCCTGCCACCTGATTGGATCTTGGCCCACATGCACCTTCACGGATTGGTTATGAATCTTAATATAAACATGTCTAAGCTGCCTCTTCAATCAATCACTCAAACTGCTGAATGCTAATTAAAAGATACCTTGGAATGTAACCTAGGTAATAAAGTTCTTACGGGCAGTTGAAATACTGGACACGCTGTCTCCATTTAATTGTTTTATATCTCTCCAAAAGTCAGCTATCTTTGACCGCATCGTTATGGATGTGGTCTTTTATGGTAGTCCCTGCCTTCCTTACACTATTCAGTGAAACTGCCAGCGATGTCAGTTTAACTCTTTCCCCACTGCACCTAGCTTTCTGTATATGTTATTAAATGTGGTACAGAACACAGAGTTTTACCACTGTGGGAGTACCTTCACCACAGGGACTGCAGCGGTTCAAGAAGGCGGCTCACCACCACCTTCTCAAGGGCAATTAGGGATGGGCAATAAATGCCGGCCTTGCCAGCGACGCCCACATCCCGTGAACGAATTAAAAAAAAACCCAAGGCTTTATGATCAAATGCTAAAAATGTACTTTTGACAAGTTTTATTTAAAAAAGTAACATTTTGGAACCTCGTCATTGAGATTCGGGCATCTCTGCTGAGCTGTTTTACCTGCTTTTTGATTTTGGTTCTTCATTTTGGGACCATATATGTTAAAAGTAACCATCTAAATATGAGTAACTTTGCTTCAGATTGTTTACTTACAGAATTCCACGGGGAAGCAAGTGGGCCTGAACAGTATTAGAGGAAACTAAGGAGGCTGAAGGCTGCAGCTGACAAAGTTCTCTGCTTTCTGGTTCAGTGGAGCTATCTCCTGCCTCGTGGGACTGATGCATGTGGGTGGAATAAGGGATGCTTCATTCTGCTTCGGAACAAAACGATCTCTTAACTTCCTGATGAATGTGCAGTGCAGGACAGGCCTATTAATACTCTGCTGCTCACAAGTACCTTTCCTGTGCAGCCATGTGATTTATTTTGTGGACTGGTAGCTGTACCTACGAACAGGTATTATCCACAATGCTCCACCACCACCCCTCCCACCTTACTTCAGCTTCCTCTCCTCCTGCTCTTGAAAGCGCTAACAGAGGCTTGCTGCCTTTGCCCCCCACCCACCCCCCCTCCAGCCCCCGCAGTACATCGCTCACAGGAGCATAGGACCAGGAGTAGGCCATTCAGCCCCTGGGGCCTGTTCCGCCATTCAGTTAGCTCATGGCCGATCTGTATCTTGGCTCCATCTACCCGCCGTTGCTCCATATCCCTTACCCAACAAAATTCTGCCTAGACACAAAAGCCATCAAGGGGTATGGGGAGAGAGCGGGAATGTGGTATTGAGATAGAGGGTCAGCCATGATCATATTGAATGGTGGAGCAGGCTCAAAGGGCCGACTGGCCTACTCCTGCTCCTATTTTTCTATGTTTCTCAGGTCTTGAACGCTCCAATTGTCCCAGCATCCACAGACTTTTGGGGCGAGAGTTCCAGATTTCCACAACCCTTTGCATGAAAATTTCACTCCTAGACAGCCAGGTTCTAATTCTAAGATGAGGCCCCCTTGTTCTGGACTCTCCCCCCCCCCCCCCCCCCCCCCCAGGGGCAGTAGTTTCTCTGTATCAACCCTGACATGAATCTTGTCATTCATGTGAAAATGACTTATGAAATGATACTGGGCGGCCTGCTGGTGGCGCTGTCCAGGGAGAGTATAAATACTCGGGCATGGGCCCAGCTTGCTCAGGACATTCTTTAACAGGAACTAGTGAAGGACACAACTAGACCTCCATGTTGAAAAACAGTTGATTAAAGCCTTGTTTAATACTTAGACCAAGTGCCTAGTAGTTTTCTTACGTCAGACCCTATCGAATCCAAGTGGCCAATGCACCCAGACACCCAGCTATTTACCTGTGAGATACCCTGCTCTCACATGATGATCACACATGCGAACTTCTGCAGGAGGAGCCGCTGGTTGTCTGTTTCTAACCCGGGGGGAAGCCAGTGCCAGTTGTAACACCCGGACTGCCGCCCTGGTTGAGGTCAGTTAATCCAACACCGACCAGGTAAGGAAACCCAGGACCTTCTGGTCCCTGTGGCTCAGCTACGTTTTGGGGGCGAATGAGTCCTCTTCTATCGAATGGAAAAGAAAACGGGCGCGGTGTAAAATGGGCCTCCGATTCGCTATGACCCTGTTTATTGGTGAAGACCAATTTCAAACCTCCTACATCCCATAGACCCGTTCGCCCATCTCCCCTGTGCTTGCTGGTCAGGAAATGCCTCAATTTTAAAATTCTCATCTTTGTTTTCAAAAACCTCCATGGCCTCGCCCCCTCCCTAGCTGTGTAACCTTCTCAAGCCCTACAACCCTCTCTTGGTTATTCCCCGATTTTCATCGCCCCACCCTTGGCGGCCGTGCCCTCAGCCGCCTGGGCCCTAAGCTCTGGAATTCCCTCTCTAAACCTCTCCACCTCTCTCCTACTTGAAGACGCTCCTTGAAACCTACCTCTTTGACCAAGCTTTTGGTCACCTGCCCTAATATCCCCTTTATATGGCTCGGTGTCAAATTTTGTCTGATAATCGCTCCTGTGAAGCGCCTCGGGACATTCTACTATGTTAAAGGCGCTGTATAAATGCAAGTTGTTGTTGTTGTGCCAGTACCAGGCTCTGCTCAAGTGACAGACGGTGATCCTGGAAGCAGTGTTGGCCCTGGGAGAACAACACAGACATTCTTGGCACCTAGACTAGGCCTTTGGCAGCAGAAGCAGATGGAGGCCACGTGCCGGCAGAAGCCCCAAGGCCACACACAGGAGTCCCTCGTAGTCAGCCTCCACAAATATACCTTCCATTAGAAGCACGCTTTGGAGCAGTTTGGATGGATCTTGCAGGAGGCCATTATGATACAGGGAGTAAAGTCCAGGGAGCAGACCACATTATGCACAGTATAGATACTCACTATTACTACAAGAAACCCTTAATAAGAACATTCAGTCCACCGAAAGAGGTCCATTTTTCTCTCAATCCTCTTGTGAAGCACCTTGGGAAGTTTTGCTACATCAACGGGGTTATTTAAATGCAACTTGCTGTTACATACAAAATTGCCGGGCAGGTAAAGACCAGCTGATCCATCAAGCCTGCCCTCAACACCATGATGGCCTGAGCATCATAGCTACATTTGCCTCCCACCCCACCTACCCCCGCAGACCTGTAATTTCCTGGGAGAGGGAAAAAAAAAGAAAGAGGGGTTTTGCTGTTATTCTGCTGTAACTCTGGTGGAGGTCTGGTGGAACCCCGAGGAAAACAGCCGACACCTGGCTGGGCTGAATCTCAGCCGGTTCCAGGAGTTTCCTGCTGTTTTTGTAAGGAGTGGAACCACCCCATCTACCTCTTGCAAGGTGGAGCCAGGGAGGGAACTCCCTAACAACAACAACATGCATTTATATAGCACCTTTAACATAGTAAAATGTCCCAAGGCGCTTCACAGGAGCGATTATCAGACAAAATTTGACACCGAGCCATAAAAAGGGGATATTAGGGCAGGTGACCAAAAGCTTGGTCAAAGAGGTAGGTTTCAAGGAGCGTCTTCAAGTAGGAGAGAGGTGGAGAGGTTTAGAGAGGGAATTCCAGAGCTTAGGGCCTTGGCCGCCAATGGTGGAGCGATTAAAATCAGGTATGCGCAAGAGGCCAGAATTGAAGGAGCGCAGATATCTCCGGGGGTTGTGGGGCTGGAGGAGTTCACAGAGATAGGGAGGGGTGAGGCCATGGAGGGATTTGAAAACAAGGATGAGATTTTTAAAATCGAGGCGTTGCTTAACTGGAGCTAATGTAGGTCAGCGAGCACAGGGGCGATGGGAGAATGGGACTTGGTGCGAGTTAAGATTTGGGCAGCCGAGTTTTGGATGAATGTAAGTTTACGTAGGGTGGAATGTGGGAGGCCAGCCAGGAGTGTGTTGGAATAGTCAAGTCTAGAGGTAACAAAGGCCTGGATGAGGGTTTCAGCAGCGGATGAGCCTAAGACTGGTGTTCTAGCTCCTGAAGCCCATTTGGGACGCAGAGTAGTAATGGCGGTTTGTAATATATGTGGGTAGAACAAATGAAGGACAGAGACAGGATGAGTTGCTCGTCCATGTGCTTGTTTTCTAGGCCAGAGCGAACTGAGCATGCTCATACTAGACCATGTGACAAACCATGTGATAATACATTACACGGCTTTGCCCTTAAAATAAATGTACATATTCTCCTCTCAAATCCAAAAAAAACTATGGTTCCACCTTTCCCAGCATTACATGTATCACATAACAAAAACTCCTGGCTTTTTTTTTATTTTAAATCAACTACAGGAGACTTTGGTTTATCCGGAAGTTGTATGTCCGGAAACCTCAATCTACCGGCAGAAATCAGGAGCCGTTTTGTTAGGTTTTTTTTTCTTCTCGTGGCTTTTTTTTCAACAGTCAGGCTCTGCAAAGTCTCTCTGTAGCTTAGCAACAGCTTCAGAGACGCTTCCAAGGTACGGCCGACTGTTTAGAAGCTGTTGCTAAGCAACAGTGTTTGTTGCCAGATACGGAGCTGAAAATCTCCGTATGCTTCAACATTAACGCTGGTATGTCCGGCAGTTTTGATAGATCGGCAACAGCTCGGTCCCGTCGGTGCCGGATACAACAAAGTTTCCTGTACAAATGAACTACAAATCCAGTTGACGAACAGGTTTGCGGAGCCTTCCTGATCTCCTAACAAAAGGTTTTGGTGTTGAACCAATTTTTGGGCTGTTTTGTTCTGGTTCTGAACTCAAAGATGATGCTGTTTCTATCTCAGATTTGTTTGAACCTGGTACTTCAGCTACTGAAGTCTGAACGGAGTCAAACTCACGTATGTGTTCGTGATCAAGTGGTCCAAGATCATGTCATGGTTCATCTCTAGCAGAGATCATTTGATCTACATGAACACTTTGGATGTTGTCACCAATATTAACCAAATATCTCTTGGTTCCACCAACCTCTACTATGGTTCCTACATCCCACTTGTGTGAACTCGACTTGCCAGGGGGACTGAGAGCACAAGCACACTCGTTTTGTCTGAAACTGCGTTCTTTTTGATTGCTGTCATAACATTTCTGACTCAACTGTTTCTGTTCAACTCTTGAGGCCAAATTTGGTTGAACAAGACTCAATCGTGTTCTCAATCTCCTCTTCATCAAGAGTTCTGCTGGGGTATATCCAGTTGTAGTGTGCGGAGTAGTTCTGTACTTCAGAAAGAAATTTGCCAAACGTTGCTTCATGCTGAGTCCCGAACAACCCTGCAACACTTGCTTTTTGAGAGCTTCTTTCACTATTCTGACTGACCTTTCGTCTGCTCCGTTTGAAGCTGGATGATATGGTGGAACGAGAGTGTGTTTGATACCGTTCCATTTCATGAACTCTTGGAATAGAGCAGAACGGAACTGAGGGCCATTGTCAAAAATAAGCTCTTCAGGTAAGCCATGACATGCGAAGATAGACCTCAACTCATCTATGGTACGTTCAGTTGTAGTATTGGAACCCATGTGTTTCACTTCAATCCACTTTGAGTGACTATCTACAAGTACCAGGAAATAATCATTTGCTTTCTCACAGAAGTCTACATGTACTCTCTAAAAAGGTCTACTTGGCCATGACCAGGGTTGTAGTGGAGTTTTGGGTGGTTTGTTTCTGCAATTTTGGCAAACGCTGCATTTACTGACAAGTGATTCAAGATCACTGTCCAATCCAGGCCAATAAACAAAGCTTCTTGCAATTGATTTCATACTGACAATCCCTGGATGTTCAGTATGAGGTTCGGCCAGAATTCTCTCTCTCAAACAAGTAGGTACCACCACTCTGTTTCCCCACTTGATACAACCTTGCTCACAAGACAATTCAGTATGATGGTTATGGAATGTTTTCAACTCTGTGTCCAGATACTGATCAGTCCATCCATTCAAGGTGTTTTCATACACTCTTTTCAGTACTGAGTCCTTTTGAGTCTCATTGGCAATCTCAGTTGCATTCATGGGAAAGTCTTTGTCAACTGCGCCTAGCGTGAAAATCTTGCCTTCACTCCCAACACGAGTCTTCATGTGGCAACCTGGACAAGGCATCTGTGATTGCGTTATGCTTTGAAGTGCGATATTCAATCATGTAGCCATATTGTGTCAACAACACAGCCCAACATTCTTGATGCGGCCATTGCAGGGCTGGCAGATTTGGGCCCCAATATTGCTAAGAGCAGTTTGTGATCGGTTATCAGGGTGAACTTTCTGCTGATCAGGAACTGTTGGAATTTCTTGATTCCAAACACTATGGCGAGTGCTTCCTTTTCAATTTGCACGTAGTTTTTTTCGCTCTTTGTGAGGATTCGCGATGCGAATGCGATTGGTTTCTCTTGGCCGTCATCCATTACGTGGCTTATGACAGCTCCCATACCATAGCTAGAAGCATCACTTAGGCTCAAGCTCTGTGTCGTAGTGCACAAGTAGGGCATCGCTAGAGAGACTTCCTGTTGCGCTTTTGTCCACTGCCACTGGACATCCAACAACAACAACAACTTATATTTATATAGAGCCTTTAACGTAGTAAAATTTCCCAAGGCGCTGCACAGTTGTATTTTAAGACAAAAAATTTGACACTGAGGCACATAAGAATAAATTAGGGCAGGTGACCAAAAGCTTGGTCAAAGAGGTAGGTTTCAAGGAGCATCTTAAAGGAGGAAAGAGAGGTAGCGAGGTGGAGAGGCTTAGGCAAGGAATTCCAGAGCTTAGGGCCTAGGCAACAGAAGGCATGGCCACCACAGGTTCAGTGATTATAATCAGGGATGCTCAAGAGGGCAGAATTAGAGGAGCGCAGATATCTCGAGGGGTTGTGGGGCTGAAGGAGATTACAGAGATAGGAAGAGGCCATGGAGGGATTTGAAAACAAGGATGAGAATTTTGAAATTGAGGCGCTGCTTAACCGGGAGCCAATGTAGGTCAGCAAGCACAGGGGTGATAGGCGAACGGGACTTGATGCGAGTTAGGACATGGGCAGCCGAGTTTTGGATGACCTCAAGTTTACGTAGGGTGGAATGTGGGAGGCAAGCCAGGAGTGCGTTGGAATAGTCAAGTCTAGAGGTAACAAAGGCATGGATGAGGGTTTCAGCAGCAGATGAGCTGAGGCAAGGGCGGAGACGGGTGATATTATGGAGGTGGAAGTAGACGGTCTTTGTTATGCTGCGGATATGTGGTCGGGAGCTCGTTTCAGGGTCAAATATGACACCAAGGTTGCGAACAGTGTGGTTCAGCCTCAGACAGATGTTAGGGAGAGGGATGGAGTCAGTGGCTAGGGAACAGAGTTTGTGGTGGGGACCAAAAACAATGGCTTCGGTCTTCCCAATATTTAATTGGAGAACATTTTTGCTTATCCAGTATGTCAGACAAGCAGTCTGACAATTTAGAGACCGTGGAAGGGTCAAGAGAAGAGGTAGTGAGGTAGAGCTGGGTGTCGTCAGCGTACATGTGGAAACTGACGCTGTGTTTTCGGATGATGTCGTCAAGGGGCAGCATGTAGATGAGGAATAGGAGGGGGCCAAGGATCCTTCTTGAGGAGCTCGTGCAATGGCGCTAACATGGTCGCTAATTCAGGTAAGAAACGTGTGTAGTACTGGACCATTCCAAGGAAAGGTCTTAACTCAGACACGTTCTGTGGCTTTGGAGCATTGATGACAGCATCAACCTTTTCCTTAACTGGTTGCAAGCCATTTGTATCAACTTTCAGACCAAGATACACAACCTCGGGCTGCACAAAATCACATTTGCTCCTTTTCAATTTGACATTGTGGGAATTCAACCTTTAGAGCACTAAATCTAACACTTCTA
This sequence comes from Somniosus microcephalus, assembly GCF_052327205.1. Lineage (NCBI taxonomy): Eukaryota > Metazoa > Chordata > Chondrichthyes > Squaliformes > Somniosidae > Somniosus > Somniosus microcephalus. Next base: position 15,936,531 of record NC_140997.1, on the reverse strand, counting down.
GATTTTCTTCCTTGCTGCTTGTTGCGATCAGCACATCGACTTGATTGCATAAGTAGTTTGGAATTCCTTGCAAAATCTTATTGTAGCCTGGAAGATTTTGGGGGAGGACTTTGTATTGATTTGTATGTGGGTTCAATGACGACACATTGATGAAAGAGAATGTCTTTTAATCTAAAGTATGTTCAACTCAGTTAACAGCATTACAGGAGACACCATGTTAGAGATCCATCTAAAACGAAACTAAAACTAAACTCTCTCTCTCACATGCCCTCTGCTGGTAAGGCATAAATAATCAAACAGGCAAATATGCTGGTAAGGCATCATAATCAAACAGGCAAATACCATCACTATTTGCTGATATCATTACATCTCCCTTTAAAACAAAAGTATTTTACTTTTATCTAACAACATGTTTTCTTTGTATTACTCTGCATTTTAACTGTAACACTTAATGAACTTACATTATCATTATCATTATCAAGGTTTTTTAACCTTGTTTTGTGTGTTCACATGAAATATGAAAATACACTAGAACTTGAAGAGAGAATAAGATAACATTACTTCCTCCTATAACAAGAGTCCTTAAACTTGCTCAATGAGTCTCTCAGGAGGCTTCACGTGTCTTGAGGATTTTCTGATTGATTGTCCTTGAATCTGAGTTGTTGCCTCAGATGATGATTTCTCAGCTGTGTGATCAGGTTGTTCAACAGTATCAGTCTTTTGACCTGCTGTGTGATCAGGTTGTTCAACAGTATCAGTCTTTTGACCTGCTGTGGCTGGTCCCATGAGAAGATCTCGATGATTTCTTCTCAGAACAGCACCCTCATCTGTCTGAATGGTGTATGATCTTGGTTGGACTTCACTCAGGACAGTTCCCTTCTGAGTCCATATGTTTGTTTTGTCTTTGAACCTTACTTGGTCACCAGTGTGGAGTTCAGGTAGGTTTTGTGTTCCTCTGTCATAGTAGTACTTTTGCTTTTCTTTCTGTTGTTCTTTGAACTTCCTCACTTTCTCCCCCTCTTTTGTTTTCAGGAGGTTCTCCGGGATGGGTAGGTTTGACCTTAGCAGACGTCCCATAAGGAGTTGGGCTGGTGACATACCACACTCGAGCGGCGTTGTGCGGTATACAAGCATGCTCTGGTAGAAGTCAGTTCCACTGTCTTTTGCCTTGTACATCAGTCTTTTCACTGGACCGATTTTTCCACTAGTCCATTGGACTGTGGAAAGTGAGGACTTGACGTTGTGTGGACAAAGTCCCACTCTTTGGCAAAGTGTCGGAAACTTGCATTGTAAAACTGGGGTCCGTTGTCTGTGAAGACCTCGCTTGCCACGCCATGTCTGGAGAATATGGCTTTCATACATGTTATCACAGCATCTGCAGTGGTGGTGTACAGTCTACAAACCTCTGGATACAGGGAGTAATAGTCTGTGACTACAAGATAGTCCTTCCCTTGACATACGAATAGGTCAGCGCCTACCTTCTGGTAAGGTCTGTCTGGCGCTGGGTGTGGCTTTAGTGGTTCTACCGGATTGCTTGCTCGATATTTCAGGCATATTGTGCAGTTTGACACCTCATTTGTCACATCTTGGTTGATTCGTGGCCAGTACATCACCTCTCGTGCTCTTTTCTTACACTTTTCGATTCCCAGATGTCCTCCATGGATCCTTTTTAGCATCTCTTTTCTCAGACTCTTTGGGATAACTATTTTACTTCCTTTGTAGATGATGTCTTCGACCACTGATCGTTCTGCCTTGCAGTTCCAGTACTCTGCCATGTCAGGTGAGCAGTCTTGCTTCATGTTGGGCCATCCATCCAAGATGCTTTTCCTCAGTCGTCTCAGTGTTTCATCTTTGTTTGTCTCAGTCTTTATGAGCTCCATTTTTGCATCTGCTATGGGCAGTGCACTTGTGATCATGTCCACGTAGGCGTTCATTTTTTCATCCATTTTGGTGTTTGCGGGCTCACTTGGGTCAACAGCTCTGGACAATGTGTCTGCTGTATACATCAGCTTACCCGGTGTGTACGCAACATTCACTGTATAGCGTTGCAGCCTGATCATCATTCTTTGTATTCTAAGCGGACAGCTATTTAGTGGCTTTTGGAACAATGCAATCAAGGGCTTATGGTCAGTCTCTACACTGATTGCTTGTCCTGCCACAAACTGGTGAAATCTTTCACAGGCGTATGTGATGCTGAGCAGCTCCTTTTCTATTTGAGCATATCGCGTCTCCGCGTCTGTCATTGAGCGCGATGCATATGCAATAGGTTGCCAGTAGTCATATTTTTGCAGAAGAACGGCACCGAGCCCACTCTGTGATGCATCTGATGATATCTTGATGGGTCTCGCTGGGTCATAAAACCTCAGAACTGGTTCCTCTGTGAGCAGTTTCTTTAGATCGCTCCATGACTTCTCATGCTCATGATTCCATTCCCATTCTATGTTCTTTTCAGTTAGTCGTCTCAGTGGCGCCATCTTTTCTGAGAGGTTGGATATGAATTTACCCATGTAGTTGATCATTCCATCAAACCTCTGCACGTCCTTTTTGCATTGTGGCTTTGGCATATTCTCAATGGCGGACACCTTTCTGGGATCTGGTCTGATGCCCTCACTGCTAAGGATATCTCCCACGAATGTCAGTTCTGTCACCCCGAGCTGGCATTTCTCTCTATTCAGCTTCAGGTTTGTTTTCCTTGTTGCTTCCAGCACTTTTTTCAGTCTCTCGTCATGCTCAGTTCTCGTGGTTCCCCATACTATGATGTCATCCATCGATGTATCAACTCCCTCCAGGTGCTCATAGATCATATGGATAGTTTTGTGATACACTTCAGGAGCTGAGGCAATGCCAAATGGTAACCTTAGGAATCTGTATCTGCCAAATGGACTGTTGAACGTGCACAGTCTTGAACTTGCCTCGTCCAGTTTCATCTGCCAAAATCCTGATGATGCATCTAACTTGCTGAAATACTTTGCATTTGCAAACTGTGACATGATTTCCTCACGTGTAGAAAGCTTGAAGTGCTCTCTCTTTATTGCTCTGTTTAGATCTCTTGGATCCAGGCAAATTCTGAGCTTTCCATTCTTTTTGTCCACAACGACGAGGGAACTCACCCACTCCGTTGGCTCATCTATCTTCTGAATCACGTTCAGGCTTTCCATCCTGTCCAACTCTACCTTCAGTTGCTTTTGAAGAGCAAACAGAACTTTTCTGCATGGATGTATGACCGTTGGCATACTTTTATCTACTCTGATCGTGTGTTCTCCTGGAAGGCAGCCTAGACCCTTAAATAGGTCGTTGTACTCTTTCATGAGTTCATCATAGACTGTCTCTCCTTCGCTTTCCACGATGAGGACTCTCTTTACCAGGTTCAGTCTCTCACAGGCTTTTAAACCTAGTATGGCTTGCACATCCTTTGGCACCACGATTAATGCTAGCGTGTGCTCTCTGTCCTTGTGTGTCACTTTGACAATGCATCTTCCTTTCACTGGTATATCAGTACCTGAGTATCCTGTCACTTTCACTTTTATTCCATGTATCTTTGGTCTGGGTCTAATTTTCTTAAAATCAGTCTCTGATATCACATTAACTTGTGCTCCAGTATCCAATTTAAATGGAATGCGTATGTCATTCACTTTTAGTGTCAACATCCAGTCTCTTTTTTCTTTTTGGTTTTCAGACACGACATCCACATAGAACTCCTCTATCTCGCTTTCATCTACTGCATTGACCTTGCTTTGTTGCGCTTGGTTCTTACAGCAACGGGCATAATGGTTGTTTTTATTGCATGTATTGCATGTTTTACCATATGCTGGACACTTTTTTGGTGGATGCTGTGTACCGCATCGACTACATGACTTTCGATTGCCCCTTTCATTTTTGTTCGCTGGCCACGCCTCTTTTTTCACATTGGCGCTCTTTTTGTTAAACGGTTTGTGTCCGTTCTTTCTCACTGCATCCACGTTGCAGCTACTGTCACTGAACAGCTCCTTTGCCTGCGACTTCACAGTCCCTGTAGCCCTACACAGTGCTATGGCTTTTCCCAGGTCTAGATTTTGCTCTCTTAGCAGTCTTTCCCTTAGACCATTATCTGGAATACCACACACCAGTCTGTCTTTTATCAGCGAGTCTGTCAGTCCCCCAGATTCACACGTTTTGCTTCGGTTTCTCAGTTCAGTCACATATTGATCAATAGTCTCTCCCGTTTTCTGTACACATGTGAAAAATCTGTGCCTCTCAAACGTCACGTTACGTTTAGGTATGCAGTAGGCCTCAAACTGTTCCATTATTTTATCCAACTTCATTTTGTCTCCATCAGCAGCGAATGTGAAGTTATTATACACCTCCAGCGCTTCATCACCCACGACATGTAAGAACACTGACGCTTTCATTTTATCACTTTTCTCGTCAGCTCCGATTGCTGCTAAATACAACTCCCAACGTTGTTTGAACCTCCTCCAATTTTCAGCCACATTACCTGCCAACTGACGCTTCGCCGGTGGGTGTAAACCTTCCATTTTTCACTTCGTTAGCTATTCTCCAATGGTAAGTAACGATGTTCTCTTTTGGCTTGCTAATATGTGGAGAGCTGATTTAACTTCAGATTTTTCCTCTTCATCTCTTTCAATCACTTCTGACACCATGTATTGATTTGTATGTGGGTTCAATGATGACACATTGATGAAAGAGAATGTCTTTTAATCTAAAGTATGTTCAACTCAGTTAACAGCATTACAGGAGACACCATGTTAGAGATCCATCTAAAACGAAACTAAAACTAAACTCTCTCTCTCACTTGCCCTCTACTGGTAAGGCATAAATAATCAAACAGGCAAATATGCTGGTAAGGCATCATAATCAAACAGGCAAATACCATCACTATTTGCTGATATCATTACAGACTTTACACCATTTGTCAGCTTGGCGTATGAGAACAGACCCTTGTGTGTGTTGATAGTGAGATACTGTTGACTCTCCTTGTCAACATTCAACTGAGCGAAGCGTGCGACAGGTCAAGCTTGGAGAAAACCTTTGACCCAGAGAGTGCGGTATACAAATCTTGCGACATAGGTAATGCGTACCGTTCATCGTCAACTGCTTGGTTGATAGTAACTTTGTAGTCACTGCACAAGCGTACAGTTTTGTCTGCTTTGGGCACTACCACAATCGGAGTAGCCCATTCACTTTTGTCAGTTTTTACTAGCACTCCGTTCTCTCTGAGCTTCACTAGCTCTTCCTCCACCTGACTTTTCAACGTATAGGGGACCAGCCTTGCCTTACAATAGACAGGCTTCGTGTTGGACTTGATGCGGATATGCGCATCATACCCAGTGATGCCCTCATAACTGTCTGAGAACATGCTTTTATACTTGTTCAGCATTGTGTCGAGTCGCTTCTTTGAAGCATCTACACTGAAGATGTTTTTCCAGTCTAGTTTCAACTTTCTCAACCAGTCTTTGCCCATGAGGGTTGGCCTGTTGTTGGAGCTCGCTACAATAATAGGCAGCTTTACTGACTAGCCATTGTGCTGAACTGTACATTCCATTTGTCCACATGTGTTTAGGATTTCTCTGGAGTAGGTTATTAACTCTATGGTATTCTTTGTAAGTGGTATTTGATTAAGCTTACTCTCATATGTGTCCTTACTCATGATAGAGCAGTCCGCTGCCGTGTTGATACACATATCAATATATTGGTCATTGATCAAAAGTGTTGTACGGAAGTCTTTCTCACGACTGCTGGTGTTGTCCCTAGTGCCATAGATACTGTAGATGCCTAGTTCTTTAACATCAGGTGTGTTCACTTCAATATTGTGAACTCCTCCCTTTTGTTGTCGCTGCTTTGCATTGCCACTAGAATGGTTCTTACTTCCTGCTTTCGATCTAGCTCTGCAAGCTGTTGAAATATGGCCTTGCTTCTGGCAGTGAAAACATTACGCATTTCTGTATTGGCAGGACTGTGGTGAGTGATTTCCATTGCAGCGATAACAATTCACTGAACTGCTCTCACCGACATGCTTTTGACTTGGTCTCACAACTTTAGGTTTGGCGGTGGCTTTGTGACTGTAGACCTCAGCTGCACTAGTCACTTGAGGTGGACGGAGCTCCCTAGTATTCTTAGATGCCATCTCCATAGATAGGGCAATTCTGCATGCTATGTCAAACGTCAGGTTCGGAGTGTTCAGTAGCTTGGACTGTGTGCGCTCATCCACCAGTCCACACACAAACTTATCTTGCAACGCATGATCCAACACTGTGCTGAAGTTACAATGCAAAGACAGGTTTTTAAGAGCTACAACGTAGTCACTGATGGTTTCACTTTGTTTTTGGTTTCTGGTACCAAATTATTGCTCTCTGCTATTTCTAATGGCTCTGGATCGAAATGATCCTCGAGTTTCTCGACAATGTCTTCAAACGACACATCCTTTGCTTCCCCGGCGCGAGTAGGTTTGTCAATGTTCCGTAGACACCTGGCCCGATCTCCGTTCGAAAAATTGTTTTTTACGTTCACAAATTACTTTATTTTGAGCTTGAACATTCTCATCTGCACCTTCGGTCTCAATAATGTTATTGGCTTAAAAAAAAATCTCCATCCGCTCAATGTAAGAACTGAATGGTTTGCGAGCTCGGTCATACAGGCCGAGGCTTCTGATGAATCCCGTAGGCGCGGCCATGGTTGTCCTGATCCCGTCGAACAGTGACTCAGCACGCAGCCTGTGTACCTGTGAGAATCAACACCGCTGTTGCTGTGTTACATACACGCCAAGGTGAAGCACAGACGATTCTGCATCAGCATTAACAGTAAAACATCACAAAAATTCAGTTTAGGTGTCACAAATTCACCTTAAACTTTTCCACTTGAAGGTTAAACATTGTGTCCTTCCATGATCCCTAAAAATGGCTTCGGGATCCCATTCTCATCGCCAAAAATGTAATAAATGTGGGTAGAACAAATGAAGGACAGAAACAGGATGAGTTGCTAGTCAAGGTGCTTGTTTACTAGGCCAGAGCGAACTGAGCATGCTCATACTAAACCATGTGACCAACCATGTGATAATACATTCCAGCGGCTGGTACACTGAGTGACTCGGAGGTGTGGTGGCCTTCACAAGGGTGGCTTTGAGGCCCAGGTCAGGCAAGTGGCCTGGAACCTTGGAGACTTCAATCTTATTTAAACGATAAATAAATAATCTAGATTGGACTCGTTGCTGGGGAAGCCTGAGGAGACTATGGCCAGCGTTAAGAGGGATTCCAGAGTTTCCGTCAATCTTGGGCAGGTAGGACCAGAGATGCACATGACCTAAGTCCTCCCACTGACCCTGCAGTTTCCCATTGGTGTCAGTGCTGGAGATCACCAAGAATGGAATTTCCACCCAAGGAATTTCGGGATCCCTATTTTCATTCAGGGTATTGTTCAGTTGCATCACTGGGCTGCTTTTGGCATCATTGGGAACTCCTCTTCCTGTAGGATTGAGGCCGCATCTTGAAAGACAGTAAGATTCCTTCATGGGATGTTGGCGTCGCTGGCAAGGCCAACATTTATTGGCCATCCCTAATTGCAGTTGAGAAGGTGGTGGTGGACCGCCTTCTTGAACCGCTGCAGTCCATGTGGTGAAGGTACTCCCACAGTGCTGTTAGGGAGTTCCAGGATTTTGGCCCCGCGACGATGAAGGAAAGACGATATATGTCCAAGTCAGGATGGTGTGTGACTTGGAGGGGAACTTGCAGGTGATGGTGTTCCCATGCGTCTGCTGCCCTTGTCCTTCTAGGTGGTAGAGGTCGCAGGTTTGGAAGGTGCTGTTGAAGGAGCCTTGGCGAGTTGCTGCAGTGCATCTTGTAGCTGGTACACACTGCAGCCACGGTACGCCGGTGGTGGAGGGAGTGAATGTTTAAGGTGGTGGATGGGGTGCCAATCAAGCGGGCTGCTTTGTCCCGGATGGTGTCGAGCTTCTTGAGTGTTGTTGGAGCTGCAATCATCCAGGCAAGTGGAGAGTATTCCAGCACACTCCTGACTTGTGCCTTGTAGATGGTGGAAAGGCTTTGGGGAGTCAGGAGGTGAGTCACTCGCCGCAGAATACCCAGCCTCTGACTTGCTCTTGTAGCCACAGTATTTATGTGGCTGTTCCAGTTAAGTTTGTGGCCAATGGTGACCCCCAGGATGTTGATGGTGGGGAATTCGGCGATGGAATTTAAGATGAATCTCCTGGATACTGCAACCTAGGAGAAAAATTATAGAGGCATTTAAAAACAAATGTGCAATTCTTTTCCTGTTCTTTGAACACGTTTGTTTATTAGTTATAGAATTATAGGCGATTTGGCTGTTTGACTGGGTTGGAGGTGGAAGGTCAGACAATGAAACTACCAGGAATAGGTCCAGCCAGGGTTGGCAAGCTCAGTCCTGACGAAGGGTTTCGACCTGAAACGTTGACTCTGTTTCTCTCTCCACGGATGTTGCCGGGCCTGCTGAGTTTTTTTCCAGCATTTTCTGTTGTTATTTTGGCAACCTCTAATACCCCTTTAAGAAGCATTAAATAAAATGCTGCATCCCTCCTCTAAGTGCCGCAGCTTGAGGGTTAACTGCCTGCGCTGGCTTATTTCTTTTCCTTTGGTTGGCTGGCTGGTGACCTCGCCTCACCAGCTGGAGAATCAGCAGGGCGCAGCGTAAAAATGGAAAGCTGCTTTCTTAATTTCCGGAAGCAGGCGATCGCCCCTGCTGGCCGGCCTCCGTCAAAAAGTCCCGAGAAAGCAGAATGCGACTGCACGACGCCGACGCACCCGCTGTGACCACTGCGCCACGCATTCTGCGCGTCCAGGAGTCGGATTTGATTTTGCTCTTCCTTTCTGTGCCAGTTTTGACCTCTACGGGGACCTGTACTATTCTGAGAATGCTGTCCATTGGTCACCCCGCCCCCTCAGCTCAATACACCCTTTAGCTCCCCACGAGTACCAGCTTCCGATCCAGCAGGTGACCAACGCCAATGAAATGGCCCTTTTTGATCTCCGGCTTAATCAGTGGTCTGTGGGATGACTAATGAGTCTCATTGCTTCACGGCGTAGCCTCGAGGACTGGCTTTCTTCTTCTTCTTAGGCAGTCCCTCAGGAACCGAGGATGACTTGCTTCCACACTAAAAATGAGTTCTCAGGTGACTGATGAGTCCAATGCGGGACCTATAGTCTCTGTCACAGGTGGGGCAGACGGTGGTTGAAGGGACGGGTGGGTGGGGTGCTTGGGTTGACGTGCGGTCCTTCCGCTGTTTGTGCTTGGCTTCCGCTTGCTCCCGGCGAAGAGACTCGAGTTGTTCGGCGCCTTCCCGGATGCTTCTCCTCCACTTTGTGCAGTCTTGGGCCAGGGATTCCCAGGTGTCGGTGGGGATGTTGCACTTTTTCAAGAAGGCTTTGAGGGTGTCCGTGAAGCGTTTCCTCTGCCCACCTGGGGCTCTCTTGCCGTGCCGGAGCTCCGAGTAGAGCGCTTGTTTTGGGAGTCTTGTATCGGGCATGTGGACGATGTGGCCCGTCCATCGGAGCTGATCGAGCGTGGTCAAAGCTTCGATGCTGGGGATGTTGGCCTGAGCGAGAACACTGACGTTGGTGTGCCTATCCTGCCAAGGGATTTGCAGGATCTTGCGGAGGCAGCGTTGGTGGTACCTCTCCACCACTGGCTTTACAGTGAAGCTGTCTGTACCAACCTGGCACTTCAGCCTCTCCCGTGGCTCTGTGGGTAGCACTCTCTTATCTCTGAGCCAGAAGGTCGTGGGTTCGATCCCCCTCTCCAGAGACTTGAGCACCAAATCTGGGCTGACGCTCCCAGTGCAGTTCTGAGGGAGTGCTGCACTGTCGGAGGAGCCGTCTTTCGGATGAGACATTAAACCAAGGCCCCGTATCCTCTCTCAGGTGGACATAAAAGGTCCCACGGCATTATTTCGAAGAGAAGATTAGGGGAGTTCTCCCGGGTGTCCTGGCCAATATTTATCCCTCAACCAACATCACTAAAAAAAATAATGGCCCAGAAATTCGGGTCGGGGGCTTCCCGCGGGTGCAAGCCCCCGACCTGCACTTACCTTGCGCGCCGGAAGTTGAGCTGTAGGGCCCCGTGGAATTCCGATCCTGGGCCTGCTCCAACTGCCGGCACGCAGTGCTTGCGTGTCCCAGGGGTGCAGTTAGTTCGATGCGTCCCCTGGGATCACATGGGCCATGGGCAGCCAATCGGAGCAGGGAATGCTCCATTCATAAGTCTTGACAGGAATACCTGTCAAGACTTATAAATACTACGGCCCCAAAATAGCACTAAACCTTCAAATAATTTTTTTTTTTAAATCACACTTTTTAAATAAACTATAAATTACATTAAATAACTATTTTAAACAATAATTTACATTTTTGAAAAAAATAATGTTATATTCTAACGGGGCTAAAAATAAACTTACCTTGCTTTAAAATATTTAAAAATAATAAACTTGTGGAAATTTTTTTTAAATTTTCATTAATTGACCACTTACCTTGTAAAAAACAGGCCTTACGCCTGCTTTTTACATTTCTAAATTCTAAAGACTTACCCTCCTGGAGAAACCTGTAAAAAAAACGTAAGTTCAAAGCGCACGCGCAGACTCCCCCGCGCACGCGTTCGACCTCTGAACCCCTGCTTTCAGAGGAACGGAAGTGCCGGTTTCCCGCGCATGCGCAGTGCATGCAGAAAACCGGCACTTCCATCGGGCCCACGCGGGAGTACCCCATGCGTACTCACCCGTGGAGACCCGAACTTCTGGGCCGTTATCTGGTCATTATCACATTGCTAAATAACGACAGAAAATGCTGGAAAAACTCAGCAGGCCAGGCAACATCCATGGAGAGAAAATAGAGTGAACGTTTTGGGTCAAGACAAAGGGTTTGACCCGAAACATTAACTCTGTTTCTCTCTCCACGGATGTTGCCTGGCCTGCTGAGTTTTTCCAGCATTTTCTGTTGTTATTTCGGATTTCCAGCATCCGCAGTATTTTGCTATCATATTATCACATTGCTGTGTGTGAGATCTTGCTGTGTGCCAATTGGCTGCCGCGTTTCCTACATTATAACAGTGACTACACTTCAAAAAGTATTTCATTGGCTGTAAAGCGCAATGTCCTGAGGTCGTGAAATGCATAGAAATGAAAGTCTTTCTTATTCTTGTAAGCTTGAATTCAACTGTGTAGGCACCATTTACATTATGTTATAAAATCCTTGTGAGCACCTCCTTTCGTTTTCCAATCTTCTTCCTTTTCTGTTGCTCAGGTCGCGGTCCCGACTATCCGATAGGGCAGGAGTTCGTGGGGTCAGGCGGGAGGGGTCACGAGTAGCAGGCCTTTTGGTGGCTGCCATAGCTTGACATCTGGGCCACTCCCACAACAGATAGTCCGGGGCAAGCCTACTGGCCTTGGGGAGGGTCGGTGCCAGATCACAACTGGAAAACAAATCCTTGGTGCCTCCAATGGCTTCCCGTTGCTCCTGTTGGCATGGTAGGCCCCTGGTGAGACCAGGTGCTGCCCTGCCGTGGGTTGGGATATGGTTTGACCCAAGAGTGGCCCATAAATGGTGATGTACTGATCTGTTTCGGAACATCTGTGGGTAGTGCTCAAAGGGAGATGAGGCTGTTTCCCCCAAAAATGGGAAAATTGGAGACAGAACCTACATAGAATGTACAGCAAAGAATCAGGCCATTTGGCCAATTGCCTCGCCCCTCCCTATCTCTATAACCTCCTCCAGCCCTACATCACTCCAAGTTATCTGCATTCTAGCCTCTTGCGCATCCCCGATTTAAATCGCTCCACCATTGGTGACCGTGCCTTCAGCTACCAAGGCCCTAAGCTCCGGAATTCCCTCCCTAAACCTCTCCACCCCTCTACCTCTCTTTCCTCCATTAAGACGCTCCTTAAAACCTACCTCTTTGACCAACCTGCGCCAATATCTCCTTATATGGCTCGGTGTCAGATTTTATTTGATAATGCTAATGTGAAGCATTTTGGGATTTCTTTTACTATGTTAAAGGCACTACATAAATGCAAGTTGTTGTTGCTATGTTCCATACGAGCCTCCCCCACCCCTCTACATCTAACATTATCAGCATATCCTTCTATTTCTTTCTCCCTCCAACATAGGAACAATGATGGACAGGTAAAGACCCTCTGGTCCATCCAGCTTGTCCCACACAATTGTCAGGTCTTGTGCCTCACAATATATACACTCCCCACCCCACCCCAAACCATGGGATCCTCTGGGAGAGGTGAAAAACCAGATTAAAAACCCAGGCCAATTTGGGGGGGGGGGGGGGGAGAAAAAAAATCAGGTAATTTCCTCTCCAACCCAACTAGGCGATCAAAACTAGTCCGGGAGAGCACTCTGGCCCTGATTCGCTGCAGCACCCACCTTCTGTAAGAGGTGATCCCCGCCCCAGCCCAGAAACAGGTCCAGCCCTCGCTTGAAGGAATTCAGCGAATCAGCGTCCACCGCACGAGACAGCAGCCTGTTACAGAGGCCCACTATTCTCTGGGACAAGAACCACCTCCTGACATCTCACCTAGATCTAGCCTTATACAACTTAAATTTGTGACCCCCTGGTCCTTACTAATATATTTAATTGGAACAAACTGTCAACTGGAACACAATCTATTCCCTTCATTATCTTATAAACCTCAATCAGACCGTCCCCCCCCCGCCTCCTGCCCCACTAAGTCCACGCTTCTCTAAAGTGTAGAGTCCCAGCTCTTTTAGCCTATCTTGATAACCAAGATGCTACAAACTGGGAACTAGCCTGGTGGCCCTCCTCTGCACCCTTTGTGTGCAGTTTTGGTCACCTTATCTGAGGAAGGACGTTCTTGCCATGGAAGGATTGCAGCGAAGATTCACCAGACTGATACCTGGGATGGCAGGAATGACGTATGAGGAGAGATTGGGTCGATTGGGCTTATATTCACTGGAGTTTAGAAGAATGAGAGGGGATCTCATTGAAACTTATAAAATTCTAACAGGACTAGACAGACTAGATGCAGGAAGGATGTTCCTGATGGCGGGGGAGTCCAGAACCAGGGGTCGCAGTCTAAGGATAAGGGGTAAGTCATTTAGGACAGAGATGAGGAGGAATTTCTTCACCCAGAGAGTGGTGAACCTGTGGAATTCTCTACCACAGAAGGCAGTTGAGGCCAATTCATTAAATATATTCAAGAAGGAGTTAGATATATTTCTTAAGGCTAAAGGGATCAAGGGATATGGGGAGAAAGCAGGGAC